>NC_140606.1:37922735-38495235 GCF_057381915.1 Diplotaxodon limnothrissa | reverse complement strand
AAGGGGAATAGAGATGCCAGGAAGCAGAGTGAACTAGAGGGAAAAAGTCAGTCATGGAGCCTGAGGGTGATAGCATCAGTTGGTCTGATGGTTCATCCAAGAAGAGGATCTGGACAACATCTGAATCACAGTTTGGATATTTGTGATCCCAGGAGAAACTCTGGTGGCGTTTCAAGCCTGTAACTGATTTTTAAACCACAGTACCGCTTCACGATGATCGTTGTGGGTGTAGACTATCAGATGGTAACTGAAAGCCTCGAGGGCTTCTCTCTTTGCTTCACACATGCACTCATGCAGACACGAATTGAAATTCGGTGCCCGTTTCGCCCGCTGTGATCAAGGCGGCAGAGCAGCGTGGCGGCTGCATTTATAATGGATTCAATCAAAGTTTGAGAAAGTCTCATTTTATTGGAAGTTACGCATTACGTCGACATGGTCATCTGGATGAACCGGCCCTTTAAATGTCCATAGTACCCGATGCAAATGGAAACTCTGGGCCAAAAACACGCCTCCAGTCCAACAGCATAATATTAACATCCAGATAATTCAGTTATTAATTTGATGTCACGCTCTTTAAAATACTGACTGGGTAAAATATGAATGTACTGCCGAGTGTTTCCGTCATCTGGAGGGAAACCGTAGAAGAACTGCCTGAAATGTTGCACAGAGTCGACATTTTTTGTGGTCGGCACTGATGAAGTCTGAGGTGTGTTTGGATGCTCCAGAAAAGTGAGTTCGTCAGACACTTTTCCCCTGGAGATTATAAACACGTCACACAAATAAATCCTGATGACTTTGGTGAACATTTGGCTGTGCTTGAGGCTATAACGCTCATGTTTGAGAAGCCCTTTCTAAGTGACCGTACCAAAGACGTTTGGTATAACCCGACCTCAGCAGTCAGTCGCAGGAGTTTCTAAGGCATGAAGAAACGAATTGATGTGCTCTCTTTGGAGGTGTCCAGTGGAGATATTAACAGCTCTCAGTGGTCGTAAAAGCGACCACTGCACACCGTGCAGACTTTCAGCACAGGAGTTGGACACGGACCTTTGGCCTTGGCCATGTTAGTTCCTTGCTTTAGCTTTCACAGTTAAATTTATGGTGGCCCTTGGCTTTTTAATGCTTGGTTTCAATAGCACTAAGTCAGAGGAGCTGGTAATGGAACAGCTGTGTACACAGTGAGAGGAGGAACAATGAACTGCAGGAAATTTACTCCAGACAAGGAGGACCAAGGTCACAAGCATGACATCCAGGCAGCTCGAGACTCCATTGTAGCCTTGGCAGATTTAAGGTTAAAGGTTGGGAATCGGGGGCAAGTAATCGAGCCTTTAGAACTGAAGAAGCTTCTCGGATGAGAGGTGAAACATCTTCAAGCAACTTAAAGAAGTCCAGACGCTTTTCTTTCCAAGCTCCTTAGACTACTCGAGACTTTCCATCTTGTGAAGTCTGGTGGGACAAAGGGCCACATATGAACACACCTCTGGGTATCCTAAGGCCTCTCTTCTACCGTCCCAGTACCAGGAACAGAAAAAGCCCCAAAAGCTCCAGCACGAGACGACAAAACTGGCTCGGAGTTTTTTTGTTTTCAGCTTTTTAGCAGAACCAGACTTCCTGCACCTTTTGAGCCTTTTTTACAGATATTGTTGATCTATAAACTGAAGCTTCTGGCTTTGACCCAGTTTTGTCTTTCTGTGTCTGTCTTGTGGTTTTCAGTTGTACCGAGATGCTGCCGAGTGCATGAACCTGCTGTCCCAGCGACTCGGCTCTCACAAATTCTTCTTTGGAGACTCGTAAGTTCATCCACACGTTAACGTGAAAACACGAAGTTGGCTTTTCTCACAGGCAGCGCACTTGTATTACTCTGGGGAAACTTTGAAGATGGTCATTAAGTTAAAAGCTTTTCTAGAGGTGTTTCAGGCACCTCCACCCAGGAGGAGACCCGGGGCCGCTGGAGGGTTCGGGAGAAGGAGGTCAAATATACGTTAGACGATAGATTGATGGCTATCATTTTGAAAAACACTGTGTATCATGTTAACTGTGGTAAAAACTCTTGTAGACACCCTGTGTTCATGCACGTCTGTCCTCCTTATGTACCTTACTGCACTGCATACAGTGATGCACTCAGTAATTGTCACTGGGAGTTGCAGTGGTGACACCAGATTATTGGACTTTGACCCTAATAAGCTTTTCTCCCTGCAGGCCTTCCTCTCTCGATGCCTATGTGTTTGGTCACCTGGCGCCCATCCTGAAGTGCAAACTGCCCAATGGGAAACTACAACAGCATCTGAAGTCTCTCGACAACCTGACCAACTTCTGCACCAACATCCTGCAGCTCTACTTCCCCAAAGACGGCCGAGGTGAGGCACACAACAGTCCGAGAGCAGACTTCTCTTCTTTTAATCTTCTGACAAATTGTTCGCAGACTTTAAAGTGAAACTCTGAGAGCGAGATGTCTGAAACCATTAATAAGAGAAGTAACAACAGTTCAAGCCCGTCAGCATTTTTTGCCTCTGAGATGTTTTGGAATCGTTTATCCGTCTGAGATTGATGTGACATCGTGTAAACCGTCACTCTAAACAGATTGTCTCATTTTAGTCTGAAACGTGTTTTCTGTTGTTTGACTTCTGCCATCACTAACGAGGAACGAAGATGACATCAGGCACACATGTTGTAACACTTAGGGGGAAAAGACCCGGGACGCTTATCGGAGCGCTGTCACAAAGACGATGTTTGTTTTATTGGAGAGATTTTTGTTGTTGGTGCCTTTTAGAAAGTTTTGGTTGTGAACTTGACACCGTCTGAAACGCTCCCAGCTCGCTTTCATTTCAGCACACAGAGTATTTCCAGTAGTCGGAGTCTTGTGTGGACCGTTTCCTGCTGTGTGAGCGGGGACACCAGTGGAAAAGTTCCCAGTTCAATTCAGATTTAATTATAAAGCACCAGTTCACCACAACAGTCCTGCTTTATGCTCTAAAGTAAAGAGACTACAGCATCAACCCACAAATCTGTGACGCAGCACTTTACTACTACTTTACTTCTTTAGTTACAGTGTTTCACTTGAAAGAACAACTTTTAAAAGCCCACTCACATGTTCTAAGAGCATGGGGTCAAGGGTCAGGGTGCTTGTCATTGATGGTTCAGCTTTAAACCTAAACCATAGCCACAAACCCTGTGAAGGATCCTGGGAGCTTTTGAATTGTAGCTCGTGTTAATGAAACCTGCAGCGGTTCCTGATCGTCTACACAACTTCGTCTCATGCTTCAGTAATGTGACATTGACACGTTGTTGTGGTTGACATTTTGTTTATTGCTCCTGGAAACTCTGACATTAGTGTTCAAACTGGTGCTCGAAGCGCGCCGGGCTCTCTGGAGCTGCTGGAGGATCACAGCTCAGGAAAGAAATGAAGCGCTTCGCCTCTTCGATAGGAAGACGAGAAGCAAAGTTTTCCACAGGAATTCTCGTTTCCAACTGCTGCGGTGATTTCCTTATGTGTCCTGTGGGAATCCCTGCATTGATACGGCAGCAGACCCGGTCCGCACACTCGTATTTCCACCCCAACCGAGGCAGAAAAAGTCAGAATGTGCACGATGAGCCAAAATGGCACCAAAGTGCACCAGCAGCTGTGATGTAGTGTTTCACGCTGCGGTTAGCGAAGCCACCGTGAGCGAGCAGAAACCGCCTAGAGTAGAAACGCAGTAGAAACACGGCTGACATTCTCCCCGTTGTTGTTTTTTGGTTCAGAGAGCTTCAGTCAGAAGACTTCCCCCCACTCTGAAGGCGGAGACTTCGACCACGTTCCCAACAAGCGGAGGAAGCAGTTCCTGTCTGCTCTGGTGGCTCTGGGTGCCATGCTGAGCTACGCCCTCCTGACAGGCATGGTGTCAATCCAGCACGCCCATCACGAGGCGCTGGAGGAGCCGCCGGACCTGCAGGACATCGGCTCCCATCACGACCACGAGGACGAAGGAGACGGCTGAGGACGACGGGCAGAGGCCGCCGTGGGACTCCGCGGACAGCAGTGAAAATGTTCAGGATAAGATCCAGGTGCAGTTAGACAAAGTTTGGGTCCATCTGACCAAACAGGAAGCGTCAGTGTGAAGTTTATCAAATGAAAAAATAATTTATCGACACAAACGAGCCTCTGTGGACAGGAAGTGGAGTTTGGTGCTGGTGTATGTACAGAAATGAATTAAAGGAAAAGTGGAGTCACATGGTTTTGTTTAGTTTTCATGTGTTCTGTTTTATTTTCAACATAATATGAAGCAAAAGGAGAAGAAATGTTGACAGCGTTCACTACTGATGCATCTTTGTTCTGAACATGTTTCAGCGTAAGTTTCATGTGACGACGACACAAGAGAATAAAGCTTTAAATGCAGACGGATGGCTCCGTACTCATGGAGGATTCAAACAAAGCTTATTTGGGTTCATTTGTTGTTTTGTGGCTTAAATGATTTTTTTTCTCCATATAATCAAAGTCACCAGCAGCTGCCTTCACTTCATCTGTGGAAGTTATCAGCGAATGACAGAGGGGAGGTGCACAGAAGCAGAAGAGCGCCTAAACCAGCACATATAACAACGACTCGTTACCAGTTGTTATTCATGCTGGAATTCTACCGGCTTTCAACCTGGAGTTTCATTGATTTTGGTCCAAATTACCACATTTCCAGCGTGGTTCCAGTCACCAACTACTACTTTTTCTTCTGGTTGCTCGCTGTAGGGGGCGCCACAGCAGATCATCTGCCTCCATCTCCTCCTATCCCAGCATCCTCCTCTGTCATGCCTCTGCATGTCCTCCTTCATCCATGCTCTTCTCTTCCTGCCTGAAAGCTCCATCCCCGCCTCCCTCCTCTGCACGCGCTCATTTCTAATCCCGTCCATCCCGCTCATGAACGTCTTCAGTTCGGCCTCCGGCGTCTCCAAACGATACATCACAGCAGGTCTTGCCTCCATCTTTAAACTATCCTGTCACAATAAACGGCTCCCGTCTCCACCCACTCCTCTTCACCTCTCTTGTGTGCTGTCTGTTGCTTTGGAGCCCAGGTATTTAAACTCCTCTGTCTCTCCTTCCCTGCTTCTGTCTCATTCACACACATGGATTCGTTCCCAAATCCGAACCCGAGCTTCACCGTCTTGGTTCCACGACAGCACGGTGACTCTTCCGCTCATTTCCGTGACCTCTGATGGAGTTTATCTCCAACAGCAATTTAAGGTCTTATTTAATACAACGTGATGTTTATTTGATCAAGTATGCTCCCTTCTCGCTTCTGTTCAAATCTTCTGAGCCAGTCAGAATAAAGTTTCCAGACAGTTTGAAACTGGGGAGCTGCGTCACAGTGCGCTGTAAGATAAATAAGGATTATTGTTTGAGCTGGTAATCATGCTAAGCCACTCTACTAGTTTAGGAATGAAAACATGTTGCTGAAAATGAGAAGTAAGAATCATCTGGACTCACTCTGACTGAAACGAGAGGTCACGAGAGGTGATTTTACCGTAAACTGGACAATGAAACAACAGCAGACAACATCCACATGTCAGGATAATAGAAATGAATGTTTTTGAGCCACCCCTCCGCCCCGAGACTCCACCCATCCTGACCGGGTCTGGACCCCGGGGACGTACAGCTGCACATGACGCCACCTCACAGGAATCCTGGCCTGGCTTCTGTGCTGCGTGCTGTTAACGTGCGTGCCCCCCCCCCCCCCCCCCCCCCCCCGCTCTGCTGGGCTTAATGAGCTGATCTGGAAGCAGTTTGAGGAGCTGGATTCTTTCTCCAGACGCAGTTAAGACAGAATTACAAACTCTGTGTGACACTTTTTCACTCCTCACACACTTCTGCTTCAGACTGAGGAGGCAAAAAGGAGCCGGAGGTCTGGAGGTGGAGAGGTGGCGTTTCCTTCCTCCCCTCACCTGCTGTTAAACACGAGTTTCCATGGCAACGTGCTGGAGTCAGAAACAAACAGTCTGAAAGCGTGAGAGGAGGCATGCAGGGAGGACCGCAGCAGAAACCGAGAGCTCGCCTTCTTTGTGTTGCTGATTTCATCGAGAATCACTCCCACGTTACGTTTTCACTGAAGTTCGCTTCTCTCCTTTACATCAGGACGGGAGCCTGGAAACCTCCAGCGCTTCATGTTCAGTCATGTTTGTGATGAGGACTTTAGAAACATTAAAATCATGAATCCATGGATGTTTTCATGTGTGTTTGTTTGGCTGCAGGGCCCTGCGACCTCTTGATGCCTCTCAGTCTGTGCCAGCTTGGCCTTGAGTAATTCTTCACACATGAATCCTTCAGTAGAGCCTGCCCATCTAAGACACGCCCACCCATCTAAGACACGCCCACCCACCAACCAAACAATTTAGTTCAGACAGCTTAAAAAAGTAATTAGTAACTAATTACTGATTACTTCTTCAAAAAAGTAATCCAGTTGCTTTACTGATTACTTACATTTTTTGCTGATCAAAAGTAATTAGTTACTTAGTTACTTTTTAAAAACATGATACACAACCTGAATACGTAATAAAGCAACAGACCTTTCAGCCCAATTCTAATTTTTATGCCTAATCGTCATATAAAATTGAATCAAATGGAAAGCCTCTTTTTAAAACTTGTTTAATTACTTTTAAACTTTTAATTTTATGCATCAAGCAGAAAATAAATTATATTCAACAGTCTTTGACTTGAAGAAATTGTTTAACATTTAAACCTATTTCCTGCATATAAAATAAAATAATGTCATCATAACGCAGCTTGCTTACGGGAAAGTAACAGTAATCAAATTACTTTTTTTGCAATAGTAATCCCTTACATTACTTGTTACTTGAAAAAGTAATCGGATTACAGTAATGCATTACTGCCCATCGCTGGAGATCACACACAGACTTTAGACTGAGGTCTCAGCCTGTAAAGACGATCCCCCAACCGCCCCTCCCTGAGCCTGGTTCTGCTGGAGGTTTCTTCCTGTTAAAAGGGAGTTTTTCCTTCCCACTGTCGCCAAAGTGCTTTCTCACAGGGGGTCATACGATTGTTGGGTTTTTCTCTGTGTGTACTATTGTAGGGTCTTTATGTTACAATATAAAGAACCTTAAGCTGACTTGTGATTTGGCGCTGTATAAATATAATTGAATTAAATTGCAAATCACTGCAGTATCAGGCTAATAAAATCCGTATGGACACTGAAGTACAAACACGTGGGACGTATCGCACAGCATGCCATGTGTGTTTTTTCAGCTAGTTCCATTAGCCATCCAAAAGGATTCAACAGAGGTCCACTTCCTGAACTTCCGGATGTTTTTCTTCTAATTCTTCTTGTAAATTATTTTCTGAACTCACACAAGGACCCTGCACCCGGGGGTGTCACAGTCTGGCCCTGGACCCTCAGCTGGCCCCCTGCAGGACTGAATGAGGGTCCCAGAACACAAAGGTGGTACGGACATCAGAGCTCCTGACCTCTGACACCTGACCTCTGACCTGCTGTGATGGATGGAGGAGTGATCTGTTTACTGCCCTCACAGCTGCAGCCATCAGGCACTAAACTGATTCTCGACCCCTTATTCGCTGTTATGTAATCTGATCCGAGCTGCTTCTCTGTTTGTTATCCAAAAAAGTGAAGTGCAGATGTTTCACTTCAAGAAAAGAAAACTTTAACCTATGAAAAAAACTTCCTTTCTCTGTTTTTACTTTGTTGTTGTTTTTAAAGTTGAATTAATTTGATTTTCTTTTATTGTTATTGTTGCTCTCGGGTCGCGCGCACGACTTGAGCGCGCGCCAGCAGCAGTTTCCAGCTGTGCTCGTGAACCCGCCCGTCAGTTGCTCGGTTTGTCCTGCGGTGCTTCGGCTCCTCTCCTCACCGCTCACCGCTGCTGTTCGTCGGTGTGGATACAGCCTGCTCTCTCGGTCCTCTTGCTCCTTCCTCCTGGCTGAAACTGCCCCTGCTCCCCTCTCCGTTCTCCAGCTTCTCCGACCTTCTTTGGAGAGCTCCTCGGGTTCTCCTTCGGTTCCCCCAAGTCCAGCATCGCGTGGGACCTGCACGGGTTTCTGTACCTCCGGGATCTCCGGTTTAAAGTTTCCAGAGCCGGTTCTTTGAGGTCCAGCATGGGTTGGTGTGTCCCGGTTCTGCTGTCACTCATCGGCGCTCAGCTCGCTGCGGGAGTCCCGGACGGACCGGACGTCCAAGGTCAGAGAACCGAACCAACCTGCAGCTGATGCTGTAACTGAAACCGAGTAAAACGGGATGGGAAGTAGTTGTAATCCTCGAGTACTGCACTGAAGTACTGCTTTAGTACACTTCGTAGTGACACATTAACTATAGCTGCTGATTTTATTAACTCCGAGCACGTTACTAATATTGTTTCAACGCTACACGTTACCAGTTTTCATATTACAGTTTTAGCAAACTTAGCAAATACATTGAAAAACTGCTCTTTAATAAATGGTGTTTATTAATGTTAATACCAGGTTTGTGTTACTAATATTGCACGACCAGCTTTCAGGTTATGAGTTCATAGCAAACGGGTTTATTAATAACAAATAAATCATTACTGATACTGTTTTAGTGTTGGTCTTACGATTTTATGGAAAAAAGGTAAATGTGTTCTACATTTATATTAAATGTATTAATAAGCTTTTCATTATTACACCTTCTAACCAGGTGGTGTAAAATCTCCCTTTCTGTTCTTAAACCTATTAAAAACTAATCTATACTCATGAATTACTCAAATTAAAATGTTTTATTTCTTTAATAAAAGTTCTTGAGACTGTATCAGATATCAGTCGATCACCTGAAGTCAGAAATTTTAGTAAGGCAGTGAAAAGGTGATTATGGATGCACAACCTGGATATTTTAGTTTGGATTTCCAGTCCCGGAGACAGAGTGAGATGGTCTAAAACATCCCGAGGACGTGTTCGGCTCAGGATGCTGTTTCTGTGAAACAAAGTGTGCTGCTGAGGAAGTTTGAACAGCAGGTGGAAGCTGACGAAGGTCTCACCTCAGGCCTCACGTCCACGATGGAGCGTTTAGTTATCTGAATAATAGTCTGATAATAACATCAGTGCCTGCTAAAGACTCCAGTCCTGCTGAGTGCGTTATTAGTCCATTATAGTAATAAATAGTGATGCAGCCAGCTGGCAAAGGGAGCCAGCTAGCACTAGCTGATAACTGAATGAGGTCGTTTCTAAGTCACTAACACTGAACCTTTAAAATGTGGAGTCCAAAACCAGTGGATGATGTCATGGCAGCCATGTCCATCTTCTACATACAGTCTGTGGTCTTAGAGATCCAGATTTTTAATCATACCTAACTTTCCAAAGTCCTTTTTGGAATAATACAGAAAACATTAAAGAACACAAAAGGTGTCCATATTGCACATGCTGTGTAATCCACAGTGACAGCAGCTGCTGCTCACCGATGAATGTTACATAAAACACAGCAGCTGCATATTGGGGTGAATTGTAATGATTTTATTTTTTTGTGAGGACAGATTCACTCAGACTAAAGAGAAACACAGACACAGACACAGACACCAAATAAAAACCGAGCAAGGAGTTCAGGACTGAGGTGCGGACCTCTGCTGACTCTGGGCTGAGAGACCATCTTCACAGTGGCCTAATAAAGAGGAACAGATGTTATAGATCAGCAGGATCACTGCTCCTATTTTTCAAGTGTTTAAAACAATCTGATGAGAAGAAAGCTTCCTCAGTGTGTCAGCGCTTTCACTGCTTTCTTCCACTTTGGGATTGTTTATAGTAACTTTCTGGGTTTCCAACAACATTTTTTTTAATCTTTTCAATTTTATCTTCTGGAAAACAGCTGCAAGAGATTTGGACTAAAAGCGAGGACTTGAAAGGGGTTCCCCGTCTGCTAAGGATTCATTTTCTGTGACGTAAGCCCAGTGCAGACAGAGATCATCTTTAAATCTTTCATTTTTATTAACAAATACTTTATTACCATTAAAACATGGAAAACAGGGTTTTGGAGGCGAGGCAGAGATTCTGTTGCTTTTAAGAAACGACCAACAAACTATCAAAAAGAAACTACTCAGTCAAGTGATCTGAGAAAAGGTGTTTAACGTTTGCAGGAGTGACTTTATTTAGGACCAAGTGTTAAGTCTGCAGACTGAAAGGTGGGCGTGGCCACTGTGGGGTCGCCTGCTGGTTTCACGACTCTTCTGCGTTTTAAAGCCTCTGCACTGGGATCAGTTTTAGCGTCAGCTGTGTCTGCGTGATGCTCTGACCTGTTACTGTGTCTAACACTGAGCCACCTTTGTGAAACCAGTAAATTGAGCTTAAACTGGTTCCAGCCAGATGTTTATGGTCTGAGCCCCCTCCTGCGGGCTGCATGGAGCTGACTCCTCTTTCTGCGGAGGTTCAGGTGCTACACTAGTCTCCAGTTTGAAGATTGTTGGGGTTTGTTTTAAAACATCAGGAGTCATCTGTTGTTATTGGACTAAGACATCCTGGCTGGTGTGAGGGTGGAGGGGCGGCAGGATTATCAGCTGTCTGTGTTGTTCTTCCTCTGTGGTGTTTGTGTTCAGCAGATGGACTGATCAGAAACTTCCTGAGTCGAGCTCACCAACGTAGCTTAGTTTCACAATAAAAACCTGGAAGCTGCACGTTGAAGTTTGCTGCGTCGGTTCATGTATCAGCAGCCGACAGCACCTCGCACACTGCTCTGCTCTGTGTGCTGATTAGTGTCAATCAAGGCAAGCCGGCCCTTGCCCTGATTGATCTCTATCTCGCCTTCTGTCATCAGACCGTAGCTGCTTGGAAAGAGCCGTTCTGCTGAGCAGCTTCACTTTTGTGTTCCTGCATTGGTGGTCCCTAATCGGTTTTGTATGCAGCTCACTCAGGGTAGAGATTTCTTAGGTACTCCTGAACCATGCCTATTCTGTGTAAGGATACGGGTTAACTTTTGTATTTTTATTTGTCTCGAAAGAGCATTCATGGAACACAGGTTCCATTTATCTTAGATCAGGCGAGGTTTTTTCTTTGAGTCAAGTATTAAAGAACAATATTCTTGCATCCTTTGCGATGTTCAGACAATATTTTAGCTCCCAGAGGAATCTCATCTATTTGTCTCGGTGACATTAAACCGCAGCAGCCGCTCTGACTCATGTGATCCTCGCCCAGAATTTTCTGGTGTGTTTGAAATCATCACTGTTAAATCCACAGTGGGAGGAGCAACAATTAGAGACACCCAGTGAGAACAAGAGGGGAGATGTAAACCACCTTCATGCGTCTGTACAAATCCAGCTGAGGTGCAGAAATGCATCTGTTGCCTCGTTTTGCAGTCTGAGCAGTTGAGTGATTGCAGGAAGTTTCAGATGTTAAAAAGGAAGCTTTAACTCAGTATTGTTGTGACTTGGAGTCTAATTTAAACGTGCAAAGGTCACAAGAAAGTCAGATATTAGCTGTTAGATGCTCAGATCCTCATATGATTCTAATAAAAAAAATGAAGAAGAAACCAATAAAGATGGTCTTTAAGGAAAATGGGGGCGACGGTGGGTCTCCTACATCTTTCTAAATGATTTCCATTTATCCTTCAGTTATGTCTGCTTTATTCTGGAGAGCGTCCTGAGGGCAGGAGCTGATCCCAGCTGGCTGGAGAGAGAGGCGGCGTGTACCTTGGACAGCTCAGCAGGCGATCACAGAGTTTATGATTTTTAGTGTTGAACTTTCAGCCTTAGCATCAATCATTTCGAGGCAGTATCTGTTTCTACGTCACCACAGAACGTCTTAAAATATGCTGCCAGGCTTTGGCATCGACCTGACGCCGCCCGGCACTTTTCCAGATGTTAAAAGTGTGCTGATTGTATGTAAAGGTTCTGAAACTGAGACCAAAACCTAACGCGTTTCATGTTGTCGACGATCAAAACAAAAGAGACTTGCCAAACATCTGCCCTGGTGTTGAATGTAATAAAAAGAAAAAAGTTCTTCTATTTGACGACTTTCTCAACAAATCGAAAACATCTGGAAATGAGCGAATTCCCTCATCGCTTTATTTCTTAGTTTTGATGCCTGTTATAACCAGATGTTTTTATTGTGTCATTCTTTACTTATGGTTGTTGTTGTTGGTTATCTTTTTATACAAGTTACATTTCTGTGACATGTGGATTAATTAGTAGTGACGAGAAAGTAAAACAGGATTCTTCTCTGCATCTTTGCTAAGATAATCAGTACAGAGATATCTCTGCGATCACACGGTGGGTCTTTGTCCACAGCTGTCACTACAACATGATTTCTAATTTCCAGTTTGGCCGTTGATTGGCTGTTTGGGGCAGTGGTTCGATTCCTGTGTGAGTCCTTTGAGTGTCAGATTTGTCTCACGGTGTCTCTGATGAAATCTGAACAGGAGTCAAAAACCAGTTCAGCTTTTTTCTCTTTGAGGTTTCTGAGCTAACGGACTCTCGTGTTAACGAAACACTTGTGTGCACTCTTTCCTGCTCCTCAGTGATCGACGTGTTGGGTCTGCAGGACTCGAAGCAGAGCGTTGCAGCGGTGGAGAAGCTGTCTGGTGGTCTGAGCGCACTCAGTGACATCTACGTGGTGTCCACGTTCAGGCTGCCGGCAAAGCTCGGAGGAGTTCTGCTGGGCATCTACAGCAAGCAGGACAACAGGAAGTACCTGGAGGTCGCCATCATGGGGAAGATCAACAAAGGTTGGTGGACGTGTAGCAGCTCACCCTCATCTGACTCCAGCTCTGATCCAAACACCATCCAAATCCTCTTTATTTTAAACTCTGCTGGAAATCTTAAACTTTCCACAGATCCCAAAAGTGTCAGGATGGATTTTGTTGAAATGAAACAGCAGAGCTGTAAAAGCTTTCCATGAAAGCATGAAGGCTGCGGTTCGAATACTTCACTGAGAGGAAACACCTCACCAAGAGGGTCGACGTAGCAGGTTCAGGACAAGGAAAGAAAGGAAGGAAATGTGGCGTCTTTAGCTTAGCAGCTGGTCCACAGTGTTTCTGTGACATCTGACAGAAACGTTTTATTTTACCTTTGAACCCACGGGGCCCTGGAGAGTAATGCACCGTACCGTGGAGCAGTAAGGAGGTTCCACAGATCACTGAGGAATCCCGAGACTCTGTGGGGTTCTTCAGGAGGTGTGATGGTCACTGCAAAGGTTTTAGTTGTTGTTGAAGATGTTTCATTAAAATCATTCAGCTGATGATGATGATGGAGGAAGTAAAAACCGTTATGACAGGCTTGTTAGAGTTATTCACACCGTTTCCACCAATCATCCTGCACACTCCACTCACCAGAGAGACACTGAACAATCTGGGGACAAAAGCAGTCTTTAATATTCCACAGGTTAAACTACACTTTAATTTCCTGTGCTCCAGGGGTGGGGAACTCCAGGCCTCGGGGGCCGGTGTCCTGCAGGTTTTAGATGTGCCCTTGATCCAACACAGCTGATTTAAACGGCTAAATGACCTCCTCAACATGTCTTGAAGTCCTCCGGAGGCCTGGTAGTGAACTAATCATGTAATTCAGGTGTGTTGGCCCAGGGTGATATTAAAAGCTGCAGGACACCGGCTCTCGAGGCCTGGAGTTCCCCAGAGTCAGACTCTGACCTAAACAGCTCATCAGAAAGGGCACAGAGTTTTCCGTCACACTTGTTTGTTCATCTGTTTCTTCCACAGCATGTCTTCATCCTGTCTTCCTTCTCTCACACCAACCAATCACAGCAGATGGCCCCGCCCCTCCCTGAGCCTGGTTCTGCTGGAGGTTTCTTCCTGTTAAAAGGGAGTTTTTCCTTCCCACTGTCGCCAAAGTGCTGCTCACAGGGGGTCATATGATTGTTGGGTTTTCCCTGTATGTTATTGTAGGGTCTACCTTACAATATAAAGCACCTTGAGGCGACTTTGTGATCTGGCACTGTGTGAATAAAATTGAATTGAATGTATTGGAATTTCTGGTTCTGCACAGGCCGCTCTCTCAGGTTTCAGTTTGTGACATCAGTCTCTTGCACGCCCTCTTGTCTTTGCTATAGATGAAAATGTATATAACTTCAGGACTACGTCACCATCTACGTCCACTCGAGGTGCAGCGTCTCCTTCTTACCTGTCATAAAGGTTGAACAGCAGAAATTTCTCACAGATTGTCCACTGACAGTTAGACATGGAGGAAAAATCTGTTGTCAAAAAATCAAATATGAACCTATTGATACATTCTGATGTAGTTTTCCCACAAGTGGCAAATAAAATACATCAGCTGGTCCAGGAGCACATGGGCTGTAAAGATGCAGACACTAAGATGTGACGTTTCCACTGAGTGACACATTTAACCTGCAGACTCCACGCATGTCTGCCACATCAAACACACAGCTGAGCCTGACAGACTGAAGATCTGTGGAAACTCTGAGTCCTGCAGAACTGAGACGGTGGCTGATTACAGAGCTGGTAGTCACGCCGAGCTCAATGATGTTTAATGAAGCTGAAACTGAACACTGCGCTCTGATGGTTCAGCTCTGAATGACGTTCACGTGGCTCTGTGCTGGGCGGGTGCAGTCTGGTCTGATCAGCTGGTCTCCGCCGGGCCGGCACAGGAATCTGGTTCTGTTGTCGTTTTATAATCTTCTTCATCCTGATAATGACAGACTGCGAGTTCAGCCTGCAGCTGCTCTAACTACATGATTGCTGTAATCAGACTCCATGTTTCATAAACTACTCTGTGTTTGTGTTTTGGCTTAGGCCGACCTTTGACCTCGTGATTTAGCTGTCTCAAAATGCTTTAGTCTGAATATGATCCACACAAATTTTCCAGAGAGCCTCCTCGCCTTGAAAATAGGCCAATAATGGGACTATTTCCAGCAGCGGATGAATCTGCACTGGGTTCTCTGGTGACAGTAATTTATGTTGAACTGAGCGCAGCTCTGTGGGACAGAGAAATAAGATACAACTATAACTTTTATCTTTACGCCACCACAGTTATTTTATCCTGGTAGTTTTATTTTCTTGGTGCTTCTCATGTTTTTATTGGTCAGCAGAGCTCCTTCTTCCTGCTGCTGCGAGCTGCCAGCCATCCGCTCCTTCAGACTGTTTATTCTTTTTAATTTTTTCCGTTATGCTTCTTCCATTTTCTCATCCACGGAACCGTTGCCCTGATCGCCTACAAAACACTTTCAAACAAAAGCATTTAGAAATTAGAGCATGGGCAGTTCCTGTCTTTATGAGTAAGCTGTGGATGATTTCCTCCTGTTGACCCTCATAAATAACTTTCTTATTTGTATCTTAGTAACACTTTCTGTGTAGAAGACAGATAGGAGTTAAAGACTGGATTAATATTTGCTCAGTACTGCAGTCTAATATCGATGAGTTCTATTTTTCTTTCATCAACATCTCTCAGGTTTGTTCTCATCTGCAGAGCTGTCCTCTATAACCTCCTGAGACCCGAACTCTCCCACAGCAGCATTTTTAATTTCTCTTTGATATTTGGGCTGATTGGGACCTGATGAATGTAAAAACAAAGAATTACCAGATTTTTACCTTATTAAGAGCCACATATGAGGATATTCATTTAAAATATTTGATAGAACAGTAGCAGGATAATGTTCTTGTAAGTGGATATCAGGCCCTTGTAGAGCAAAATTGAGTTTTTTGGTCTAAATAACCCAAAATGTGATGTCCAGGAGGTTAAAGCCCATTTGTGTAACTATTTCTAAATCCCGTTAGAATTGCAGCCACATAAGCTAGCGCAATAATTAATTTTTTTGCATATGAAACCGGAGGAGCGTACTTAAGCAACACGCATTCAGCTTATCTCAGGTCACAGTTTCCTTCCAGAAATGTCTTTTTTTAAAAACCGCATAAAAAGCGCTGGAAACAACAAAAACATTATAATCGAGAAACACGCTTTGCCGAGCCGATCAACGTTGGAATAAACGTCAGCGTAAGCTATCGCACGACCGCCCTCACTTGCCAAAACCGGAAGTGATGTCATTTTTGCGGGAAACATAGTTTTTCCCTGCGGGGCCTTTCGAAGGTTTGCTGGTGTTTGTGAGTCATGTTGGCCTGTCTGTGTCATTTTGTTGGAGGCTCAGGACTTAAACTGCACTGTTGTTGGAAATAGTTTATTTTGATGCTTTTTTTTGCAAAATGTTCACAAATTATTTATTTTCATTTTTCCTGCAGTTTATAAAAATTGGTGCATCTCAAAAATGTAAAGACACTCAAAATAAATTTCCAGTGTTTGGAAAATATTTCATGCAACTAAATATAAACCTAGTTTATTGCACTTTGTTTTGTAATTTATGTAGTTACTATGGACTTAATGCAAACATATTATTAACATCTGGGATATAATGGCTGTATTGACATATAGCAACTCAAAATGCTGCCACAAATGGCACTACAGCAGGTAATATATGAAAATAAAATCTGGCCGACTTGGTTCTCTGACATGTGACAGAAAATGCCGCTTAACACTAAACCTTCATGATACTTCTGTATCATTATTGTGTCTAATTATAGGTGTTGTTGCAATGACTTAATACTGCCACTGTTAGATCAAACTGCAAATTACAAGGTGGTCATCTATAATCTCTAACCAGCGGCTCTGCGTTATCTTAATATAAACCCTATAAAAACAGAGCTATGCTTTATATGTAAGTCTATAAAATACCTGAGAACAGTGCCGTGTTTGTGATCATGATGCATTTAAACCAAACGTCAAACTGTTCATTTTTTTCTCCTCTTCTTCTACTCCATCTATTTCTGCTCCAACTGCGACTTCTCTCTCCTCTCCTTTCTTTTACTATCTTTTGTTCTACCGTCCATGTTCTTCTGGTTCTTCAGTCCTGGTTCGTTACGTCAAAGCTGACGGGAAGGTCCACACCGTGAACATGCAGAACGCTAACCTGGCTGATGGACGGACTCACTCCATCATCCTGAGAGTCGGTGGCCTGCAGCGTAACAACATCAACATGGAGCTGTATGTTGACTGCCGACTGGCTGACTCCAGCCAGGGCCTGCCGCCGCTGGTTCCCCTGCCCAGAGAGGTGGAGATGGTGGAGATTAGACACGGGCAGAAGACTTACGCCCGACTCCAGGTTGGAGCAGCAGAAAATTAACGATCTGTTCAGTGATTAAGGAAATATTATGAGTGTTTTTGAAATAGAAGGATGTGTCAGGGGTAACTGCTGGTTGGACTAAACTGGATTTTTGAAGACACTGCTTCAGGCTGTGGAAATACAGATGAGACTTTTACTGTGAAGTAGAAGAACAGGGTTTAAATTACCTGACGAGCAGCCAGTTTGCTGAAAAAGCAGGAGGTAATTATTTGTGAAAGAGGGGGTGAAAAATGAGTCGCATAAACTCTGGATTAAAATCACTAAGTGGGGCAGGTAATATTAAAATCACTCCACCTCCCTCAGAGAAATAAATCCCATCTGAAAGGGCCTTTGTGCATGAGCCAGCACGGGGACGAGCACAGAGGAGAGTGAATAAAGCAGTGATGGGCAGCACCGCCAGTGGAACATTCGTCAGTGTCTGCACTTCACATGAGGAAAAAACCCAATTAAAGGGCGTGCTAATTACAGCCCTCTGCCAGTTTAACTGCGTCTGAGCTTCAACGTGAGAGTGAGGAACACATTTTGATAAATGAAGGGAACGGTTCCCTCACAGTTCTTGCTCTGTTCCACACTTTCTCTTCTTCTTTGTTTCAGGGGGCTTTGGTGTCCCTCATGATGGCTTTAGGGGGCAGCGTTGCTAAAGCTGGATCTCTGACTGACTGCCCGTTCCAAGGAGACTCGTCATCCTATAACTCAGGTCAGCTCACTGAGATCTCACTCAGTGTGGCTCTCTGCACTCAGACCTTCAGAGAGAGCTGGTTTCTCCTGCAGCTTTACACTCCAGCTGATCATTTTCTAACTGTAATCAATTATACCCTGTGTGACATTAATAAACAGTGATGAATTCTTTCTCTTCCAGTGAGCGGCGAGGTGAACTCCATCCTGGGTGAGATTTGCTTTTTTTTATGCAAATAATCAAAACCAATAATCACATTTGAGCTGATTTCTGATCACTGACTATACGTTTCCTGTCAGGTGACCACACCAAGGCTCTGATTGGCCAGCTCATTATCTTTAATCAGATCCTGGGAGAGCTGCGACAGGACATCAGAGAACAGGTGAGGCAGACAGACAGGTGAGAAAAAGTCTTCTGTTGGTAGACTTTCATGTTTCAGGGAGTACATCCATCCATCCGTCCGTCCGTCCGTCCATCTGTCCATCCATCCATCCGTCCGTCCGTCCGTCCGTCCATCTGTCCATCCATCCATCCATCCATCTGTCCGTCCGTCCATCCATCCATCCATCCATCCATCCAACCATCCATCCATCCATCCATCCGTCCGTCCGTCCGTCCGTCCGTCCATCTGTCCATCCATCCATCCATCCATCTGTCCGTCCATCCATCCATCCATCCAACCATCTGTCCGTCCATCCATCCATCCATCCATCCATCCATCCATCCAACCATCTGTCCGTCCATCCACCCATCCATCCATCCATCCATCCAACCATCTGTCAATCCATCCATCCATCCAACCATCTGTCCGTCCATCCACCCATCCATCCATCCAACCATCTGTCCGTCCATCCACCCATCCATCCATCCATCCAACCATCTGTCCGTCCATCCATCCATCTGTCCATCCATCCATCCATCCATCCATCCATCCAACCATCTGTCCGTCCATCCATCCATCTGTCCGTCCATCCATCCATCCATCCAACCATCTGTCCGTCCATCCATCCATCTGTCCGTCCATCCATCCATCCATCCATCCATCCATCCATCCAACCATCTGTCCATCCATCCATCCATCCATCCATCCATCCATCCATCCATCCAACCATCTGTCAATCCATCCATCCATCCAACCATCTGTCCGTCCATCCACCCATCCATCCATCCATCCATCTGTCCATCCATCCATCCATCCATCTGTCCGTCCGTCCATCCATCCATCCATCCATCCATCCATCCATCCAACCATCTGTCCGTCCATCCATCCATCTGTCCGTCCATCCATCCATCCATCCATCCATCCATCCATCCATCCATCCAACCATCTGTCCGTCCATCCATCCATCCATCCATCCATCCATCCATCCATCCATCCATCCATCCATCCAACCATCTGTCCGTCCATCCACCCATCCATCCATCCATCCATCCATCCAACCATCTGTCAATCCATCCATCCATCCAACCATCTGTCCGTCCATCCACCCATCCATCCATCCAACCATCTGTCCGTCCATCCATCCATCTTTACATCCATGATCAACTAATTTATCCCATGCGCAGCCAGTACACAGTGGATTAAAACAATGTCAAATAACAAACTAAAAACTTGCAATACAACCAAATTTCCACTGTGTGACATATCCCTGATCTCAGTTTGCAGTCACTACCCAGAGCTCATAACCACAGGTGAGGGTTGGGACGTAGCTCAACCAGTAAACTGAGGACCTTTCTTTTATGCTCAGCTCTCAGTTCACCAAGAGTGAGATGTATAAATTTAAATACACACAAATACAGTGAGGTAAAGGGAGAGAAGTGGCATAACCTGAAAAGCTTATTGGTGTGTTGTCATGGTCCGCAGGTGAAGGAGATGTCTCTGATCAGGAACACCATCCTGGAGTGTCAGGTTTGCGGTGAGTTGGCGGTGCTCTTTGTCCTCCTCGTAGTTTGAGTTTGAAATGCGAGGAAGCTCTGACTTTCAGCGTCTCTGTCGCAGGTTTCCATGAGCCTCGTTCCCGCTGCTTTCCTAACCCTTGTCACAAAGGCGTGTCCTGCATGGAGAGTCTGCACTACCCTGGATACACCTGTGGTCCCTGTCCACCTGGAACCACTGGCAATGGGACACACTGCAGGGACATTGATGAGGTAACAATGCAACTACACTTCAACAGACAACAATGCCAGTACTGCACATTGGGGGTGTGCTCGGCCTATTTCCAGCTCTGTGTTTTTATTCTCAGACCGTACTGTTTTAACTCCTCCTTCTTTGAATCAAATCTTTTCTGATTGGCTGCCCTTCACAAACAGCAGGCAGATGACCATATTAGGGATATCCTCACTTACTGACATCATACAGATGTAGGAGTAGAAAAAATGAATCCTTGGCTTTTGGCTTTCGCATAAACTGACCTCATTATTTGAACATTGATCACTGGAATAGTACATACATAATACGGAAAAGAAGGAAAAGAAGAAGCTGTCACTTTAGAATAAGCACAACTACACACGGTATATGTTTGTAAAGCCAGATGTGTGTTTCAGTAACACCCGTCTTCTCTGTCTTAGTGCGATGTGCAGCCATGTTTCTCTCCCCAAGCCTGTGTGAACACAGCTGGGGGGTTCAGCTGTCAGCCATGTCCTCCAGGCCTGTGGGGGGCGCCACTGTCAGGAACTGGACTGGACTACGCTAAGACGCACAAACAGGTCAGGCAATAGACTGCACTTATTTTTAATTTTCCACTGGCACTCAGTTTAACTCTTTTTTTTTTAACTTCAACTCTGGATTTATTTCTCTGTCCCGGGGTCACTCTCTCTCTCTTACACACACACACACACACACACACACACACACACACACACACACACACACACACACACACACACACAAAGGTGTGCTTGTTTTCTCTCTTTCACTGTACCTTTATGGGTGGATACAGTTTTGTGTCAGCATGTCTGCTGTATCCAGACTTCACACTGTTTTACAGCCCGAGCGCTGGATGTGTTTATAAAAGGAAAATGCAGCTGGAAACAATTAAAAATAACTTTTGGAGAAAAGAATAAACGGAAACAATAGAAAAAAATAGAAAGTTTGAGTACATATGGCAAAATTCACTGTAAATGACCACTGTGTGCGTACTCATATCTATCTATCTATCTATCTATCTATCTATCTATCTATCTATCTATCTATCTATCTAGATAGATAGATAGATAGATAGAGAGAGAGAGAGAGAGAGAGAGAGAGAGAGAGAGAGAGCATTTTTGTAGTTTTTTAAACTTGTTTTTAACAAGTACATCAGGTGTCCCTGTAAATGAGCCCCGACAGTGAGCAGCACTCTGGCCGTGCTTCACATAAGTGGAAAAACAGTTCGACCTGTGCTTTTCCTGCATGATGAGCCAACGTGTCTGCAGAGAAAAGTGTTCTGAAAACCTGAATCTGTTTCTCAGGACTGTGTGGACATTGATGAATGTGTTGATCTACCTGACGCCTGCGTGCCAAACTCTGTGTGCGTCAACACTGTGGTGAGTTCACATCTCTGTTCTCTTCACACAGATAAAAATTCCTGTGATGTCTTTGCCGAGAACATAAATTTACTTGCACGTTGTTCTCTTCAGCCCCTTTTCCATTAGTACCTATTCGGATGGACTTGCCACAGTTTTCCATAGTCATAGTACCTGGTACCAGCTAATAAATTAGTACCTGCTCAACTGGAGTTCCAAGTGATCCGAGCAGGTACTAAAAGGTGACATCATCAGACTGTGTGCAATTGGCTGCTTAGTGGCGTCACTCGATGAGTCATGAGAGCGTCTCGTTCAGGAAAATCAAAACTGCCATTTTTGAAACCCGACAACGAGAGAAGCAGCTACAGAAACAATGCCGTGTTCCCGATTTTGACGAAAAGCCGCAGACCGAGCAGCAGGTATATTGTTAACTGGATGTTGCATACTAATTTTGTCACGGGATGCTCTGCCATGTTGCTATGACGATGACCACACACATCAGGTGGTACTCGATTGTAATGGAAAACCAGTCGATCCGAGTCGAGCAGTGGCAAGCCGTGGCGACTCGATCCGAGTAGCTACTACTGGAAAAGGGGCTTTAGCTGAGAAACAGCGCCCTCTGGTGGAGATCCAGCTGTAACTGCTACGTTATATTTCTCTCTCTCCTCAGGGCTCGTACAAATGTGGAGGCTGTAAACCTGGTTTTCTCGGTAACCAAACATCAGGATGCTTCCCTAGGAAGTCCTGTGCTGCACTGACCTTTAACCCCTGTGACATCAACGCCCACTGTGCCATGGAGAGGAACGGAGAGGTTGCCTGCAGGGTGAGGACATCAGACCTGATTGTTTCGAGTTTATGTAACTGTCATGTAACGATCCATGTTTCCACACAAATTACCTTTATGAACATGATGCTCCTCAGAGGAGCAATGACACCAAACCTAAAAAACTTCCAAACAGTCGACTACATCTGCATTGTTTACTACTAACTGTCATCACGCTTCACAGCTCACTGAGCTCAGCTCAATGTAAACTAATCCACACCGCCCTCTAGTGGCATTTTGGAGTAGTGCTTTATGAAAAGTGACCAGAAAAAATGAAAACCAACACATATATACGTGACGTTTCTTTGGGTTTAGTGTTTTTAATTTGGTCAAACTTGTTCAATGGTGGATCTTTTTTTGATACTGTGTTTTAATACCGCTTCGTCTTAAATATTCCTCTGTCAATACGACATAGATTACAAAATTATGGATATAACGAGTTAAAACAAACCCACTCATGATTAGGGTTGAAAATAAAAACTAATGAAAAATGCAGAAGCGTTAATTAACCTTTTTGATTTAGTTAAACAGAAAGAAAAGCTTCGGTTTTATGATAGCACCGATAAGGTCGTATTGCCTCAAGTCTGTCCTGAGCTGTCACAAAGTTCTCAACATTTAGAGCATATAATCATCCTCCTGGTGCACACATTGTCAGTAAATGAGGCGGTGGTTCATCTGAAGTTGGAAAAGGTCAGACAAACCATTAACAGCTAATAAAGTACGGTGGACGTCCACCGTAATGTTGTCTTTACAATAAGAAGTTTTACGCCTTTGTACTTAGTTTTTCAGATATATTTGCAGTTTCATGTAAACAGACCAGAGAATCACCTGGATGATCCTGTTTTGTCACGTGTGTGTTTCCAGTGTAATGTGGGCTGGGCCGGCAACGGGAACACGTGCGGTATGGACACGGACATTGACGGGTATCCCGACCGCCCTCTGCCCTGCATGGACAACGACAAACACTGCAAACAGGTCAGACATATGACACTATCACTGTATCGTGTCACATGCGATCAGCTGTTGTTGACTGATAATAGGTCATTTGATTAATTTAGTAATTAAACTCTAAAAAGTAATTTGGACTGTGATGTATGTGTGTGTGTTACCTGCTGTCTTTGTCCACCAGGACAACTGTGTGTTTACACCAAACTCTGGCCAAGAGGACGCCGATAACGACGGGATCGGAGACCAGTGTGATGAGGACGCTGACGGGGACGGCATCAAAAACGTGGAGGTTAGAGACCGCGAATGTGTCTGTCAGTGGCTGTCGTGGCTGTGATGTGGTCATGTGACATGTCCTCTGGCCTTCAGGATAACTGTCGTTTGGTTCCTAACAAAGACCAGCAGAACTCGGACAGCGACTCATTCGGAGATGCCTGTGATAACTGTCCCAACGTCCCCAACAGCGACCAGAAAGACACAGACAACAACGGACAGGGAGACGCCTGCGACCAGGATATCGACGGAGACGGTTAGAAACCGCCATCAGACCTCGCAGGAGACACGTGACTCTATATTGCCCTCTAGAGACAAAGAACAGGAACTACAAGAGCTGTGAAGCAAATTAAGCTCTAGAAGTTTGTCTTTAAGGCTGTTTATTTACAAAAACATGCAAACTGGTGAAGCCACAGTGCTGCATGAATGCCATTTATAACCATTAAACAAGACTGGTGAATGGCTTTGTGTCCAGGTATTCCCAACGTTCTGGATAACTGTCCAAAGGTACCGAACCCGATGCAGACAGACAGAGACAGAGATGGAGTCGGAGACGCCTGCGACAGCTGTCCTGAGCTCAGCAACCCAATGCAGGTACAAACACTCAGGCCCTGTGGCACGCTACGTTTTATTGGACATAAATAATCACACATGGAATTTAAATTTGTTTTAATAAAAATCGCAAACAAAAAACACTAAATGTTAATGCTGAGAAATGTTTTGAAAAGTATTTGCGTATTGCATCTTTGTTGTTGTTGTGACTTTTTTAGTTGTGAGAAAGTCAAAAGAATTAAAAGGTCACACCAACAACTCACAACTGAGGCGGCTGATGAATAACAGCTCGATGTAAAAACAGCATTTCTGTGCGTTTCAGCAGTAAACAGAGACAGTGTAACACGGTGTGCACAAATAACTCAGTAACAACTGTTTTGTGTTTGTAACTAGCAATAGCAGAAAGGTCAGAGGTTACAGTCTGTCTTCTTTCTTCTTCAGACTGATGTAGACAACGACCTGGTCGGAGACGTTTGCGACACCAACCTGGACACGTATGTTTGGAAAACACACACACACACACACACGCACGCACGCACGCACGCACGCACGCACGCACACACACACACACACACACAAAACCCCCTTCAGCTATCTTAGTGAGGACCTTCATTGACATAATGGTTTCCCTAGCCCCTTACCTTAACCCTAACCATTAAAAATGAATGCCTAACCATAACCTAATTGTAACCCTGACACTAAAACCTCATTTTGAGCCTCAAAAACGCCTTCAAACTTGTGAGGACCGGTGAGTGTGTCCTCACAAGTATAGTAGAATGCAGATTTCAGTCCTCACAAAGATAGCTAGACAGGAACACACACACACACACACAGATCTATTTTAGTTTTCTATTTTTTGATGCCATAAAACATTTAAAAATGCAAGGAAAATTAAAAAATGATGTAAACTTGTTTTCTAGTTGCAGTTGAGTTTTCATGGGATCCATTCAATGTTATTTTATTTATTCAGCGCCAAATCACAACAAAAGTCGCCTCAAGGCGCTTTATATTGTACAGTAGACCGTACAATAATACATACAGAGAAAAACCCAACAATCATATGACCCCCTATGAGCAGCACTTTGGTGACAGTGGGAAGGAAAAACTCCCTTTTAACAGGAAGAAACCTCCGACAGAACCAGGCTCAGGGAGGGGCGGGGCCATCTGCTCAGGGAGGGGGCTTTATATTGTAAGGTAAATGAAATTGGGAATAAATGGGATTACTTTGGATCTAAATTACACTGTAGATTAAAAAATGAAAATGTCTTTGTTTGAAGTGATTTCATTTTTATTTTCAATTAGTTTCAATTCCTGTCAAACAGGCTGTTTCTGATAAATGTAAGTATGTTTTATTAACATACATTTAAGGGTAGGAATACAGTATATCAGTCTTATGTCTTATGACAGCCTCGAGCTACAAGCCAGCTGTGTCACTAAAATTGGCCACACCTCTAATTAGAAGAAAATATTGAAGTCTATGGAGACTGACTCACTTTCATAGCCAGGCTTTAGTGGGCACACAGTTCCATGTTTAAAAATGGACAGTAATTCTAAAAACAGAAACCTGCTCATTAAAGGCGAAACACGGTCGCTTATTTAACATCTGTAGGGACGGCGACGGTCACCAGGACAGCAGAGACAACTGTCCAGACATCCCCAACAGCTCCCAGCTGGACTCCGATAACGACGGCCTGGGAGATGACTGCGACCACGACGATGACAACGACGGCATCCTCGATGACTACGACAACTGCAGACTGATCGTTAACCCCAATCAGAAAGACTCAGATGGTAACAATCATATAAAAGCCTACAAAGGCTAAACAACCAGAACCTGCTGCTGTGTACCATCCATTTATTCTTTTTTAAAGAGCAGAAAATATGATAGAAAATTAGACTCGGGTTAGTTACAATTAACCTCTTGAAGTTTACATTTTCTGTGTGATTATTACTTTTATATTCTTACTGAATAGTTTATTATAAAATGTATACTTTTAGTTTCCAAGGATTTTAACATCCTGGTTACATATCGGTGTAGTAATGTCTGCATTCAGATGTGGCCCAAGTTCCCTGATGCGTTTACCACAAGTCTTTTGTTGGAGCTACATTCATGTTGTTTTGTTGTATTTGCCATCAAAGTGTTTCTAATGTTGGTATTACCCTCAGTGAATTTTGAATGTACAGGTCAACAGTAGCAAAGCTGTGAACTGTGTTTTTCTGGCAGTAAATATAACTGTGTCGTCTGCACAGAGAAGTAACTTTATTCATAGAAATCCTGCGAAGGTCTAGATTTAAACCGCTCCATCGTGTCCGTCTGCAGTGAACGGTATCGGAGATGTCTGTGAGAACGACTTTGATAACGACGCTGTGATGGATTTGTTCGATGTGTGCCCGGAGAGTGCCGAGGTCACTCTGACAGACTTCAGAGCCTATCAGACTGTCATCCTGGACCCGGAGGGTGACGCACAGATTGACCCCAACTGGGTGGTGCTGAATCAGGTAACTTTGGTAGTCTTATGTGAATATGGCTGGTTATCAAGTACAACTGTTTCTCCACCTGTTCTTTACTAGAAAATGTGTATAATTGCTTGTCCATTGGTGTTAAACAGTCGGTAAAAGCATTAACAAGAAGATGTAACTGATACTAACGTTTCTTTCTGGTGGACTGGAAGCACAACAAGGGTGCCTATTTTGCTCATTTCCAGCACCAGCTGGACTCTACTACCATATTTGTCTCAGGCTATAAACAATAACTGCCTGTGTGATCTCGATGCTCTTTCATCAGGGTATGGAGATTGTCCAGACGATGAACAGCGATCCTGGTTTAGCCGTAGGTACGAGTTCCACTTTAAAGTGGAGAATTCACAGCTGTCCTCTGGTCCTCGAGCAGATCATCACCTCCTCCGTTTGTCTGCAGGCTACACGGCATTTAATGGCGTTGACTTCGAGGGAACGTTCCACGTCAACACGGTTACGGACGACGACTACGCTGGCTTCATCTTTGGCTACCAGGATTCATCCAGCTTCTATGTGGTGATGTGGAAACAGACAGAGCAGGCTTACTGGCAATCCATACCTTTCAGAGCCATGGCCCAGCCCGCACTGCAGCTCAAGGTTTCTACTCTCTTCTACTGTCCTTTAATGCACATTTAATCAGCAGAAACCAGTATTGCATCATGTGTTGGCAGGTTGTAATGCCTGCTGGTCATTCTTGAAGAGTTCAGTTGTCTCATTCAGGACGTTGCACCCCCTGAACTTTCTCCCTGTGTTCATCCTGCAGGCGGTAAAGTCTCGGACCGGACCAGGTGAGTTCCTGAGGAATGCCTTGTGGCACACGGGAGATACATCTGGAGAGGTGAAGCTGCTCTGGAAGGACCCGCGAAACACCGGCTGGATGGACAAAACGTCCTACCGCTGGCAGCTCAGCCACCGACCGCAGGTGGGATACATCAGGTGAGAGCACAGGCAGACCCTCAGGGAGGTCTGACTAAAGTATCTTAAATACTGCAGTGTGACAGTATCCTGTACTACACTCTTATTTGGATGTACTCCATAGCACATGCAGAGTGCAGGACTGGAACTTGAGTACTATGTAGTACTCTCGCTCTGTGGTTTTAACTCTGTTTTTTAGTGTAGTACTAAAGCCTGCAGTATATATTCTGCTGTAGTAAAGATATGAATAATCTGTAGAACAAATACTGCAGTAGCCTCGATATACTCTGTTGTACTCACACCTTGCAGCTTTGTTAAAAGATCTTCACTTGTGCAGATACTACAGTACTCTGTAACAGTGAGTACTCATGTTGTAGCACAAATTTATTATATATACTAAGTGCAGATACTGCAGTACTCTGTAGTACTCCCTCAGCCTGCAGCTGTGTCCCTCACGCTCATCTATTTTCTGTCTCTTTCTTTCTTTTCTCTTTACTGCATTCTTCACCCTCTGAAACTTCTTTGTGGCTTCGGGGCCCCCCGGTACTCCATTGTACTCGTCTCCATGACGACCAAAGCCCTGGCAAGAATCCACCTCCGAGGCCATTGATATGCAGATCATACGGAGAGACGGCGACACACTGAAAAACTTTATCCCGTAAAATATCTACTGTACCCACTCGAAGTGCTAAATCAGTCGTTGATAAGACCTCGAGTCACGTTACCGAAAAGTGAGCCTGACGCAGATCGACTCAAAGTTACACTCTTCCTCCGTGCTGTTTTATTTCTGTAATACATTTGTATATATTAGATTGATTGATATTAAATGTTACAGTGTTGCAACGCTCACTGAAGGATAAATGATCGGATTCTGGTTCTTCCAGTGAGTGTCACGATTCTCAAAACGTTTACGTTTTTGGAAATGGCAGCAGATTAAAAAAAGGTCTGGATTCACATTCTTCAGCCGGTCAGGAGGAGAAAGAGAAAAGCAAAGAAATAAAGGCAGCGAGGCAGGAGGAGGAGGAGGTTTTCAGAAAGTCTCTTCAGAGAGTCGTTAAAGAGAGAGAGTCCCAGGTTGTTCGCACTCTGTCTTTGCATTTTTCAGCTCAGTACTTCAGAGCTGCTGCTGAGACTTTCTGTGCAGTTTGGACATGTGACTGAAAATAAAGAGTGCAGAAATGAAGGTTTTACCTCCAATCTGTTTGCATCGTTTCATTAAAACTTAGTACGTCTGATGATTTGTCCAAATGTGGCACAAATATTCAGAAAATGAGAAAAAAACCGTTTACTTATTTATTACAGACATTATGTGAAAATTAGGTTTTCATCCTACTTCATACACTCTATCCACGTAATTCCCAGTCCGATCTATTATTTATCCCAAGCAATGTTTGGTTTCTAACAGGCTTGTATTTCAAGCTTGGGTTCGGGTTCTGCCTCGGAGCGTTCCAGAGTTCATGTTTATCTTTAGGAAACTTCTGTCTCCAAACATCACAGCAGTTATCTTCTGGAGTGTTTGCATTTTCATCTCTGAAGCTGCTGGATTTACAATCCTTACCGATCATTTACCCGAGAATCATTTATTTGCTCGCCTGATGCCTGATGCTAGTATTCATCCATAGGAATGATTGGCTTCTAACCTGGAGCATCGCCGTGTTCCTGTGGTTTTAGGGTAAAGCTGTTTGAAGGGACACGCGTGGTGGCAGACTCTGGCGTTGTGGTCGACACCACCATGAGAGGAGGACGGCTCGGTGTCTTCTGCTTCTCCCAGGAAAACATCATCTGGTCCAACCTGCGCTACAGATGCAATGGTAGGACCGCCGACCCTGCTTGGCATTATTTTGTCGTTTTATTTGTTTCTGGGGAGTCCTGGAATATTTTGATAAGCCTTTTACGGTGCTAATATGTCACTGCCGTGTTGAAGTGGACGATTGTGTTACCAGTGACACCGATTCACCTTCAGACTTTTCAGTTTTTCCCGAACATACAAGAAGTTCTTAAAACAAGCCCATAAAATCCCAAAACCTTGCCTGATTTAAATACCACTGATCCAAGATCATCTTCTCGCATGGCTGGATGACTTCCTGGAAGCTCGTTCTGACCACAAACATGCAAACACCAGCTTCTGTCCTGAAGGGATCCTAGCGTTGTTTCAAGGATCATCACGACTGATGAGAGCTGGATCTGCAGCTGCCACCAAGCAGTTTTCAGCTCAAGAGTCCACAGTTCCCAAGTACAGAGGCACCTTGTCAGGAACCTGGTGAGGACTGACCCAAGAGTTTGATGATTCATGGAGTTGTGAAAATCTGTGAAATGTGAACACTTTTTATTTCCCTGCTGTTACACCAACTTAGTCTTTGCTCACCACTTGGAGCTGTTGTCCCATTTGGCTCGTTGTGACTTCATCCACAAAGTGAACACTTGTTAAAGGATCACTGTTTTGACGCACAGGTCCAGCGCATATCACAGTTACACCAGTACAAGTGCAGTGCACCTCTGTACTGGCCCAGAGGAAGGAAGATGATCTTGAATGGGAGATTGGCTAATCTGTAGTGAGGCAGGGTTTTTACTTTTGGCCGTAAAAGGCTGATGAATGTTGTCGTCTCCCTGCTGATGTCTACTGAAAATCTCAGTCACCTCGACCTCAAGGTTGGGGGTCAAGTTTTCTGAAAAGCTTGTAAATGTGATAATTGAGGAGGAACCAGTATTTTGGAATTTTAGAAGCTTTTTTGAACTTTTAAAAATATTATTAATCTAAACAATCCTCCTGCTATCATTTTTACCCCTCGGCCGTAAAAGGCTGACTGAATACTGTCAGCACTCCTTGGATCTACAGAAAGGGTGCACATCCTAGTTGGTAAATACGATAACTAGAGAACGAGTCAACGTAGGATTTTCAAATTGTTACCATGCATCTACTAGTCCAGAGGTCAAGTTTTCTGAAAGGTTTGTGAACACACTGATAACTCCATAAAGATGTCTTTAAGATTTTCAAATTGATGCCATAGTTTCATCTACAAGCAGGCTGAGGGGCAACACTGGCTCAGGAGATCCACGCTGACCCGCTCTAACCAGAACCTGACCATGTGCAGTCCAGTTCTGCTCCGCTGAGCTCAGAGTCTGCAGAGCCCCCTGCAGTCCAAGATGGTGGAGCTGGTGTTTGTTCCTGAAATGAAATACTCAGAGGAAAGGCCCAAAATTATGCACAATTAGAAGCTCACATGCATTAATATTTAATAACCCATCGTCCTTCCTATTCATTTTACCTCTCATGTCTGCAGAACTAAAAAAAATCCCAATGAGATCAGGGCTTAAAGACTTGTGTCCACTTTTCAGTCGGTATCTGCAGGAAGTACAACCTGCTGACTCTGACAACTGATGAACTTTCTGCTCATTTCCTTCTTTATTCCAGACACGGTGCCTGAAGACTTCCAGACTCATCGTAAACAAGTTCTGATGCACATTCAGGTCTGAGAGCTGCAGAGGGACTGTTAACACAACCCCACACACACCATTAAAACGAGTACACACACAGCTTCTCTGAACCCACTTTAACTGTAGTCTGAACGCCAGCTGAGAAAGTCCAGTCTGAATGAGTGTGTTTATGTGTGTGTCACGAATGAAGCGAAGGAGAGAAAGCAACCAAAGAGCGAACAGTCTGGGGGAAGCACCTGAACGCATCATCGGGGTCCTTCTACGTGACGTTTGAGTGTCTCGGTTTTTTAATATAAACATGGAAACATACGACAGAAACTAAAGAGAAGAAGAATAGGTCCACGTTAACATTTAGTGTATGATAGTAATGATATGTACCTTTTTTTAACTGTAGGAGAAGCTGCGCATCTCAGTCTGTCTCATTAATAACCGGAGCGAAATGGAGAACGAGTTCGAACCAAAATGTGTCAGTATGCACGTCACGTACACGTGACATCACTAAACCTTTGGAGGGTTTATCTTGAATTTCGTTGGAAGCCAAAGTCACAACTGCCGCTAAAATCACATTAGCGCCCTCACGGTGGTTCTAGGACTTTTCCATCTGCAGCTGAAGCTAAGTAAGAGTGAAGAACAGCAGCTTCACTCCGTGAATATTCCTGTTTCATTTTTCTCGTGAGCCTGCATCCTCGATCATCTCCTGTCCAGTTTGCTGTGAAGCTCTAGCGAACGAAATAATCCAGATTTGCTTCTTTTATATCTGAACAGCGATGCAGCGTGAAAGCTTGTTGCTTCATCTCGATGACATGTCGGCGCGCTCGTCGTGTTCCCCCAGACTCTCCTCTCTCTGCTTGTTACTGATCTGGGTTTATTTCGCGTTCATGTTCATCACCGATGTTTAAATCAGACAAAGACGTATAAATCAGCATCCTGACAGCCAGAAACACACACACAGACTTCATTTCCAAAACAGTGTGCGTCCTCTTAAACAAAGAAGAAGGAACAAAGATTTCTGAATTCTTTTTGGACCTTTTTAAAAAAATCAGATTGTGTCAGTTTAACTGAGCAGCAAACACAAAGCTCTCGTGCTGAGACCTGATAAGCTAACGTTACAGAGAAGTCTGATTCAAACAAAAAGTGAAATGTATGTTTTGTGTTTCTTCAAATGTAATGTAATATGTTTGTTGAAATAAACCCAACCATGACTTTTCCTACAATCCTGGTTTCACGTTTCATGATTTCTTAGCAGAGGCGCTCAGACTGATGCACCTGCTGCTGCACGTTTTGCATCTTTGCATCTGCCTGCAGCGCTGCCCTGCGCACAGAGATCAGCGCATGCACATGCGTTTGCACATGAAGCAAATCGCTCCTTAAACTATTCAGCTGTCACAATTATCAACCACACAGACGATTCAAAAGGCTACTTCTGTTTGAAATGACCAATTCGTTTTTATTTAGAGACAAAGATATTATCACACACGTGTTATGGTTGACAGATGATGACAAAAAAAAGTAAATAATTCAATCACACGTACGAGCTAACTGAAGCACTGACGAGCAGCTTTCTTCTTGCTGTCAGTGTTTCTGCATTGGAGGACGCGTAAGAAGCCACGAGCAGAAAGCAGCTGTTCATAGGCTGCGTTCACTCTGCAGGTCTTGATGCTCAATTCAGATTTTTTGATCAAATCTGATGTTTTTGTCTCCTCGTTCACACTACAAATAAAATGCGACAGCAAACGCGCTCTAGTGTGAACGCTCAAAGCGGCCGCATGCGCAAAAGAAGACGTCACACACAACGCGCTCTGTTTAGACCCAGAGCAACAGTATGTTTGACTGATGGCCTTAATATAAAGACTTCGGACTTCACGTTTCCCAATTTTTGCTTTAAGTTATTTTGTTATTTACATAATGATGTAAATAACCTAATAATGATCCTTATTGCTGTTTGAGAGGAGCGGTGCTTCAAAGGATAGCTGTAGATTTCTGTCAGAATCTGCAGATTATGTAGTACAAATAAAATGTTCACGTTTCTCCAACGTTGTCTTCCCAGCAGTTTCACCGGATGGCCAGGAAGCGTTCGCGATGTCTTCTCCGGCGCTGATAATTGGCGTCTGTCTTGTGTCAGTGACGTAAAAGACGGATTTAATGCGACATGACCATCAAACAGCAGTCGCTTTCTGAAACATCAGATATGTATCGGATTCAGGACCACATACGAAAGTGGCAGATCGGATTTGAAAATATCGGATTTGTGCCGTTCACACTGTCATAGCATGATCGGATTTGAAGCGCTTTCGCCTGCAGTGTGAACGCAGCCTAAGTGGCATCACTGAAGGCGCCTCTGGTGCCATGTTTTGCTAAAAAGAAATGTATGGACTGCAAAATGTATTTAGGAACAGGTGTGTGAAAAAGAGGCGTTAAAAGAATCAGCCTTTGTTTTCCCAACAAGCTGTTTGATATCACAGCGACGCAAGTGCAGCCTCGTCTCTGCCGCACAGCTTTGCTGTCACTCTGATGACGTAAAGGCAGCGTCACTCTGATGACGTGAAAGCTGTCTGCGTCTCCAAACAAGCTAAACACTTTGCTCAGGCTAAATATCCACCACGTCTCATCGTTGCTCTTAAGCTTTGGGAGCTATTTCAGTCAGGCGGCCTCATCACTGGAAATGAAACGATGAAAGCTTTTTGTTTAAGCTTTTAAACTTCGTAACAACGTGGAGGACAAAACTGTGGGTTAGCTCGTGATTTGTAATCTACCTCGTCTCTGAGCTCCAGCGCTGCTTTTGCTCTCTCGCTGGCCTGGAGGGGAGGGGGCGGGGTCGTGACCCCTGGGCCGGGGAGGCCGGGACGAGTGCAATATTGGAGGGGAGATATGACAACAGCGCACCACATCCCGGACCTGCCCGACCCCGGGAGGAAACTCGCCACACACCCTGAAACGCACAGCCGTGTTTCCGTGACTACAGAGGATATTACATCATAGCTGACATTGTTGAACAAGCTCATTTTAATAACCTCGTAATCCTAATCTCTCCTCAGACTAAACCCTGATGCACACTTTGCTTTCAACACACAAAGTTTGGATTACTGCATGTAATAATAGTAATTGTATACAACTCAGAAATGCATGCATCTGAGTAGCAATATTATGCAGTATTATTTTGTTTAAAGCTACACGTTAATTTTAAGATTGTTGTACATTTATCAGGTTTTATTTGTTTGTTTTTAATTTTTAACCAAACACAAAACTTTCAGCTGCCAGTAATACAACTTATAACTTATTTATCGTCCATTAGTTATCATGACGTTACAGAAAGTTACAGGTAAATAAGAGAAAAGTAAAGTTAGGATTGCGATTCCGCATGTGACACATAAGGGATCTTCACAGGATTTATGTGTGTGTGTGAAGGTTACACACGTCTTTCTTTAAAGTTGTCTGTGGAACACATGTCGCTATCTTTAATTTATTTTAAACGGTAACACTGAGGAAAAACACAGCTGAAAACAAGTTTTACACTTTTGTACCTTGATAAATACACTTGTACTTAACAACTTGTTCTTTTAGTTAAACATCTTCCAGCGAAAGATGTTATAAAAACTAAATGAACATGTTATACAGAAAATGATGAGTTTTATATTAAATGCAAAAAGTCATTTTCCGATTGGACATAAACATTTATAAACATTTAGCCATCACAATTATATTATAACAAACTAATGAAGTAGAACCCCCCCCCCCCTAAAAATGTAGAGCAGCCACTCAGATACTGATGATTAAAAAGCGTTTGATAAAAACGCACTTTTTCTGGCGGGTATAGAGTTTCCTTTCAGCTGTTTGTGATTCAGCTGACCCATCCGCGGTTAGGAGCTCCTGGATGTCCTGGATGTTTAACATTTCGCCTCTGAGGTTCACAGAGACGCGAGTCATGACGAGTGTTTAAAAGGTTCCCCTTCTCCCTCCTGACGTTATTTTACCAGATCATCGTCACATGCTGACGTGATGAGTTCAGGTTCTTGTGATAAAAGCGAAAACGAAGAAGAGCTCACCTCTGTGCAGCCTCCCTCTGCCTGTCCATGTCGCCTTGTTGTTTCAGGTCTGTGGAGGGTCCCAGTCAGTCAGTGCTGGTTTTAATCCGAACCCCCACCCACACCCACAAACCCCCACTTCTAAACACTAACAAAGGCTCTGGGAGCTGCTCAGTGAGGCGTAGAGGGGCCCCGCTTCACGCTTAAAGGGCCAACAACTTAACCTGGGAAGCCCTGCGGCAGCGTCCATCTGCACTCGCTTACATCCTCGTTCACACTCGCAGAACTTCACCCAGGGCCGATGGAGCAGGAGCCAATCACCTGTGTTTACCTGCAGACGCAGTGTTTGATTGTAGCTCCCACCTGCCTAAGCTCTGACGTCATCAGCCGCAAGTCTGAATGACGATGACATTAAAACAGCAGCAGGTGATTTTCTGCATCCTCAAAGTGACAGTGCTGCCCCCTGCTGCCGCTACGTGGAACCGCGTTTGCCCCCAGCACCACCGGCCCTCCCCCTCATTACCCTCACAGGGGTGGCCTGTTGTGTCCCCAGCTAGCTGACCCCCTAGCAGCAGGTATGTCTACATTAAAACACTTTATACTTTTTCTTCCTCGACTAATCTGCATAATAAAGATATCGTACTCCATATGATTAATGTTAAAGCTTACTTTAAAATAAAATGTATTTTAAACACTTTGTACTGTAGTAAAATTATACTTCTTTCACTGCATTGTACAAAAAGAAGCTTAAAGTCTTGTGCAGCCACTTTTCATATTCTACATCTAATGCTCTATCTACATATGTCAGCCACACATATGCATGCTTATAAAGATGTGAAAAAAGGAACAGCAAGTAAAACAGCAGCAGGATGCAAATAGAGTTTGACTTATGGAGGTCTGAAATATAAATAAACTGTCGCTGTGTGTGTGTGTGTGTGTGTGTGTGTGTGTGTGTGCGTGTGTGCGCGCGAGGACAGTTGTCGTGCAGCAGGTGGTTGTTGCAGACTTATTTAGGAACAACTGAAGCTCCCAGTGTGAACGCACCACAAGTTCCAGACCAGGACCTGGGGTGGGTCGATCCTCAGACACTAACCTGGACTGAGTCTGAGATCTGAGTCGAGTCTAGGAGAGTTTTGGACCGAGACCTTTAGCAGCAGGTTCAGGAGCTCGGATCGATTTCCCTTCGATAAACTGCAGACATGGACGGACAGAACCGGCAGAAGGTAAGAGACAAAAAACAAAGTACATAATTAGAAAATTACAAACTTGGATCAGATTTTTATTATTATTTGTTAGGATTTTACCTGAGGCTGTATCGCTAATTTACCTTCAACATAAAGAATATAAAATCATTGTGTGTTTTCAGCAGCATTTGAATATTTATGGTTTAGTATCACCTCTAACACTTCCAGACGTCACAGAACAGAGTTTTTCTTACACTGAAGAAACCACCTACATGTAGTTTTGGACTGTAATATGAATTATGGAAAACTTTTTGTTCACACCTCTAGCAAATTTCATTTCAGGCTCTAAAAGTATAAAAAATATAGAATTATGTTTTTCTTCTTTTGGCTATGGTAAATGGCCTGTATTTGTATATCGCTTTACTTGGTCCTAAGGACCCCAAAGCGCTTTACACATCCAGTCATCCACCCATTCACACACTGGTGATGGCAGCTACATTGTAGCCACAGCCACCCTGGGGCGCACTGACAGAGGCGAGGCTGCTGGACACTGGCGCCACCGGGCCCTCTGACCACCACCAGTAGGCAACGGCTGAAGTGTCTTGCCCAAGGACACAACGACCGGAGCTCGAACCGGCAACCTTCCTATTACAAGACGAACTGCCAACTCTTGAGCCACGATCGCCTTCATGGCTTAAGTGAGACTCTTTGTAGTTTCACCATCACGTTGGTGTAATTGTTAAACCCTGACACACTTTTTCACTTTTTGTTTGATGAATACAGTCTCGCAGAAGTGAATTCATGTGGTTTAATAATTAGCAGCTGCTGTCCAACAGAAAACACTTTAGTTACGCGATTTCACTGTAAACTGGTTGCGTGTGATTTCGCAGCACACCACAGTACTGCTATGAAAGCAGATATTGTCTGACTTCTCCAGAGTAGTTCCCCAAAGACTTTATCCAAATTATTTCTGTTTATTTACCAAAAGTGTTTTTAGTGCATTTGTCCAACAACAAAGACAAGAAAATTTTAATTACTATATTTCTTAATATTCTTATTTTAATCATGAGTTTTAAGGTAAACTGCTTTGGCGTACTTTCATAAGACATTTTATTCATTTGTGTATCACCAAAATGTACATTTTGTCAACTGCTTTTATTGTGAAAGGCAAGAACGTGAGGAAGCTTCTGGTATAGATTAAGCTGTGCCCCAACACAGCGGGCAGCTCTCTAACCCTTCAGTGTTGCTTTCTCTGTGCAGAGAGTCATTCACCCTGTTTCAAAGTTAGTGGCAGCTAGTAATGCTCACTGAGACGAGAGACACTGAAGAGCACAACAATCACATCCTTTGGATTTTTAAACCCGCCGGTCACACAGACGTTACTCTGATGGCTATTAGAGGGTTGGTAAAGGTTGCGTTTTACATTCGGACACCAGCGATGAAAACGTGAGAAACACGAACAAATTACCTGTGACTCAGCCTGGGTGGAATTCTGTGACCAGTATGACCAGTGAGACTCATGCTCAAAAAATGTTCCCAGTGTGTGTGTGTGTGTGCTCATACATATAAACTGCTCATATTGTGTGTGGGTATTTATAAGCCTGTGTGACTGTAACTCTGCAGAGCAACTGAGGTTTAAATTTAGCCTCACACTCCAAAACACACACACACAGTCACGTTTGCATTACTGGAAACACAGGACGCTGACCAGGAGCATTTGCAGCAGACCTAACGTTGCATATTAATATTAATGTATCGCATTAGACCTTAAACCGAGGACACACCTTCAGATTTAATCATTCACCTTATAGGGACTCGCTTATCAACAGGAGGTCGAGTCCTCACCATGCAGTTGTGTAAACAGACGAGTACAACAAGCTCACGCGCACACACACACAGCTGTTAAAGAGGGCTAAAGGTCAGCTGACAGCTGTCTGTCACCGTTCATGCTGGTCATTATTTTAAAGGACCAGTTCAGTGTTTTTATATAAATCCTTTGATTGACTGAGGATCAATTTCAAGCCCCCAAAGCTCAATTTAAAGACTGAAAATGCTGGAAACAGCCGGCATGCTCCCTGTTCAGCGTCACATATTTGGAACCTACCCGGGGGCCCCTGCTGAGGCCCCTCATTCCCACATTCCCAAATGTGTGTGTGTCCCAGTAACCAACTCCAGAGAGCAGTCTGGTCACCTTTCTGTAGTCACAGCCTTAGCGTCTCCCGGTCAGACCTGGTGACACCGTTATTCCTTATTTGCTGCTTTTATGAAGCACTGAAGTAGTTCCACATTTGTGCTGACTTCATGTGTTTGTGGAGGTTTTTGAACAAACTAGTTGCCTTCAGGTTGATCTGTGGTGGCAGCTAAAACCCAACGGAACAGGCAACAACATCAATCATTTATTGAGGTGTTCAACGTATTTTTGACACTGCCTCCTGCTAACAGCACACGGGGACGACGTGTAGGCGACGGTCCGCAAAGTTCTGTGTGGAACCATCGCAGTAAGCCCCGCCCACTGACCGCTGCTGTTTGTTCTGTAGGAAAAAACACAGACAAACAGACAAGAGTCCATTTTACAGCGCAGAGAGAAAAAAAGGAGGCAGGTTGACCTGAATGAATCACTCGGGCTGAATATTTATCGTTCTTTTATTAATACTTAGATCTGCTTAACTTGGAGGAAACTGCAGAAACAGGATATTTAAGGATCTAAAGTAATTTTGTTATTGAGTTTATCAGTGAGGACCAACTCTGAGCAGGTAGGCCTCATATTAAAGCTTCTGACCAAATTTCACATCTTTAACTTCTTTATTCCACAAAAACTAGCGTGAAACAGATAAAAGTGATAAATCATCATTAATTAACAAAAGATAATCAGTTGCTTACATTTTTTAAGCAGCATTTGCATTGAACATATAAATAACGTTAACAGAGAGAAATGGGACAATAAATGTGGTTTGGAGAGAACAGAGAAAACAGCTGTTTTTAGCCCCTCCCCTTCAAGCCAGCAAATCAAATGCCAACAACAGTTAGCTCACGGGTGAGTAAACAGAAAACCCCAACAATCACACGATCCGTATGAGAAAGCGCTTTGGCATCAGTGGGAACCAGACTCGGGGAGGTCCAGTCATCTGCCAGAGTGTGATATAAATCACAGACTGGAAAAACACGTTTAATAATAAAAATGCAGACAACCAAAAACTACACAGACAATAAAAGAATGTAACAGGAATGGAATCCATGAACGTCACAGTCTACAGTGAAAGTGTCGGTGCAGCTTCGGCTAAGTTGACCATGACATAAAAAAATCAATCAAAGGGTTGAAAAAATGTTAAAGAATCGTTCAGGTGATCACGAGTCATGTGACATTTGTGTGTGCAGGTTTTCTAATGGCTCCTGGAGAAGAAGAAGGTTCCAGCGAGCATCATGCAGGTGAGCTGAAGGTCCCGATGGTGGCGCTCTGTCACATCTGTGTTACTGTGAGAAAACAGTCACACGATTCCACAGAAAGTCAAAAAAAGGAATGTGACTCTTATGTTTTATCCTCAGATGTGTGAATCGCTGTTTGAAAAGATCCGTCTGTATATTTGTTTAGAGGGGGGGAAACTCACACCGAAGGCCCCAAACATTGTTGCACAAGGCTCAAAATGTGTTGTTTTTTTCTGCTGTAAAAGTCGGGACACTTTCACAGAGGAGTCTTTGGTGGCTGACTCACAGTACAGGAACTGGTCATTCTTCCGTTCCTGAGGTTTTCATGAATAGGATAAGATAACTCTTTGTTTCCGTTGCACAGTCATGCTTAGCACAATAGTACAATGGAACTGGAAAATGTCCCACGCTGGCATAAGCACAACTAAGCACAACAAACACAACAGAGGAATTTAAGTGGATTTGTCCAAGTGCAAGAAAGGTTTGAGCAAAAAAAGTAATGATTTAATAAAAAATAAAAGAGTGAGTGAAAGTTTATTGCACATTATTATTGTTATTGTTATTGCCCACCCAAAAAGTCCAGGGATGTAGCCAATCAGGTCAGCTGTTAGCATTGATTAGGGCTGTCGCCCTGTTGTAAAAGCTGTCCTTGAGTCTGTTGGTCCGGGACCTCAGCAGCCTGAACCTCCAGCCAGACGGCAGCAGCGTAAACACCCGCTGTCCTGGGTGTGTGCAGTCCCGTAGGATGCTGCGTGTCCTCCTGAGACAGCGAGTGCTGCACAGGTCCTTCAGGGAGGGAAGAGGATGTTTTGGGCCATAATAATGATCCTCTGAAGTGCCTTTTTGTGTGCCATGGTGCAGCTGGAGAACCACACAGATGCAGGATGTCAGCACACTTTCATGGAGACGATCAGGTCAGAGAGGTATAATAATGGAAAATGCACAACATGAGGAAAGACGAGGAGAAAAAAGAACTCCCCCCAGACTGAGCTCCAACAGGGAGATCAGTTTGAGAACAGAAAAAAAAACACCACAGCGCATACAAAAAGCACATGACTATCATCTGAGAAGCTTCTTCAGTTCTAAGGTCAAATGGTGGAGAGTCCCAGATTTAAACCCAGTGGGAGTTTCCCCCAAAGAGGGACAAAGGACCCTCTGATGATCCTCCACCTAATCACATGAGCCAAGGTGTGAAAATGGGTGTGGGTTACAATCAGGTGAGCTCATTGTGAAACCTGGCCCCACCCTATCATGTGAATTCCTGAGGTCAGCTGGCCCAGGATGTGAGTGGGCGTTAAGGCGTCTGGGGAGGATCTTAAAACTGGATCATAGATGGCAGAGAGTTGGTGTCGTAAACCCCGCCTCTGTTCAAAGATGGTCGCTCACAGTGGACATAGATGCTTCTTTCACTCCTCTTTCAAACCATCTGTCCTCTCTGTCCAAAATGTGAACATTGGCATCCTCGAAAGAGTGACCTTTGACCTTTAGATGCAGATGGACTGCTGAGTCTTGTCCTGTGAAGTTTGTGTTTAGGAGTTTTGTCTTTCGGGTGAACCAGTTTTTGTCTGAGTGTGTTGCTGGGTCTGAAGTACACCAGGATGTCGTCATCTTCTTTTCTGTGCATCAGAAGAGAAGATCAGACACCAGCGAGGGAGGATAAGAACGACAGACTCAACAACACTGTCATCCCCTATGTAGCCGGTGTATCAGAGAAACTCAGGAGAGTTTTCTCCAAGCATGACATCCCAGTGCATTTGTTTTTTATGTCTATCTGAATTCTTGTTCACATGAATAGTTTATATAAAAGATGTCCAACTCAGAGACAAAAAGGCTGAAAGGAGGGATTCATGCCTGGAAGTAGGGCTGGGCGATATGGCCTAAAAGCCATATCGCGACATAATTTGAAGCACGTGCGGTAACGATATATATCGCAATATATTCTTTTCTTCTGTATAACGTATTTTCCACACTATAAGGACTTAAAATCCTTTAATTTTCTCAAAAATCGAGAGTGTTCCTTATGTATGAATTCTGGTTGTGCTTACTGACCTCGAACTGATTTTGGCTGCAGATTTTTGAAACTAATTCAAACGTACAGCTCTGTTATCACTTCTAACATAAAGACAGGAAACTAAACAGCAGTGGCGTTTGCAGGGTTACTGAAGTTGGACTACCTGGTATATAATGTTGTGCTACGTGATTGCTAGCGACACAGCTATGTTAGCATAACATTAGCACAGTGAAGCTGGAGGATGAAGCCAACTTTTTTTCCACTCGATAAAAGTTAACGTGAGGGATTCTGGTGGTCAGGGACAAATGCAATCGCATAGCAGGATGCTGTACACGGGCCAAACTTCAGTCAGGAGAACAACTGAGATCATTCATCCACAATACGAGGTTAGTTATTAATGTACTGCAACAACATGGGAACAGAGCAGCTGCGAGAGAATTCAACATTAATGAATCAATGTTACGGAAGTGGAGGAAGCGCAGTTTTTGGCTTTCCCCACATTTCAAAAGTGCTTCACCTCTTTGCTGTGACTGTCGCCCGCCATCATTTGCAGATGATAATGGTTTTAGCTGCTGCGATGCTTTCAACCAAAACAGGCGCCGCTTGGTGACGTCATCAACATGCGCTATCGGGATAGAGCGATATAGTCAAAATCTCTGTCGTTGGCCAAATTTATATCGTTTCTATCATATATCGTGTATATCGCCCACCCCTACCTGGAAGTCAAAATTATGTTAGTGACTGGTTTCAGTCAACCACAGAATTAATACGAACTCTGATGATCAGTTTTAAAGAGAATGATGATTGCAATCAGACAGATGAACTCATGTGCAGTGAAATCACTGATGGACTGTAATATTTAATTATCACATGAGCCTGCCAGTGAATCATGCTGAGTAGCATCATGAGAGGGGAAGAGAGGTACCAGTTCCCACTCAGAGCATCATCATGATCAGAAATCCTTATCAGAGCAAACGAACCAGCTCATTTACAAGTGGAGGCGGGTTACAGGGTTTGGCTGCTAACAGGTGAGTGTGGCACATGTCTGTGGCATTTTTCAGACTGGTGCTGATTGACTGAACGACCTGCTGTGAGCCTGCTGATGGCGCTCTGGGCTGCCTTGCTGTGGAAGTGCTGGATCCACTTGACTCTGCTGCTCATCCAGGTTTCTTTACCTGAAGGTACACACACACACACACACACACACACACACACACACACACACACACACAGATAAACAAAAGACTGCCCAGTACATTACAGACAAAACAGGAGAGTTCTTCATCTTGAGAGCCCAACAGGAAGTGGAAAGCCATTAGCGATAATAACCACAAACTGTTATTTTGATCCTTTAAATATTTATTTGCCAACATGTAAGAATATGGATTTTTAACCAGCAGCCTTTCAGCTGAGCATTAATCAATGCATGTCTCAGGTATCAGTCTTTAGCAGCAGCTTAGGGCCTTCAAAATAAAAGCTTCCCATTAGAGAGACAGAGTGCCAGTGGATTCTTAAAAGCTTGTGTTTTTCTCCTGAAGATTTATTTTTTGCTAGAATTTTCGGACTTTCCGAGCAACAACACCACTCCACACCTGCTCCAGAGCAGACTCTGTCATAGATCAGCATGTATGAAAGCACCACCTGCTGACCAGTTCTCCCGAAAATAGCAGAATTCCTGGAAGATCCATCAAACACGGATGTATGGCTGGAAACAGTCTTTGTCTTAGATGCTCAGATGTGTCTGTATGCCTGTTGTTTTTTTAAATTTAACTGCAAGCAGTAAAGAGTTTTAAACCGCTGTGGTTAGCAAGAAGGTCTTGGGTTCAAATCCTTGTTTTGTGTGGCATGTACGGGTCCTCTCCCAGCCCCACAGTCCAAAGACATGCAGTTAGTGCGGTTAGGTTAATGGTGATTCTATACCAGGGGTCTCAAACTCAAATGAGCCGTGGGCCGCTGCTGGCACCGTCATCTCATTGGAGGACCACTTTAGTGCTTAAGTAGTACAAAAAATCAAACAAACAAGAAACCACCCACTGATATTTCCTGAAATGTAGTGTTTTGTTTGTTTGCTTCAAATAAATTTCAAATATTGTATAACACGACAAAACTGCAAACGTGAATTGTTTTCTCACTCCTTTTCTCAACTAACTGAAGCCTTTCACTGGTCCACCAACTAAACAAAGCTCCTTCTCCTCGTGGCAGCACTTCTATCATTTTGTTCGTACTTAACAAAATAAAAATGCAGACATCAGTGTACACATTAATCTGAACTAACACAGCCAATCCCTCAACATGTTTGTACTTTACTGTACCTCAGACAGGTGCGTGGCTCCGAGCCATAGTAAATGGCCTGTATTTGTATAGCGCTTTACTAGCTTTACTAGTCCCTAAGGACCCCAAAGCGCTTTACACATCCAGTCATCCATCCATTCACACACTGGTGATGGCAGCTACATTGTAGCCACAGCCGTCCTGACCACCACCAGTAGGCAACGGGTGAAGTGTCTTGCTCAAGGACACAACGACCGAGACCGACAACCTTCCGATTACAAGGCGAACTCCCAACTCTTGAGCCACGATCGCCACGGTAGTAAAGAGACCTCTGGCTAATACGTCGGGCTCGTAGCTGAAAACTAGCTTTACTTTGTTGTCTGGGTCAACTTTGCTAGCGAGAGACAGAGAGAGGCGTTGAAAGGCTGCTTATTGTTTCAGAGGAAAACAGGAACACAGGGTACAGTCGAGTCTTAACAGCTTACTTACAGCTGGGCTCGTCAGGCTCTCTTCTTGGCTGCAGGTTATTATTATATTTACATGCTTCCAGCTCCCGTTTCTGCTCGGTGACAGCTCGTACTTTTCCTTTCTCTCCCTCCCTCGCTCACAGACACATAACAGCAGTCCATGCTCCCTGCAGCACGGACTACACTGCCCATGCCTGTAGCACTCTGCTCATATTGCCTTCATATTAATAGAATTTTTGAATAATGATTAAAAAAATATTTCTTCACACCAAGTAGAGGTTAAGGGAGCTGCAAGTGACCCGCGGCCGAGAGTTTGAGACCTGGACTGTCCATAGGTGTGAGTGTGAGTGCCCATTGTTGTCTTTCTCTCTCTGTTAGTGATGCGACCTGTCTGGTCTATTTACCATTTACCAAATCAAATTTCAAAGTAAGCTAGTCCTACATTTGAAATGTATTTTTATATTTATTCTTCACATCATTTCAGTCCAGAAAATGCTGAGACTGCAGTATTATTGTATTACAGGCTCCTGGAGACTAAACTAGGAAGCCAGTTCAGTACACCCAGGATAGCTTTTCCTTATTTGGCTTCACTTGCATGAAGCTGGTTTTCAGCAACCTCCAGAACTGTGACGGTAAAAGTCTAAAAGTCAATGTGGACGTGGCAAAACTTGCAGTTCCAGTGTCCACTTGTGTCTCCAGGGTCAACCCCGTATAAGAAGAAGCTACTTTGAGCTTCTCCTTTATTCACAAAGGATTGCCACAGCAGTTCTGATGTTCTCCCTGATGCAATTCCAGAGGGATTTGTATCTCCTTCCAGAATTTGCTGATCAGGCAAATGTGAAAACTGCTGCATGGTGGGAGCCCTAGTTCGAGTGTCCGTAAGCCTGTTTATGCTAAACACTTTCTCCTTCTTATCAGTTACAGCTTCCTGTCATATCCTGAGGTGTAACTCGGATTTTGTGGCTGCAACGTTGGACCTGGGCAGCAGCAGTAGTGGCAGCGGCGGCGGGGCAGCAGGAGGAGGAGCAGCAGCTGTCAGCAGGCAGGCGGCGAACGCCGGTTACTGCAGCGCCCTGCGCTCGTACGCCATGTGCACCAAGAGGCTGTCGCGAGCGTGTCGTGGTGACCTCGCTTACCACTCTGCGGTCCAAGGAATCGAAGATCTGCTCATCCAGCATCGCTGCCCCCGGGTTGGGCCCACGGCACAGCCCCGGGCCCCCCCTGCTGAAACGCTGTCGGGGGACACCTGCCTGTATGAGAGGAGCTTCTTCAGCAGGGAGGGGCAGACACCCGAATACCTGCACTGCAGCGTGTTCGGAGACCCGCACATCAGAACTTTCAACAATGACTTCCACACATGTGCCGTTCCGGGGGCGTGGCCTCTCATTGACAATGAGTATCTGTACGTACAAGCCACCAGCTCACCAGCCAGGGGAGGCATGTACGCCACAGTTCTCACCAAGGTGAGTGCTGACACTTACAGGAGCAGTCAAATGCACCATCAGCTTCTCATGTAAACCTCAACTTACGGTCGGGGGGGGGATCCGAGCAGAGGGTGAGGTGGGGTACACCCTGCATGCCGTCAGTCTGCTGCAGGGCTGACCGATAGAGCGCCGTCGCATTGTGCTCAAACTACAGCCCAGTGCACAAAATGCAGTTTACTGTGAAAAGAGAGAAATGAATGTCAGACATGCTGAAAACTGACAAAATGTCCGAATAACAGCAAATAAAAATGTAACAGTGAGCAGAAATAAACATTTACGACCCCAAAATGAAAATAATCACAGAGCTATTATGGAAAACGGCATTTAACGTCTTCTTTTTCCTCTCAGATCACCATCATCTTCAAGAACTGGCGTCAGTGTATCGACCAGCAGCTGTACCAGGCCGAACTGGACAACGTCCCCGCCGCCTTCGCTGACGGCTCGATGTGGAGCGGCGAGTGGCGAGGTCATCGCAGCCTCACGGTTCAGTCTCTGAATCCCGGCCGGCACGCCGAGATCCGAGCGGTGCACGTCGGCACGGTCTTGGTGGTGCGTCAGAGCGGCCGCTCGCTCGGCCTCTCAGTCCTCTCGCCACGTGGCGTCGTTGAGGCGTTCAGGCCTGAGCAGGACCTCCAGCTGTGCGTGTGGGGCTGCCCCCCCTCCCAGAGACTCAACACGCTTCACCCACCACCATCAGACCCTTTGATGTCCACCGCCATCAGCGCTGAGGACCACTGCGCAGCTCTGCTTCCAGCTCGAGACGTCTACTATCAGGCCTGCGTGTTCGACCTGATCGCCAGCGGAGACCTGAACTCCAGCATGGCCGCTGTCAGTGCACTGCAGGATGCCCAAACCATGATCCCAGACAGGGAGGGGGTTCACCTGCTGCTGGTTGGATCTGCAGGGCACACACGACCTCACCTCACGCTGCTGCTGCTGCTGCTTAGCATTTTGGGAACTCTTAGCAGGCCCTGAGAAACAGGAAGTGACCTCAGACTGTGAAGCTGAAGGAAATGTTTGGAAAATTTCCCAAACACAGCACCTGGAAGAGGACCTAAACGTGACGTCCCAGACGCTGACATCACTGCTGACACCTGAAGCTGGTTTCATGGTCCCACAGAGGAAGCTCCCGTGCGGGCGTGGCCCGTCTGCCTGTCTTTGTGCTGTTGTTGGTCCGTTAGCTAGCCACGGAGAAAAGTCAAGCTCTAAAACACAAAGAGCTGAATTGAAACTGAGAGTGTCACTGCAGCCTGTTTGTTTCGCTCTTTGAACTTTATGCTACGGTTCTCCCGTTAAACTCTTTTTTCACTCCCTCTTGTATCCAGACCAGTCGACATTAGGCAGTTACTCACATCATGTAATTTCAGCATTGCGCTACATCTTGGAGGACTGCATGGAAGTGTGTCTACCGTGGATGAAAACCCCACAGAGACATTTGTGGGACCATAAAACCAGCAGATGGCGTCCTGATGGTGACAGTCTGGATGGAACGGAGCCGCTTGGAAACTTTCCGGGGCCACAGACTTTAATCGGAGCCCCGAATGTTTGTGGATCACTGCAGCTGATCCAGAACCTTAAAAAAATCTGTGTGCAAAAGAAAAAAGAAATTCATTTAGCTGCTAATTAACAATCTGATAATAAAGATTTCCTCGTGAAATGTTGAATAGTTTGTGATTTTGTTTTATTTTGATGTTCCAGTGCAGTACAAGAGCACGTCGCTCTCGCTCTGCAGGCCTACTTGTTGTTCCTAGAGTATTTAAAAGTAGAATGGGAGGCAGAGCCTTCAGTTTTCAGGCCCCTCTTCTGTGGAACCAGCTTCCAGTTTGGATTCAGGAGACAGACACTATCTCTACTTTCAAGATTAGGCTTCAAACTTTCCTTTTTGCTAAAGCATATAGTTAGGGCTGGACCAGGTGACCCTGAATCCCCCCTTAGTTATGCTGCAATAGACGCAGGCTGCCGGGGGATTCCCATGATGCACATGAGTAGTTCTTCTTTACTCACTGCATGTGATCTGAGTTATTTTTCATCTCTGGCTCTCTTCTGCTGCGAGTCTTTGTCTGCTTTTACTATTTAGACAAACGGCATCAAATGAAGTTCAGACGAGACAGTTTCAGCTGCTCTACCATAATGAACTGAAATGTCCTGATGCAAAACATTGAACCCAAATTTCCATCAACTCCACTCCTGATGTGTTTGTGGCTGAATGAGGACCCAGGATAAAAAAGAAGCCCTTTGTTACCCCGGTTCTTTTTTTTACTGTTTGTTCAGTAAACCTCCCCCGGAGCTTGGAGGACTGCACTGCAGTGTGTCTACTTTGGGTGAAAATCAGAAGCTCTATTTCCTGAGAAACCTCAGGAAAATTAATACCAGATAAACCTTTATTAGTCCCACGAGTGGGAAATGTTTTGATCACGGTTACAATTTAAGAGCAGCAAAGATTAAGAAACAGAAGAACAGCAACAATAGAATAAGATTAGAAATAATATCATACTATACAAAACAAAATAGAATACATTAAAAATAACATCCGTCAAAAGCTGCCGGTGTCCTGCTATCGATGTTTATCGAGAGCATCCTGTGCTACTGCCTCTGTGTGCGGGTCCCCAGCTGCACAGCAGGAACTCGGCTGTTCCTCTGGAGCAACACCCAAATGCAGCCATCAGGCAAAAGATACAGGATCTAAATAGCAGCTTTGAATTACAAGTCATTTCCTCCAATTCAGTCTCACAAATACTACGCAGACATCGTGTTTATGACTCTTGCGTATTGGATTCTTTTGTAATTATATTCAAACTGTTTCTCTTGACTCTGCAGGGACTGCACTTTATTTTGTTGACAATAAAGATCGTTTAAATCTTCCTGTTTGCAGCGCAGCAAAAGCGATCCACAGTAAACTCACAGAGGAGATCACGAGTGTGGAGACGCAGACGTGCTGTCGACATCTCGTTGTCTTTCTGTCTCACTTTGGGTTTTTTCTAGCGACAGAGTCTCTCTCTGCTTGCTTTGCATCTTTTTGTGTGTCTTTGGATTCTTTCACGTTCCCGGAGGAGCCACCAGCCGAAGTGCTCGCACACAGCTGCAGTGGCCTGAAAACAAAGAGAGTGTAAGAGTGTGCTTCAGTGTAAGAATAGCAGGGGACAGGTCCTGGTCACAGAGGCAGAGACACACGGGGTTGTTATGTGTTTGTCTGAAACATTATGAAGCTAAAAGCCTCAGACTTCCAAAGAATCACATCCAAGCAGGGAAAATGACGACATGGCATTCCAGCAGCCTGAAACGTTTCCTCTACAAATTTAAATGTAATTTCATCATCACTCAGATCTGATTAATCGCTGAATCAGAGTAATGTTGAACAGAAGTGCACAGCAAACCGAGCAGGATGACTGAGTGAGCTGCATCACGTTCGTGCCCACCACAAAAAGCTGCAGTAAAAGTGAAGTGCTTGTAAACCCTCATTTCCAAGGAAAAGCTACTTTAAAATCACAAAGTGAAAGGGAACGTGGGTCAAACAACGTGACTCACCATGAGAAAACAAAGACACACAATGAATTAATAAGCAGGCTGGATTATTCAGGGGTTATTCAAACAGTCAGCAAAGTCATGTTCATGTCAAATGTGTCAGTTTAAAAAGAAAAATGGTGACACTTTTATTTTTCTTCTTCATAATTTTACTTCATTTGTTTTTTTAAAGATTTTTAGTCATAATTTCATTTCAGGCTGATGATCCACCTTCATTTAATCAGAAGTGAACATGAACCTGGACCCAAATCACCCTGCAGCCATCTTTCAACACTTACTGTAAGTTTTCAAACTGTCTCACAAAGCCGACAGCCCTGCTCCTCGCTCTCTTTTAGGGGAGCGCTGACGCAATCCCAAGCTGAGACATCTAATCTCTCCAGCATTCCTGAGGTCTTTTCCTCAGACGTATGACTTATTTCCAAATTTGGATCCGCTGAGCCTGCAGGTGTTCATTCGAGGACTGAAAAACTTCACGACCGCCCAAATGTTCATTATTTGCATAAAACAGCGCTCTGATCACATTTTTGGTGCTACTGTAGCAAAGCTCTGCAGACACTCCTCTACTTGTCCTCTACTTGGGGCAAAAATTCCTTTCCACTATTTTTCAGCTCCCTATATGCTTTTTTTTTACTATTAAAAAGCCCTAAAGGCAACTTTTTTCCAGCTTCATCATTTCCTGTGATGGTGACTATATTGTCGTGTATATGTAATACATAAACACGCTCCATCCATTCTCTTCCGCTTATCCTGTTTCAGCTGTCTTAGGGCGAGAGGCGCGGTACAGCTGGACAGCTCACCAGCCTGTCACATAGACGCAGACAGCCATCCACACTGTGCCGCCTGCACTTAAACACTATTAATAAAATAAATCCCTGCATGCGTGCAGTGTGAAGTGTTTTTGAATGTCAGTGACACTAGAAATGCCAGTCCACTTACCAAGTGCAGCAAACAGTGGTTTGCAAAACGTGTGAATGAAATGTGTGAATTTTAAGGCTTTCAAATATTGTCCAATCAGCATTTTCTCTGAAAGCATGTCTTTATGTGCCATGTACGATATTCTCTACTAGAAGAGTGAAAAAAGTATTAAAGTATTGTTTTCCTTTTACATCCCTGTGCCTGTGCTTTGTGGTTATTTAATGTATGTATGAGTAAGTGCCTCACTACAAGTATGAAACGCAGAGTTATTGTGAAATGTGAATAATAAGGAAGATCAGGAAATCCCCTTATTTAATGATGTGATATAACGTGCAGGCAGGAAACACCTTCAGTGTAACTCTGACTCAGCTCTGAGAGTCTCCGGATTGTCCTGGAAAGTGACTTAGCAGAAAAAAAAACTGATGTCAAACCTTCTGAGAAGCGAGCCGACGGCTTCCTCGGAATCTGCTTCAACACACGACGGACGGAGCTTAAATATGAGCATCAGGAGCATGAAGACCTCACATCACAGCCTCCACAGGACAGGACCACAGACCAGAGGAGCAGGGACCAAACTGAAGTCTGGACCATCACAGGATAACAAGTCAGTTTTAAATGTCTTCCTTACCTTTGCTTACCTTTTATTTCAAACATTTAAAACTAGTATTCTTGATATTTTTGCACCATTTTTTAGAGTTTGTGCTTGAATTTCAATATTTGTCTGCCAACTAAATGCATGTCTATTCCCAGCAGCTGGGATAAGCTGCACAGCTAAACATCTGCATGCTTGAACAAGCAGAAATACCTGAAATGAATGTAAAAGAAACAATGGCAAAAAGGAAAGCGCTCGAAGGTAAATCAGGAGAATGATACAGAAGGGCAAAAACTAAGAATTGATTTAATGGAGCTTATTATTATTATTATTATTATCTCAAAAAGATGCTGTCATGCACAAGAAGTGTGTGCAGTTTTCCCAGTGACAGGCACTGTTATATAAAGTATGTGAGATCTTGGTGTAGTTTGAAATGCCCTGATCGTTGCTTAGAATAAACATTAAATGAAAATATGTGATACGGTCATCAGTGGTCACCTATATGTGCAAAGTGGTTCCATCAGTTTTTGGATTCATGATGACAAATAAACTGGTTTTCATTAGCAAATATCTGAGGCTGCTTTGATTAGAAAATGATTTAAAGAAAATAAGAATATTGTGCCACCAGTGTTTAAATGCACACTGAGTTGGTGTTTGCTGTGGATTCTTGGAATCTCATTGTGGAATACGAAACGAATTATTATTTGAATGAAGTCTGAAAAAGGCCGAACAGATTCTTTGATTTAGGAGACATGAAGTTTGGGGAGAGTCAAACTTTGACTTCGTGACTTTCTGATTTCATTATTGAGCCTGGAATTACTCAGATTACACGATATATTTTATAAGCCTGACACTGAAACTAAAAACTAAAAAAAATTCTTTCACTTTAATTTCCGCAGCACAGAAAAGTTTGTGCTTTTCTTTTGGTGGAGTTTTTGCAAAACACTTCAGAAATCCGACAAATAATTCCTCTACACTTTATAGATTTATGGTTTATTTGGAAGGAGGTAAAAACGTCCATTTGCTTTGTATTTTTCCACTTTTTGTGTTTTGAATATGAAGCGAGATTAAAGTTGGTCTTTTTTAATCTGACAGGTGCAGCAATGTCACCGAATTATTTTTTAATTATTTGAAAATTTCACATTTACTAACAACCTGACGGTCAGCAGAGCAGGGGTCCGCGGGTCGTTGTGACCCCGCTGACCGATATGTCAGGGTGATGTTCTCGCCAGCAGCGCGCGTGTGTGCGCGTAAATTGCGCACAGAACGTGCCCCTCTCTCTGTGGTTCAAGACCAGGTGCGCAGAGTCCGCAAAGGTCTTTCTATTTCACTAAATAAAACTACACCACAAACTAGTGATGACAAAAAAATGTTTTTAAATGATATTGCGCATGAATAAAATTCAACAGGAAACGTCCTTAATTTATTCTTTCTTAGTTTGGTCAAATTTAACTCCCACGTACCCTTAAACAGACGCATGGAGCGTGTGTCGAAATCTACATTCTGATATTTCTTCCGCTCGCCACGGTGATGAAACAAGCAAAGGCACCGAAACTAAAAACAACTAAACACTAAAGTAAATGAAACTGAACTGAAAACGAAACTCCACAAAATAAAGCAATGAAAGAAAAAACTGAAAATACATTACAAGTATAATATGTTCGATGTCTGTTTTTCTGCGCGTAAAGTTAAAGTCGAGTGAAGGACGAGCTGAGAAAAACACATTTTAAAAAGCGCAGCGACGGAGCAGGTCGATCAAAAATAGTCAAAAAGCGCCTGTATGTGCTGTGACTGTGTTTGAGGGTTCACCTACTTACATTTGTAGTCTGAAGAACTTTCACTGCAGACAAACAAGGTAGAGAAATTTGAGCTTTATAACAGTCACTATAAACTTGTAATTACCACGATATTCGAAAAATATGCGAATGACACAATATGTCCTAAGAAATCGTTCTCCCTTTTTCTTTCCCTTTAATTTTGTAGTTATAGATTTAAATTCTTTACAGCTTCAGTCTTTAACTGAAGGGAGACAGCTGACAGTGTCATGATCCTGGGTCCTTTTGACCCAGCGTTTTGTGTTTTCTCTTCGCGATTTTGGTTCTGTTCTTCCTCTGGTTAGTGTTTACTCTGTTCTGCCCGTGTGTTCCTGTATCTAGTCCGCGTTTCTTAGTTTGTGTCCTTTCATGTGTAAGTTCCTGTTTTATTGTGAAGGTCTATGTCTTATGTGAGTGTTTTCAGTTTGCCTCCCTAGTCTCGTCATGTTAATTACTCCCAGCTGTGTCCCCACCTGTATGTAATCTCCCTGTGTTCTCTGAGTGTATTTAAGTTGTGTCTTCTGTCATAGTAGTTGCTGGTTCGTCTGTGTTGTTTCCCCTCGGTCTCCCTGTATGTATTTCCCCGGACCTCCCTGCACCGTCATTCTTGGTTTGTGTTGTTAGTTTACCCAGTTTAGGTTTCAGTTTCATGTTCCTAGCGCCTTTGTTGTTTGCATTTTTGTTGTTAATAAACACTCACCTGCACCAGAGCTGCCGCCTTTTGGTCCTATATATATTCCACACGGCTTGCCCCTGCAAACCGTGACAGAACGAACCAGCCACCATGGACCCAGGGGCAGTCAATCCGTCCGAGGAGCTCCAGGATGACATCGGCTACAATGTGGAGATCCTCCTCGGGCTGTGGCTGGAGAATCCTCCGCACGAGCTTCGCCGCGCCGTGGAAGGTCGGCTACAACGGCTCTTTTCCGGCCTGCCATGGCTACTAAATTCACTTCCTCCGACCATACAGGCTTTTCTCCGGCACACACCCCACCTTCTCTCAGCCACTCCTGCCTCGCTGCCCGACTCGCCGGATGCGATCTTGCCCGGCCCGTCGGAGCCGTCTGCGGGGAGGAGACGCCGATCGCGCCGCAAGCGCGCCACCCCACAGCTGGACGTTCGGACTTCTAATTCGCCGGCTGTGGTGAGTGAGGACTGTTTTTCATTTTCGGACTGCATGACTGTTCATTCAGGGGCTGCGTTTTGTGTGGCGGATATCAACGCGAGCTGCTTATCGCCTGTGCAGCTACCGGCAGCTAAGTTAGCTCCCCCGCAGCCACTCTCAGTTCAGTCTCCTGTGCCACCCTCAGTTCAGTCTCCTGTGCCGCCCTCAGTTCAGTCTCCTGTGCCGCCCTCAGTTCAGTCTCCTGTGCCGCCCTCAGTTCAGTCTCCTGTGCCGCCCTCAGTTCAGTCTCCTGTGCCGCCCTCAGTTCAGCCTCCTGTGCCGCCCTCAGTTCAGCCTCCTGTGCCGCCCTCAGTTCAGCCTCCTGTGCCGCCCTCAGTTCAGCCTCCTGTGCCGCCCTCAGTTCAGCCTCCTGTGCCGCCCTCAGTTCAGCCTCCTGTGCCGCCCTCAGTTCAGCCTCCTGTGCCGCCCTCAGTTCAGCCTCCTGTGCCGCCTGTAGCGCAGGCCCCAGTGCCGCCTGTAGCGCAGGCCCCAGTGCCGCCTGTAGCGCAGGCCCCAGTATCATCGGCTTCACTCATTCACTCCGTGCAGGGAGAAAGTTTAATTTCACCTCAAGGTGCTTTTCCTGGTTCAGCCGCCATTGGCACTGTTTGCCGCTCCAGGGCTTCCCCAGAGGCTAGGTCCCAGTCCTCAGCTGATTCTGGACCCCTGGAGTTTAAGCAGCCACCTGGGAAGTGCCCCGTGTCAGTGCTGTCTGAGCAGGGCCAGTGCTCAGCACAGCACCCATTTCCTTCATGTCTGCCAGTGGACTCCATGCCTGCGGGCTTTGTGATGGCTTTTGCTGGAGGGTCCAAGGGGCCCGTCCAGCCTTCGTCTCGTGTCTCCGCTGGAGGATCCGAGGGACCGCTCCGGTCTTTGTTTCCTGTTTCCGCTGGGGGGCCCGAGGAGCCCGTCCAGCAGCCTTCCTCGTCAACTGGTGGTTCCGAAGAACCACACCAGCCTCATGCCTCGTCGGCTGGAGGGTCCAAGGGACCGCTCCGGCCTTTGTCTCCTGTCTCCGCTGGAGGGCCCGAGGAGCCTGTCCAGCCGCCACCTGCGGCCGCTTCGGCGTCGCCTGGTCCGGCCTCATCAGAGTCTTCATCCTCGCCTGGTCCTGCGGCCTCTGCTTCCGCTACGCCTGGTCCAGCTGCATCCGCCTGTGCTTCCGCTACGCCTGGTCCAGCTGCATCCGCCTGTGCTTCCGCTACGCCTGGTCCAGCTGCATCCGCCTGTGCTTCCGCTACGCCTGGTCCAGCTGCATCCGCCTGTGCTTCCGCTACGCCTGGTCCAGCTGCATCCGCCTGTGCTTCTGTTACGCCTGGTCCAGCTGCCTCTGCCTGTGCTTCTGTTACGCCTGGTCCAGCCTGTGCTTCTGTTACGCCTGGTCCAGCCTGTGCTTCTGTTACGCCTGGTCCAGCCTGTGCTTCTGCTACGCCTGGTCCTGCCTCTGCTTCAGCGTCGCCTGGTCCTGTGCCCTCCAAGCCTCGGCCGGTGCGCCTGACACTTGGGCGCCGCCGCTGCCTTCCGCGCGGCCAGCCCCCGGACCGCCGTCGCCTGAGTGGCCGCCGCTGCCTCCCGCGCGGCCGGCCCCCGGACCGCCGTCGCCTGAGTGGCCGCCGCTGCCTCCCGCGCGGCCGGCCCCCGGACCGCCGTCGCCTGAGTGGCCGCCGCTGCCTCCCGCGCGGCCGGCCCCCGGACCGCCGTCGCCTGAGTGGCCGCCGCTGCCTCCCGCACGGCCGGCCCCCGGACCGCCATCGCCTGAGTGGCCGCCGTTGCCGTCCGCACGGCCGGCCTCCCGAACTGTATCCACGTCGCCGCCGTTGCCGTCCGCACGGTCGGCCCCCCGAACTGTTTTGGACTCCTGTGCTGTTGGCCCCCTGAACTGTTTTGGACTCCTGTGCTGTCGGCCCCCTGAACTGTTTTGGACTCCTGTGCTGTCGGCCCCCTGAACTCTTCTGTTTTGGACTCTGTTTTTTTTTTTCTTTTTTTTTTCTTTTCCTGTGTTTTGGTGTGCTTCGTTTCTTTTGGTTTTGGGCTCGTTTTTTTGTTTTTGTCTTTTGGCCTTCTGGTGCTCCGGTTTTGTTTTGCTTCGAGCCCTCCTTCCTGGGTCCCCCGCCGCCCGCCGTGGTCGGGTTGTTTTCTGTTTTTTCTGGCTGTTTTGTTTCTTGTTGGGCTGTCTGGAGCCAGCCTTTGAGGGGGGGGTACTGTCATGATCCTGGGTCCTTTTGACCCAGCGTTTTGTGTTTTCTCTTCGCGATTTTGGTTCTGTTCTTCCTCTGGTTAGTGTTTACTCTGTTCTGCCCGTGTGTTCCTGTATCTAGTCCGCGTTTCTTAGTTTGTGTCCTTTCATGTGTAAGTTCCTGTTTTATTGTGAAGGTCTGTCTTATGTGAGTGTTTTCAGTTTGCCTCCCTAGTCTCGTCATGTTAATTACTCCCAGCTGTGTTCCCACCTGTATGTAATCTCCCTGTGTTCTCTGAGTGTATTTAAGTTGTGTCTTCTGTCATAGTAGTTGCTGGTTCGTCTGTGTTGTTTCCCCTCGGTCTCCCTGTATGTATTTCCCCGGACCTCCCTGCACCGTCATTCTTGGTTTGTGTTGTTAGTTTACCCAGTTTAGGTTTCAGTTTCATGTTCCTAGCGCCTTTGTTGTTTGCATTTTTGTTGTTAATAAACACTCACCTGCACCAGAGCTGCCGCCTTTTGGTCCTATATATATTCCACACGGCTTGCCCCTGCAAACCGTGACAGACAGACAACGCTTTGTTTTTATTCATAGGTAAAATAACGTCGTTGAAGTAAAATGTTTTAATGTGTGGGGGACACAGGATAGCGTGACGGCCCTACACGACCCGGGGAGGGGTCTCATTCCCATACTGAATTAGATTTAAACTCCACCACTGACAGTAAAGTATTTTTACAGTATATCCTGTTCACTGTGAGTCATTAGTGCCTAATAGACTGTTATCACCCAATAAAGCCAAAGACATCCTACGGAATGTTTGTTTAGCAGAGTCATTCGTGAAATGGCAGCATCTGTTTTTAATATCTCCATCTCACAGCCGGTGGCTGACTGAGTCAGCGGTCACAGGATTTTATGTAAAGCCCACAAACTGTTAAGGGGTTCCGAAAGAGACTCAGGCGCAGGCCAGGGTTTTCCTTTAAGCGAAGGACAGTGCGTTTATTTACAGTGAACACATACACAAAGTGGCTATATACAACGTGCAGGGGAAACGGGTCCGGGTCGCCAGGGTCCGTGGGAAACAGGGTTGGGAGAAGGGTGTTCCACACTTTCTGTACAAAAAGTTCCCCCTTCAATCACTCCTCTCCGCATCGGGTTCCAAAAACGATCTACACAAAAAACGTCGGGTTAGCAGGATAATAATAAGAAATTCTCAAGGTGAAGGTTAGCCGAAACACAAGTCTAGCTCAACGATCCAGCGAAGACTAGTGCAGACTCGCCATCTAAGTAGTGCAGTAATCAGCTGGGATCAGCGGCCGGTGTGGTGATGAGCAGGTGTGTGGGCCAGCAGCGGGAGCCCGCAGTGAGCATCGCCGTGGCGAGAGAGCAAACAAACCACAAACATATTGCCCAATAGAGGATTGACCAGCAGGGCACAGGGACCATGACACAAACACCCCGGTTATCTCAGGGTCAGGTGGCATTAACAAGTCTCGCTTCTGCGGTTTGAAACCAAAGCCCTCTTCTTTCTGTTGCAGTGCATTGTGAGTACCTGCTCATCCTGTTTCTTGGGGGTTTGGTGGAGCTTGCTGCAGGTCGGGCATTACCACCAAACGCTGAAATGAAGAGCATCGTTGAGGACCTCCACGGGGCGCTGGAAAAATACAACAGCTACTTGAAAGAGGATGTGAGACACGAGCCGTGCAGGCGTCCACACAACACTCTCTTTGAATAAATGTGCATTTTTACCCATTTGAAACAATTTAATGAGTCTCGCTCACACCTGTGTTTTTGCTGCAGGCGCATCTGAAAGGTCTGCCATTTGAGCCTTGCAAAGAGACGCCTGCTTACCTGAACCAGGTACGACTCAAATCATGTCTTTATTTAACAGCAGGAGGCACATTAAAAATCCAAATCCAGATTAGATGTATCAAAATAATTGTTGCTATTACACAATAATAACACACAATTTCACTTTGAACTTTGACATGTTGTGTGAGATGCACTCAGCAGATTCAAAGCTCATTTTATTTATTGGTCCTTGTTTTGGTCAGAGCACCACGGTGGCCCACAGACTCACTCAGTATGAGCAATGCACAAAGAAGCTTCAAGATCTCCTTCCTGACATCAGACACCAAGTCATCACACACAACTACGAGCTGCTGCAACACCTGGTGAGTCTCTGCATGCTCATTGGCTGATTCCAACAAATACAAAGCGCAGAAAAGAAGGAAGTAAATACTCGCAAATTAAAAAAGACTGATAAGAAGGAAGATTAAAGCAGAGTGGATGAAAGGGTAGGAGGGTAACTGAGTTACAAAGAAGCGAGGAAGAAAAAACAGCTCAAAAGCAAACAATGATGGAGAAGATCATATTGTTATGTTGTCGTCATTGGGATTGTTTTATTATTAGGAAATTAAACAGATTGATTAGTTTAATAATTTTATGATATGAAATATGCTTTTTCCTTCTTTTTCAGAAGGGATCGGAACAGTCCTCTACTTCCTCCCCCCCACTCACCTCCTCTTCATTAGAGTTTCACGTCAAACTAAAATCCATGCAGTGTGTTGACTGCTGGATCCAGCAGGTGGCAGCACTGCGCAGATAACGCAAACACACGTTCGCCCTGCCATCTTCACGGGGACCCTGTGTGACCCTATTCAATAACCAAAAACCTGACCCTAACTTGAATCAAAGACAAGCCCACTTTCAGGATTTGACACAGCAACCAAAACGAGTTTGTTTCTCCCTCTGAAGCCGTTTCCTCTCCAAAAGTTGATTCTGTTCATCTGGACGTTTTCAGCGGGAGAATCGTTTCATCCAAGTGACTTCTGAAGAAACGAGAATGCATCAAGACGATAGATTTTTCCTGTTTTTGTTTCTTTTGTTTTCCAGATTAGAAACCACAGAATATTAAAAAAATAGATTAATGTCACAGATTTTAATTTCAGTGATCAGTGTTAGTGACTGTGAGGGGGCGGGGCACATTTACTATCAAACTTACTTCTTCACAGCTTCAGGAGTCCATTAAGGAGATGTGTCTAAAACATAGGGTTGCTGCTGCTACTATATCCCTGCACCCCTGTTAGCAAAATAAATCTTTATACAAGAAACAAACAACTTTGAGATGGTCAGACATGGTTCAACACTAAAATTATTCAAAAAGAGCATAACATCTTTTATCTTCAATAAATTAAAGTGATTACGAACTTAATCGATAGAAGAACCACAAGAAAGAGCACATTGCGCTTGTATCCATATATACACTTATACTAACTGATACCGACATCTGCTGCTTATTCAGGGTTGTGTGAACAATTCATTTATATGCAAAAGCACCTCAACTGGAGTGTGTGGAGCAAGCAACAAGGTCATGTGCCCCCCACCCTGGATTATCAGTCATAATCCAGTCTCATCTGAACTCACAGAGATTAAACACGTTTTTAGCTTTAGTTTAATTTACACTTACAGTTTGTGTTGAAAACAGGATCAAATCCAGGAGTGCATGTAGAGACAGGATGAAAAAAGGTTGTGGGGTTCCCTTTAGTATCACAGTAACCTGTTTCTGCATCACCAAAGAGCTACTAAGAGGAAATTTAGCATTTGTAAAACAGGAAAAATTCAACTGCTTGTGGATATAAATGTTAAGAAAGAACACTTATCTACTTATCTTGCCCTCTAAAGGAGGCTAGAGGGCAAAATATATATATATATATATATATATATATGTGTGTGTGTGTGTGTGTTCACACTGTGATACTTGGGAAATATCTGATTTCAACAAAGCCAGCTAATAAATACAAATAATAATCACAGATGACTCGCCAACCAACCGACACAATATCTTACAAAATTATCATATATATTCTGTTTTAATATGTAACGTGTTTATGTGATAGACGTAAATACACACCACAGGTGTGTATTTACAAGATGTAGATTTATCACAGCTGTAGTTCTCAAATTATTTATACCATATTCATAACATTTATATTACATTCATGCATAATTACTGGAGAAAAACATGTTTTTCCTCAGCATAAGCTCTGCCCATGTTTAACTTTAATGTCAAATTATATCTTTTTGTTTAAAGGCGTTTGTTTCGGACAATGTGATCCTCTGTGTGAACACCAGAGGGCGCTGCCAGCGAATTTTTGTACTGTTGTATTGCTACAGATGTAAATAGACATTTTCTTTCTCAGAATATTGTTTTTAATAAACTTTTGAAGAAGAGAAACATTTCTGAGACTTGTCATTAAATTCAACAGCTGCTGAAATTCCAATCACATGGAATTTCAAATTCAGTCACAGAATCTCCCCGGGACTCTAGTTTAGAGTGTCCCATTTTTTTTAAATAAAAGCCTTAAATTGAAAGCCAATAACACATACAGAGAAAACCCAACAATCATATGACCCCCTATGAGCAAGCACTTTGGCGACAGTGGGAAGGAAAAACTCTCTTTTAACAGGAAGAAACCTCCAGCAGAACCAGGCTCAGGGAGGGGCGGGGCCATCTGCTGTGATTGGTTGGGGAGAGAGAAGGAAGACAGGATAAAGACATGCTGTGGAAGAGAGACAGAGATTAATAACAGATATGATTTAATTCAGAGAGGTCTGTTAACACATAGTGAGTGAAGAAGAAACACCCAGTGCATCATGGGAATCCCCCGGCAGCCTACATCTATTGCAGCATAACTAAGGGAGGATTCAGGGTCACCTGATCCAGCCCTAACTATATGCTTTAGCAAAAAGGAAAGTTTCACCAGTCCCACCACAAATGCACTAGAAACGGCATATTTTAGTTATTACTACTACTATTATTTTTGCAGCTGCTCGCTGTTTTGTAAATGGCAGTGAAGAAACAGGTGGTGATGGTAACTTTCTCCCCTGGGGCATAAACCTCGGAAATGATGTGAGCGGATTAGTGGCGAGCAGCGCTGATTCACGGGGCAGTTGGAGTTGTTGTGCAAATGTTTCCCGAATCAGAGTCTCTGCTGCGCACACAGATACCAGCACCACCAACTCACTCTCACGGAAGATACCACAAGGTCAAGCACAAGGTCAGAATCATGCACACCACTTGCAATGGGAACAAGACGGGGCGTCCTCAGGCAGGTCAGGTCAGGTCCCTCATACTGATGTTGCAAACTTTGTACATTTCCACTGCTTTAGTTTAAAGTTTGTCGCCTCTTGCGGTTCCTTGGTGGCACATGGCACAGTGACTTTTGAACAGTTAATGTTATGTCCTCGTGGACATATATCAACTCTTTTCTTTCATACTGCAAATATTTGCATTCAGGTTTTTACTGCACATACTGCTGTATCAGGAGCTGAAGCTTGTAAAATGATGTGACAGACACTGATCAATGCAACGGAAACCCAAAATTCAAATGCGCACAAATAATTTTCCACTGCAGCAAACAGAAAACAGCTGAGTGAACAGAAACAGGTCGGTCTTTAGTCTGCAGCTCAAACACTTCGGTTTGCCTCTCTGACCCCTTTTCTCTTCCACAGACACACAGGAAACATCTCACTGGTTAACCTCAAACCTACGTTGCAGTTCATGCCCTAAAACTATCTAAAAAAAAAAGCGTGAAGTGGAGACAGGACATCAGATCTTATTATTCGCCTGAGAGTAAATACCAGAGAACTGAAGCCGTACAGAATCTTTAGAGGAAACCATTTATACAGACAGGTGCAAGCAAGAGACAATCAGCAGATATAACTTCACATTTGGGAAATTTCAAACTCTGACACAATGAATAAAAAAATAATTAAGTTATATGAATACATTTATGATTAAAAAACAGGTAAAATTTGACTTTTTAAATCAAATACATGAGTCAAATTGGCTCCACTGTAAAAAGAACTTGATGTAATATGAACATCTACAGCTGTAAAGTTCAGAATCATAATAAAGTGATTTACTAAAAATGTCAGCATCATGTTAGAAACATTACACGGTTCTGCTTCCGTAGCTTCTGTCTGTGGTCACTGCATCAAACAGCTTTCTTTAAGTATCTGCATATTTTAAATGGAAGAGTTTGACATTTTTTAGAATTGGAAAAATTCAGATAAAATTGGCAAAGAGAGAAAGTCAGATCGATACAATATCTATCTATCTATCTATCTTCAGCCAATCAGATTTGTTGGCATTTCTTTGCGTCCTCGGCTCGGTGAAAACTGTGTTCGACGAATCGCAGCAGCTTCAGTCATCTGATGTTTCTTCCACCTGAAGCTGAAAACCTCAGAGCAGCATAATGAAGCTCCGGAGACGTCTGTGGACACATCATCAGGTCAAAAGCAATCAGAGTCTGTATTTAGTGACGCGACAGGCGAGTCTACATTTAAATTATGTTTTATACACTTATTAGCAGGAGCCTCTTCTTCATTTTATTCCTTTTCGTGAGAAGTAACTAAGCATTAAGTAGAAGTTTGTAAAATCAGCAGGGAACGGTTACACAGATTTGTCATTTATTCTTTGGTTTTTCGGGGTAAATATTTAATGTCCACAAATCCAGTAAGGACACGCCCCCTCCCTGTGGTCACACCCAGAAATAGCAAAACAACAACACACTGTAAACTCTCTGTTACCTCGTCACTGATCTTTGGCGTTTTTTCTGTAAAAAAAATAAAAAACATATATTCAACATGGATTTTTACACATTTTCTGAAAATATCAAATGTGTTATTATTTTTTCACGAACACAAAAACTCACGATTCAAGGTTTTTAGGGTGTGGGATTTTTTTTGCTCGTTACAAAAAAACATTTCAAACATTTTCTTCTGGAGTTGTGGACTTACACCGCGTTCCAGTTATTACGCAAATGATATTTTTCTCTGATTTTACTAAACAGTCAATGCAAGTGACAGTCAGCATAATCTTCGAGTCATCAACCTTTAGATTATAATTTGAATTTTACTAAACAAACCTCCCAATGAAAACAGCGTGTTTTTGATCAGCAGTTTTCATAGTTGATCTGAAAACTGCTGTTCACAAACGCTGCGCATCTAATCTGACTGAGCTGGAGCTGTTCTGCAAAGAAGAATGGGCAAAGATTTCAGTCTGTAGATGTGCAAAGCTGGTAGAGACAGACCCTAAAAGACTGGCAGCTGGAACTGCAGCAAAAGGTGGTTCTACAAAGTATTGACACTAAGTATCTAAGGCTTTCATTGTGTGTCCAAGGCATTCAACTATTTCAGGCTTTTCAGCAGCAGAGATCCTTTTTCTTTGTCATATTGCTTGAAAATGCTGGTCTGCTTAATAATGTGGAACATCCTTATTTATTTGTTTTTCCTTTAATTGGGCTCACCTGGAAAACTAATTATACCAGGTGTCCGAGATTGATGATCCAAAGAGCCCTGACACACAATGCCACCATGAGTTTAATTGAAAAACAACAAATTTAATCTTTATGACACTAAAATACAATTTGCATAATGATTTGGAAGGCAGTGTACTCATCCAACAAGTTTGTTTTGAAGTGAGTTTTGAAGATATCAGCTGTAGTGTGCTTCTTCTCGTATAGAAAGCATATAATGGCGCTCCTTTCATACTTGTTAATCTCTAATCTATATCAACAAGTAGCAGCATAAGTTACCATGGTGACAGTCAGCAGTAAAAAGTTGACCCCCTTCATGGTGCAGAACACCGAGGGTTAGCCCTCGTGAAATCCTGGTACAGACCTCAGGAAACATTAGCTACTGTTAATTTCTACTTAGAAAACTTTTTTGAATATGTTCACCAACAAACAGGAGTGTGAAGCTCGCTAATGTGTTTGCTCAGCTACAGCTGATAGCTCACAAATTGTGCGATTCAAACCAAAATTCTTCAGATGAGTAAAAGACGGTGTTGTATGTTCACCAGTATGATAATGATGAAGCAGTAATCTCAGTTAACGTGGTTTTATTAACCAGCACAGCAGCAGAGAACTTACATGCTTGGATTCAATAACGGAATGGCGCCTATACCACTCAAAACATACACACACCTACACGGAGGTACGGCAAACGGATTAGGACAAAATACCAAACTAACAGCAGGTTATCTACATCCCCCTTCTTTAGTACATCCCCAACCGGACATAAAGTTTAATGCATACTGAATAATAATAATCACAGCATAAAAGGTGACATACGCTGACCCTTAGGAACATTTAAATTTGCAAACAGATGGAAGAAATAAACATGACAAGAATATCATTTTGCTGTATAAAGTTAAATGATTACTACTGAAAATCACCTCAAACAGAATTTAACTTGAAGCATTGACATCAGTTACTGATGGCTCAAACATCAAACCTGAAAATGTTCTGTGTTTTAACTAGTACCCAATTAATCCTTATATCTTGGATTTGGTTTGCACACACGACCAAAGCGTGTCCTGTAAACACCATCACTCTTGGAAGGTCTTGGAGAATGCAAAACATCAGAAGAGCTCTCAACATGAGTGCTGTCTTTAAACTGTTCTACATCATTGTTTTCACCCACAACCTGCAGTCCATCATAATGATGATGATCAGTGTCTTTCTGAACAGTAACAGGCTCAGACACAGGCAATATGTGTCTGCGATTTCTCCTGTAAGTGTTTCCATCTGACTGTACCAGGTAGGATCTAGGTTCTTTACAAAGTTCCTTTACCACACCTGTGCGGTCATAACCCTGTGGGGTCTGTAACCTCACTACTTGTCCTTCGTTGAGAGGTGGAAGTGGTCGGCTGGATCTGTCATAACAGACCTTCTGAGTCAGTCTCTTGTTGAGTAGTTGGGCTTTCACTCTCTCAGATTCAAGGTGTTGTGGTTCGAGCAGTTTCGTTGTGATTGGGAGCGTAGTTCGAGTCTGTCTGGATAGAAGTCGTTCTGCAGAGGAACCCAGGTTCACATCACGTGGAACATTCCTGAGGTTCAGCAGGTTGAGAAATACATCAGTGCCATCTCTGTGTGATTTCTCCATCAGCTGTTTGGCACTGCGCACTGCTCTCTCAGCAAGCCCATTGGATTGAGGATACTCTGGACTGCTGGTGACATGTTGAAAGTCCCACTGTGAAGCGAAGTCTTTGAAACGCTGGCTTGTAAACTGCCTGCCATTGTCTGAGATCAGAGTGTGTGGAGCACCATGAACTGAGAAGTGTCTTTTCAGCTTTTTGATGACTGTTGCTGATGTCAAATCCTTTAGCAGGTCAATCTCAAACCAGCCTGAGTATGAGTCGACTACTACTAAATAGTGCTGACAGTGCCACTCAAAGATATCTGTAGCCACAGTTGACCAAGGAAGCTCTGGAACTTCATGCAGATGAAGGGGCTCTTTTTGTTGATGAGGTTTAGTGCTGTTACACACCGAGCAGGAAGTAACTGTTTGTTCAATATCTCTTGACATGAACGGCCAGAAGACGATCCCCCGTGCTCTCCGCTTGGTAGCTTCTACGCCGGGATGTCCTCTGTGCATGATGGTGATGTAGTCTCCTTGCAGTGATTTTGGGATCACAGCTTTGGAACCTTTAAGAATGATGCCATCATCCACAATCAGCTCATCCCTGAAAGGAAAATATGGATGAACTGCTGTTGGAAGGTTGTGGAGTCGTTGTGGCCAACCATGTTTGATGAACGAGCTGAGCGCTTGCAGTGTCTCATCCTCAGCTGTGTGTCCTTTAAGTTCCTCCAGGCGTGAAGAAGAGATGCAGCTCACCGTCATGACATCAAAGTTGTCCTCTTCTTCAGGCTGCTGGAAAGTGGAGCTGTTGGGAGCACGAGACAGTGTGTCAGCCAGATACATGTGTTTTCCACATTTATATGTGAGGGTGATGTTGTATTTTTGGAGCCTTAACAACATCCTCTGTAATCTGGCTGGTGCAGCGTGAATAGGTTTCTTTAGTATGGTGACCAGTGGCTGATGGTCTGTTTCTACGACCACAGGCTTGCCATATATGTAGTCATGAAACTTTGTACATGCGAAAACAACAGCCAGCAGCTCCTTTTCTATCTGAGCATATCTGGTTTCAGTGTCTGTCAGAGTACGTGAAGCATATGCCACAGGTCGCCCTTCCTGTAAGCAAGCTGCACCAAGACCATACTGTGATGCATCGCACGTTAGTGTCACAGGTTTGCTGACATCATAATATGACAGAACAGGTGGATTAGACATGTGCTCTTTAAGTGCTTTGAACGCAGTCTGATGCTGTGTGTCCCACATCCACTCGCTGTCCTTGTGTGTGAGCTGTCGCAGAGGAGCTGACAGATGGCTGAAGTTTGGAATGAATTTTCCAAGATAATTGACCATCCCCAGGAACCTCTGCAGGGCTTGGACATCTGTTGGAACTGGCATCTCTCTGATTGCGGCTGTTTTGGAAGGGTCTGCTTTAAGCCCCTCGCTTGTGAAAATGTGTCCGACATAACTGACCTGATTCAGCCGGAATTTGCACTTTAATGGGTTTAGTCGCAGGTTTACTTCTCTGGCACGATCAAGGACTTTTCTCAGGTTGTCGTCATGTTCTTTCATGGTTCTTCCGCCGATGAGTATATCATCAACAATGATGGCACATGGATACCCAGCGAATATCTGCTCCATGGCTCTCTGAAACACCTCGCTGGCAGCGTTAAGACCAAAAGGCATTCTGAGGAACCTGAAACGACCAAAACAAGTGCTGAAGGTGGTTAGCATGGATGATTTTTGATCCAATGACACCTACCAAAAAGAGTTCTTAGCATCAAAAACAGAGAACACAGTAGCGTTTGACATTATTGCAGCCACTTCTTCTACTGTGCGCATGGGATGGTGTGGTCTTTTCAGAGCAGTGTTTAAATCTCGAGGATTTATGCATATCCTGATTTCATCTTTGCCCTTCTTGTTGGTGGCTACCATGGAAGACACCCAGTCCGTCGGCTCTGAGACGGGAGTAATGACGCCTAATTTCTCCATCCTGACCAGCTCTGCCTTGACCCTGTCTTTCATGGCCAAAGGGATGCGATGTGCTGGGCGAACAACTGGTTTCACATCTGGGTTCAGTGTCATGCGATAGGTGACTGGCAACCTCCCAAGCTCATCAGAAAATAAGTCGCTGTATTCTGTGATAAGCTGTTGTGACAGGTCATCTGCAGACATGCTCAATTGGTGGACGTCATTGCTGAATGATACAAGTCCCATTTCTCTGCATGCACATAGTCCAAGTATTGGCTGAACATCTTCATTAATAACAAAGAATGATAGCACATGTGACTGTCCATGCAGAAAACACTGCAGCTTAATTACACCTGAGGTTTGAATCTTGCTGCCTCCAAATGCTACTAGGTTAACGGACTTGGGGTGTGCTTTCATTTGTTTATCTGCTCTTATAATGTTAACCGTTTTCTTGGGAAGCACATTACATTTAGCACCTGTGTCCACCTTCATTTCAACAGGAATCCCATTAATCTGCACGGTGACAAAAACTTCCTCTTTGTGTTCCACATCCACATCAGTCGCATGGATTGCATATTGCAGATTTACACCATCAACGTAGAATGTGTCGTCTCCGCTGTCATCAGCTTGGTCTGGTTCCACATGATGAACTGACTTTCTGTGTCTTGCTACGTTTTGGGTAGGCTGAACAGCTCTGCACCGTTTCTTAAAGTGATTCCACTTTTTGCATGCATGACACTGCTGCCCAAAAGCTGGACATTTGCTCTTTTTTGCAGCATGAGCACCCCCACAGTTAGTACAGTTAGTGACATGCTGTGTTTCAGACCTGTCTCCTTGTATTTTCTTTTTATCTCCTCTGTGCTTTCTCGTAAATGTGGGCTGGAGCACATCAACATTTGATGCAGATTGTTGAGGAAAAGCAAGTGTTTTATTATGCTCTTCAGTCATTTCATGAATCTGGCAGACAGATATGGCTTTTGCTAGCGTTAAATCACTATCACGCAGTAGCACTTTCCTTAAATTGTCATTGTTGATGCCACAAACTAGTCTGTCTCTTATTAGTTCTTCACTCAGATCACCAAATCTGCAGCTTTTTGCTTTAATCCGTAAATCACTTACATAGGATTCAACAGTCTCGCCAGTCCTCTGATTCCGCGTGTTGAACTTGTGTCTTTCCATCGTGACATTGGTTTGAGGGCTGCACGTTTCTCTGAATTTCCTTTTGAGGCACTCAGGATCCTCCTTCGATTCTGCAGGAATGAGGACTCGTCCTCCCTCGCCGGGCTCTCTCACTTCTGGCGCGTAAACAAAAGACCGCTCCCGTTCTATAGCTTCGGGACCTGCTAAGTTGAGCAATATGTAGGCTTGTGTGCGCGCTGGCTTGTCAGAGTGTGCCGCCGCTATAAAAATGTCATACTCTTGCTCAAAAATGCGCCAATTTTCAGCAACATTACCATCGAAAACAAGCGGGTCGGGCCTCCTGAATCCTTCCGCCATGTTGTCTGCTGTCCGGATACAAAAAACGCACCCACAAAATAGACTTGAGACGGGGGAAAAAAAAAACACCGTCAACTACGAAGTACGTGTTCCATCCCACTTCTGACACCATGTTGTATGTTCACCAGTATGATAATGATGAAGCAGTAATCTCAGTTAACGTGGTTTTATTAACCAGCACAGCAGCAGAGAACTTACATGCTTGGATTCAATAACGGAATGGCGCCTATACCACTCAAAACATACACACACCTACACGGAGGTACGGCAAACGGATTAGGACAAAATACCAAACTAACAGCAGGTTATCTACAGACGGCAAATACATAAAACATAAAAACGCCGTACTCACTGTGTCGGCGCGACAGCAGGGCGCAGAGTGCCACGGTGGCGGTAAAAAAGGCGGCACATGCAGTGCCAATGATGGAGGTCAGAAACACACACTGACTGGATGCTTTCACACACACAAAAAACAAACAAATAGAAACAGGAAGTTTGAGCAGGGATTTTTAAAAGTTCAGCAAGTTTAGAAGACAAATGATACCATAACGAACCCGAACATTGTGGCTAACAGCTGGATTTTTCCATTTGACTGCAGCTAGCCAAACAGCCAAGTACTGCTAAAGAGCGAGAGAGTGTAAGTGGACAAAATATCCTTGTTTCTTAACATAAAGCTCATTGTTGCTGCACAAATGTGATCCCCTCTTACAAACTTTTAGTTTTCGTGTCGTTATTGTCCTCTGAGTCATCGATTCTCTCCCTAGTGAGCTAACAAACAAATGTAGGTCTGTTAGCCGCAACCAACCAACCACATGACGTCATGCTCCGTACTGACAGAAGATGGTGCCAAACTTTAAGCGCTTATTTCTTAAATCCAGCTTCACAGACAGCGTTACATCTATGTCCGTTTTAGAGTTACCTTCGCACAAACGGGCAGTTGATCTGGTAGTGACAGGCAGCTGAGCCAATCAAATCAGTATCAGTGTTGCCAACTCCTCAGTAAGGAAAATCGCTATTGGTTGTCCTAAAAGTCGCTAGAAGTCGCTAAATGACGTCATCACCTAATTTGCATAATTGGTCGTGCTAATATAATTGTAACCTATGTTGTTGGAGAGAGAAATAACATCGTGGAAGAGACATAAAGTGAGTAAAAAACGTCCTAAATGCATTTAGAATTTATTTAGAACTACAAATTAAATTTCTTTTAGCAATTATTGTTTTTTAATGTCACAATTCCAACCCTGCTCCTTTATCCAGGCCTGGACCGGCAAAAGTGACCCGAAATAGGCGCTCTGGTGGAGTTACTGTGTGTGTGTTTATAAGTAGTTTTAAACCTTGTGATCCCCAAAACAACACAACAGTAAAAGAACTGACTGCGTTACAGTCAGTGCGGAGCAGCGGCTTCGCTCATGCGCGATTCATTTGCAGTTTGGACGCACAGGTGTGAACATCTCCTGCAGCTGGGGGAGGACTGTCCTCCGCCCGTGAGCGCTTTGGCACGGGTGAGGTGCCCACGGCAGCACCGCTGCTTGGTGAGATTAAGAGCAACACGCTCTTTCACGTCAAAAAGTCGTCATAAATAAGTCTCCAATAACACCAGAAAAAGTCGCCAGATTTGTCGCTAGTTGCTTTTTAGAAAAAAAGTCGTTAAGGGGCCTGAAAACTCGCTAAATATTGCTAAGTTGGCAACACTGCTCAGTATGGAAGATGATAAACACACATCGGCCCTCTCGATGGGAAATTTGAGTATTAAAAAAATAACATGACGGAACAGTCGACCCACATAAAGTCTTATGCACGTTGTGCAAGAAGGAAATTTCACCCCAGCGCTTCCAGCTTAAAATATCACATTGACTCGAAGCATGCGTTAGTCGGGGATGCTGCTAGCACTTTGGCTAACGCGTCACCCAGCTTGGACAAACCACTCACGGAGCATCGGGGCTCAGTAAGTCGACCTCGGACATATTTACTGACGCCAAGTGGATTGCAACAAACTGCAGACGTGTTCATATCGCTGAGAACACGCGCTTTACAAGCTTTGGTTCCTCGTTTCAAGGACTTGAAGCCTCCCCAAGAGTGACAGGGAGAGAGGATACATGTTTACAGAGTTTATCGTTAACATGAATGTTCAAGATGTTCAATGAACACGTTAAGTTCGTATATTTTCCCTTTTTTCTCGAGTCTGTTTGCTCATGCAAAATGAAATGCGATTAATATAGAATAAAAATTATATTTAACCGTGATTAATCAAAATTAATCCACAGTAACCCTGTGATGAGTCTGATTAAACATGTTAAGAGTTTGACTGCACTAATATATATTATATATTAGTGCATACTTACCTATTAGTACATAGGTTTTTTAAATAGTTGCATTTCACAGGAGAGAAGCTGCGCTCTCTTATATTGCCTAAATGTCAGTTACAAGCTTAAATATAAAGTTGAAAAAATGTAATTGCAGCCAGGCTATTGATCAAGTAATTGCGATTAATCGCGATTAATTACGGAAAATTGTGAGATTAATTCGTTGTTTTTTTTTTCTATTGACAGCACTAATATTTACATTTGCAGTCTGCTTAAATGCAACTTTCACGTCACATTTTGTTTACAGATGACATCAACACACACTGTTGTCAGAGAATAATCTCTACGTTTCCAGATGTCTTTCGACTTTCATTATTGACCTTTACAACTTTACACTTGCTGGCTTGTCCTGCACACGCTTTCACACACACATGAAAAAAATAGAAACAGGAAGCGCTGATGCTCAAACCAAGCAGACGTGCATGGGGGTGAATATTATCCCAACCTAAACTCTAGATAAACTGGCTTTTTATAATAATGACATTGTTGCTACAATACTGAGGTGTATGCGTTTAACACAAACACACCTTGGAACCACAACCACGGAACAACTTGCTGATTGAAACATGTTGCAGATTGATTTAATTATAATTGTTACTTCCAGATAACTGAGACTTGAGCTGTGTGTCTGCTGCCTTTTGTTTTTTCCGGAATATAAATGAAGCACTAAAAGCCTTCAGATTGTGTTGGTGTGAGTTCCAAAGACAATGACTTACGTTTGACCTCATCTGTCCTGCTGCTGATGGTCTTCCTGATCCTCAGCTCTCCATCACTCAGCACACAGGACACGTTCACACCTGCAGACCAGGTTTCTGCAGGAACATAAACCTGCGAGTTGAAGACTCCCGCCCTGGTGTCAGGGAGGATTGTGGGACTGAGTTCCTTAAGCACATCCTCCTCAGAGTCCACCTCCCAGTCGACTTTGACCCGACCGGTGTCGTTCAGCCCGGACGCCAGGCAGATCAACGGGACGGGGAGGGGCGAGTTGACGTGTAAAGGAGCCAGGAGATCAAGTGCAGGACTGTGGAGCTCTGATTCTGAGGACAGGGTGAGAAACTTAATGGTCATGATTTCAAAGAAAACTGACCCTGCATCATCATCGCAGCCTCTCCATGTCTTTTTGCGATTTTAAAGATGTTTTCTTGTTATCATTTTTTTCTGTGCCGATTGGCACTTGAAAAATCTCATTTTTTTCTTCATTTCCTGTTTTATTCTGAAAGAATTCATATTATCGTGCACATTGCTTTGGTTCATTATCTCTGCCACCTTTCGTCTGACCCACTCTAATTGTTCCCACCTGTGTTTCCTTGTCGGTCGCCCCTCGGTGTGTTGCTTCCCTGAGCTCTATTCTTCCTCAGACCCTCACTGAACTTATTTGAACGTCCTGGATTTAGTCTGGTGTTTTTAACAGCACCTTTAAATCCACAGTAAGCATCATGAAACGTATGATTTTGTTGTTGTTGTCATTCGTGCTTTATCTGCATTTAGGTTCTCTTTTTAACTGCATAGCCAGTTACCACCAAGGTGAGTCAGTCACCACACTCGCATGTCTGGCTTTACAAAGATTGTCTTCTGCCTGAAAAAGCTCTTTTGTGGCCACTTTAATGCGCCTCAGTCCCTTCTTGTCTCTGCTTATAGAAACCCCCAAATGTGGCATTTACACTGTGTGTGGTGTTGGTGCCTTTTGCAATTTTCTGATAAATAATACAGTTTACTGTGCAGTTAATTGTACTAATAGACCATCCAAGAAGCCTCTGTGCTCCAGTTTTAGTGAACACAGTGTTATTTGGGTTTGACTTAGCACTAACTAGCAGATATCTGTGTTTGTGTGATGCAGCCTTACAAGCTTGTATACAAGCATGAGCCGATAATTTCACACGACACCCACGTTTTTGGTGTTTTGGCCTCCAAAAACATCTTGGTGTGAGCGGCCGAGTTCAAAGCAGCGGGCTGATATCAAGGTGAAAATATCCTATTTTATGTTTCTGCTGACTTTACATCAAAGCCTTTCAATAAATCTGCCTTGTCACGTTTTGTTGGTTGTGTACAAGCAACAAAGTAACAGCCGTACAGATAACTGAGAACATGAAAGGTAAAAAAATTTCACAGTTTTGTTTTTTGTTTTTTTAATAAAGAAAGTTTCTAAGTACGAGGTAGCAACGCAGTAAAGAGCTGTTTCTCTAATATATGAAAAGAACCGCTGAGCCAGCTTTATGTTGTTCTGATCTTACACACATAAAACTCTTAGTTCCTGTTGTGAATTTACATTTACACTCGGCTTAAATGCGGCTTTCTTATGTCACATTCTGTTTGCAGATGATAAACATTTAACGGATCATCCAGTCTGGGTATCAATAAAAAAATGAACTAACTGATCAGCTGCACACACTCATTGACCTTTACATATCCTCCTTGGCTCAGTGCTACTTGCTGCAGGAGCGGCTGCATGTTTGGATGCTTGGAGGTTAGAGCTGAATAACCATGTTACCGTGGTAACAACGTGATAACCATTGTTACCACAGGTTTCAGGCCCTTATTGTCCAATTATACAACTTTAAGAGTGTCATCACTCGGCTGTAACAGCTGTTGTTACCATGACATTATGTGTGTATTTACCGGTTATTACTTTAGTAATAGAGTGGTAATAACTAAGAATTTTTCAGTATTGCGCTCTGCTGCTGCCTTCTTATTCAACTATTATCACTTTATCACTGAGCTGAGCTGTTTCCTTGGTTCCTAAAAAGCTAAAATTGTTTAAATATATAAAAAATTTGTAACAGATTTATTGTTATTAGGATAATAAAAAGAAGAACCAAAACCCAGTGGGTCAAGGCAAATATCTGTTTGACTTGTGAGTCAGGAAGTGTTATAAAGAGACCACCACTCACCTGTGACCGTCACCGTTGTCCCGCTGCCCAGCACTGGCGTGACCCCATCGATGTAGACACAGAAGTACATGCCGGCGTCCTGCTGGGTGGCTCTGGGGACTTCCAGCAGACAGAGCCTGCTCTGAACTCGAGAATTAAACCAAGGAGTGGCACTGAGACCGCTCACCTGCCTGATATGGAGCCATGTCACTCGAGAGCAGCCATGTGTTTCACCAGTCCCAGTGATGTTACATTTGAGGCTGACCTTTGACCCTGACATCACAGTCACACGAGGAGGAGACTGAACCAGGTGTATTCCAGCGGTGACTGTAAGTACAGAGATTTCATCACTGCTCAGATTCACTCAGCTGCAAATGCAAAGGCCTCAAAGCAGGTTTCTTCTTTTTTCCGTTTATCTGGACTAAAGTAATAATATTTGTTTTATACTTTAAAAACTTGTGTAACGATTGTGATGGTGAGCGAGTACAGTACTCTGTTTTTGTAACAATTGTCCATGTTAGCTTCTCGTGTAAATCAAATATTTTTTTCTATTAAAATTGTTTCTGTTCTGTTTGTAAATGTGCTTTTATTCTGCTGCTGTTACAACCGAATTCCCAAATTCAGTTAAAGGATTATTCTATTCTATTCTATTCTATTACATGCACAAACTGGAGTCTATTAGATAGATATGATACAAACCACTGCAGCACAGTACCTGTAATACCTACAGCATGTTCTAATCGCTCTAATAGGATATTATGGTCGACAGTATCGAACGCTGCACTGAGGTCTAGCAGGACAAGCACAGAGATGAGTCCACTGTCAGAGGCCATAAGAAGATCATTTGTAACCTTCACTAAAGCTGTTTCTGTGCTGTGATGAGCTCTGAAACCTGACTGAAACTCTTCAAATAAACCTCTGCAGATGATCTGTTAGCTGTTTGACAACTACTCTTTCAAGGATGTTTGATATAAAGGAAGGTTGGAGATTGGCCTATAATTAGCTAAGACTGCTGGGTCTAGAGATGCTTTTTGAGTAAAGGTTTAACTACAGCCAGCTTGAAGGCCTGTGGTACATAGCCGATCATTAGAGATAGTTGATCATATTTAAGATCGAAGAATTAATTAATGGCAGGACTTCTTTGAGCAGTTTTGTAGGACTGGGGTCTAAAAGACACGTTGATGGTTTGGAGGAAGTAATTATTGAAGTTAACTCAACTTTGATTAGTTGGGCTGCTTCTGCTTTTGAAAATGGAAAGAAGACTCGGGTCGAGCTTGTGAAGTTTTGTTCCCAACGAGTCCTGTGAGCTCTGCCAGTGCTGATCGATACTAATGCATCTCTGTGGATAATGTAAAAAGCGTCCGTGCCAGCAGCGCTGAGTTAAACATTTAAATAGGCTAGAATATGATATTCATTAAGAGCCTGAGTTGTACATACAACGAATTAAAAGATAAAATAAGTCACATCATAAGCAAAACAAGACAAATGGTCAAAGACGGTAATGTGGGACAGGATGACATTATCATATAAAGTAAAAATGATGTTTTTGTCAGACCCCAGATGTTTTTGCCCAGCTGTGGTCAGGTTTAGGCTTTCACCAGTTTCCCCAAAGAGAAAAACTTTCATCAGAAAAAACTCATACAAATGTTTTTAATGGAACTTTATTTTTAAAAAACTGAGATTTTGTAAAATGATTTTATGTGGCTCAGCCTTTGATCTGAATATTAAAGCAGCTAATCATTACAGGAAATGATTATTGATTATATAGATTATTGCAGGATGTGAAAGACGGCAGCGGTAAAAAAGAAACACTTACCGGAGACGCTGAGGCAGATGAGAGGCAGCAGCTTCATGTTGGCCAGGAATAAAGTCGTTCTGCAGGACTGAGGAGAGACAGTGCTGCGAAGTGTCATCACAGTAATCAGGTCACTGCAGTTTCACCACCGTCAGACACACACACACAATGACAGGATGTGATGTCACTGTATAAGATGTTCTTTATTCATCACAAAGCTGGAAAGACTCACAGGAGTGTCGCTCAAACACAACCTGTAAAAGAACACAACAACATAATAAATCAGGATGGAAATGACACAAAGGAGTTTACAAAAGAGCTCAACATTAAACATAATTAACACAGTTTAAATGTGCTTACATTTTTCTAAATGTAATAACAGCTGAACATAATACAGTCAAGTAAAATAAAGAATTTAATAAACCACAAAAAGAAAAACCGACTTTAATGACTAAATGATAAATAATTGATTCCACTTTTGTAAGTAAAGATTATTTAATTTTATTTTGAGTTTTATTTTCACTTCATTTCTATTTTCCATCATGTTTTCGATTTTAATTTTGTTTTTAGTTTATGTCACATCTTTTAAAATTAGTTTTTCCCATACATTTATTTTTTTAACCTGTTCTTGCATATTTTTGTATTTACTCACTCGTTTCTTTGTGCATTTCTTTATTTTTCAGCTTTCTGTTTTTTGTGATTTGTGAGTTATCAATAACTTCTGAGTGTTTTCAGCGTGTGGAGCTGAGACGGTGGGAGAGGTCTCTGTCAGGCCTCTGGAGCAGGTTTCATTTCTACAGGGAGTGCAGAATTATTAGGCAAATGAGTATTTTGTCCACATCATCCTCTTCATGCATGTTGTCTTACTCCAAGCTGTATAGGCTCGAAAGCCTACTACCAATTAAGCATATTAGGTGATGTGCATCTCTGTAATGAGAAGGGGTGTGGTCTAATGACATCAACACCCTATATCAGGTGTGCATAATTATTAGGCAACGTCCTTTCCTTTGGCAAAATGGGTCAAAAGAAGGACTTGACAGGCTCAGAAAAGTCAAAAATAGTGAGATATCTTGCAGAGGGATGCAGCAGTCTCAAAATTGCAAAGCTTCTGAAGCGTGATCATCGAACAATCAAGCGTTTCATTCAAAATAGTCAACAGGGTCGCAAGAAGCATGTGGAAAAACCAAGGCGCAAAATAACTGCCCATGAACTGAGAAAAGTCAAGCGTGCAGCTGCCAAGATGCCACTTGCCACCAGTTTGGCCATATTTCAGAGCTGCAACATCACTGGAGTGCCCAAAAGCACAAGGTGTGCAATACTCAGAGACATGGCCAAGGTAAGAAAGGCTGAAAGACGACCACCACTGAACAAGACACACAAGCTGAAACGTCAAGACTGGGCCAAGAAATATCTCAAGACTGGTTTTTCTAAGGTTTTATGGACTGATGAAATGAGAGTGAGTCTTGATGGGCCAGATGGATGGGCCCGTGGCTGGATTGGTAAAGGGCAGAGAGCTCCAGTCCCACTCAGACGCCAGCAAGGTGGAGGTGGAGTACTGGTTTGGGCTGGTATCATCAAAGATGAGCTTGTGGGGCCTTTTCGGGTTGAGGATGGAGTCAAGCTCAACTCCCAGTCCTACTGCCAGTTTCTGGAAGACACCTTCTTCAAGCAGTGGTACAGGAAGAAGTCTGCATCCTTCAAGAAAAACATGATTTCCATGCAGGACAATGCTCCATCACACGCGTCCAAGTACTCCACAGCGTGGCTGCAAGAAAGGGTATAAAAGAAGAAAAACTAATGACATGGCCTCCTTGTTCACCTGATCTGAACCCCATTGAGAACCTGTGGTCCATCATCAAATGTGAGATTTACAAGGAGGGAAAACAGTACACCTCTCTGAACAGTGTCTGGGAGGCTGTGGTTGCTGCTGCACGCAATGTTGATGGTGAACAGATCAAAACACTGACAGAATCCATGGATGGCAGGCTTTTGAGTGTCCTTGCAAAGAAAGGTGGCTATATTGGTCGTGTTGGGATTCAGAGATTCTTTTATTGCTACCATATAATCTGCCTTATGAAGAATGTATTAATAACATGTTTTACAGTATCATTTATCAGTAATATTTCCTGCAGGGTTTATAAAATTGCATTGAATATGTCTGTCATCACATTGACCTTTCTATTTTTATAGGTTGAGTTCATTTTATACACAATGCATAAATGTGCTTGGTTAGAGTTGATGTTCCATTTGAGAAGGTTTTAAGCTTCACTGGTGAGAGTGTCCAGATGATACATGCTGAGGGGAGATGAGAACATAGCAGGTTAATTGCATGCACGCTTACGATACACATATTAATCTAGTAGCAGGTCTGAGCGAAGGCCTAAGCGTCTTCTGCTTCAGTTTGAGACTGGCTGCAAAAGTACTCTACTTAGTGATTAATGACGAGGGTCCATTATTAGCTCTCGGAGATGGTGAGACCTGAAGTTATTACCCTAAAAGGCAAGCAATGTAGAAAAGAGAAGTTATCTGTCGGTGAAGGGTTAATAGAAGTGTACGTGATGTACCCTTGTCTGCACGGGTTGAACTGTTGCCCATCTGTCACCATGTATTTTTGAACTGTATTGACGTAGGTGTGATATTTTGTCCTATAAAACCAGAACCCAGTGTATTCTTGTCAGAGCAAAACAATCCCTATGTTGATGGTTGGTTGTTCTGTGATAATAAAACTCATCGTTTGATTGCACTTTTCCAGATAATAATTGAAATGGGTATATATTTGTTTTTTGTTAAGTTGCCTAATAATTATGCACAGTAATAGTCACTTGCACACACAGATATCCCCCTAAAATAGCTAAAACTAAAAACAAACTAAAAACTACTTCCAAAAACATTCAGCTTTGATATTAATGAGTTTTTTGGGTTCATTGAGAACATGGTTGTTGTTCAATAATAAAATTATTCCTCAAAAATACAACTTGCCTAATAATTCTGCACTCCCTGTAATGAACACGGGAGGAAGCGAAACACTGTGCATGAGTACCAGTTCTGCATTCACAATTTAAAGTAAAAGTTTAAAGTCTATCACCAGATATGCTCATTATTGCTTTATGTCTTCACCACTTGTAGTTTTCTGAGGAGAGTATAAATGCAACGAGCATAAAGAGCCTTTTTAAACAGCTGTAAACCAGAGCAGCTCCCTCTGTCTTTTACTGAAAATAAAATAAAAAGCTGAATAGATGCACGGGCTCGGCAAGCAAAAATAAACACGCAAGTTTTCCGTCTGGCAAAGAAAAGAAAATTTATCTGCACAGTGTGTTTAAAAAAAGTCCAGAAAGACTGACTGTTTTTGATCAGCTTTGTTTGCACCCAGGACCTCAAGGGGGTCTTAAAGGAGGGACCTCAGACTGCAGCGTGAGTGCCCGAGTGCAGTTAATCACAACCACAAACAGACAGCGTGACCTATGACCCCGAGCTAAAGAGAAAAACATTACAGAGTCGGTCTGAGGTCCCGGCTCAGCTTCGTTCCCACGTCCATCAGCAGTGGTGGTGGCATGTTTTTACTGCTGGCCAATCAGCCAATCAGCTTCAGGCGACATTAGAATAGACTAGAACAGAATAGAACAGCCCTTTACTGTCATTGTACATGCACTACAGAATTGTGGGCGCTCCACACCAGCTGTGCAGGAATAAAATATAAATAATAAACAGCAGGAATAAAAACACACAGAGAAAGGCACGCATCGGACAACAAGCTGCAAACAGCTGTTTCTGTGAGGTCACCTGCTGATGTCAGCTGAGAGTTTCATGTGTTCAAGCTGCAGATAAGAACCCACTGCATGCTGATCCTGCTGCATGTCTGGTGCTGAGGCTTGTTCAGAGGGTCTGATGGCAGGTTCGGCCTGGTTCTGTATGAAATACCAGACTAAGCAACAGGAAAGAACGATCACATTTCCCATAAACAGTTTTTACTGATTTAATCTGAATAACCCTTTAATGTCCTCACCAAGAAAAAAGCAATGGAAAACTTTTTTGTTTGCATTTCATATTGATTTGGGTGAGTAATAACCACAATCAATACATTTTTATTGATTAGACTCTGTAGTTTTAAAATATTGATCTCAACCAAACGGCTGAGATGTCCCTTTATGGTAAAAGTATGAAATGTCATGCAAATACAAGTACATTAGATAATACAGTTGAAAAAATCAAATAAAGGGCCAAATTATAATTACATTAATAACAAAAACTGTCCAGGTCATTGGATACAGTTTATTTCTAGTAGCATGCCAGTGAACATTGCTGTTTTCCAAGGAAAGTATTCTATCAAACAACAAAATACATAGTTTTCATCTGCAAATGTGAAAAATGTGCTGCAGCACAAAACACTCACATTCAGGCCACTTCTGATTGAATGCTACTCTGCAAAATCAGTTTTGTTTTTAAAAAATAAAATAAAAAGTGCAAATCAATCACATCTGCTTGTGGTTTCTATCTTTGGGGTCTTAGGGTGTAGCATTGATTCTGCGGTCTTTAAGAGCTGGATCATGGTTGTCCAACTCTAGATGCTGGCTTGTTAACTTGGTTCAGACACAGCCAGGCGGAAACCTTTTGAGAGCCATTAGTTTCTGGTCCAGCAGGGCACAGTCCCTCTTGTAGACCAGGTATTCAAGTCAAGGATGTATCCGAACAGTGGGATATGCCATCTCCTTAACTTGTAACTTATAACTTGTCTTATACAGGCGTAATAGCATACCAGAAAGTTTAATTCCTCCCATATGATAATTATACACAGGGATGAGTGATGGGCATGGGATGGTGATCTTTGCATTGGACTCTTTGCTCCACCTTTTGACCGATGAAAGAACCATGAACCCCACAGGCCTTGTTTAGGAGGTTGACACATTTCTTGTCAAACCATTTTATTGCAATCAGACCTTCATCAGACCTGTAATCACAGGCTCCATGGCCCTTCTTCATCAGGTCTTTGTCTGCCATCAGGGGAGCTCCACCGGTGCAGTTTGGTCATACAGTACCAATGCACCTGACCCCCAAGTTCTGGACCAAGCTGAAACTTGTGAAGAGCTGAGGTTCTTTTATGGGTTTGCAAAGTGTTTTTTTTTTTACAGCTTTGGCCCCTTAAAGGGAGCTTGTGTTCCTTTTCACTCAGGGGAGCATTGAAGAATGTAGATCCTCCTGACACAGCAGCAAGTCGTGGATGATGCCAGCTGAACAATTTAAAGCCCCACTCATCTGGTTTGTTGGCAATATACTGGTGGAGAGTGCCATAAAACCATGAACTCAAACACACTGTGGTTGAAGGTGGATGGTGTCATGAGTGTCATGCCACAGGACCATGTGATTTTTAGCCATATAATTGTTTAGCGTCCATATAGCACTTGTTCAACATCAAATTATAATTTCTTAGTAATACTTAGTAATATTAATTTACCAGCTACCGTAATTTGGTCAAAAGCTAATCAGTTGTGATATTTGTGATTTCCACATGTCATTTTTGTTTTTTGTTTTTTGTTTTTTACCATATTTACTAATATTAACTCAGAAAGTTACAAAAAAGACTTACTGAGGAAATTCTTTCAGCATATTCTTGCTTTGCTAACACTTAATGTGATTTATCAATAGCAATGGATAAACAAAATGGCAAATAATCAATTTTAATAACATTTAGGTTATGTTAGCATTGGCACCATAAAGGGACAAATCAACCGTTTGGTTCACCACTTTTTAAAAAAATGATTAAACATTTAATTTCACTTTTTTAATGCTGTCAAGTGACATACATCTGTTTAATAAGTCTTCTAACTGCCATATATCAAAAAATTATATCTTCCTACCTTAGTTTCATCAAAAACCCTCAAAATATGTTGGATGGTTTTTTGTTTCTGACTCCCTGGTTGGGAGAGAAGAGCCAACAGTTTCCATTCACAGCGCCTTCTGGTGGATTTCTTTGGCATTACAGATGAAAAACCAAAGACTCAACAAGGTAGGTGAATGTCAGTGAAAATGTGCTCTACCATTTGGTTGACTGGAACGCTAAAGGGATAAATGAAATGAAACTAAGATTAAATGAATACAATGATTCTTAGCTCCGTGGCTACAGAAGCATGAAGGAGTGCACAGTGTGGTTCAGACCTATTTTGTGTTTGGATTAATTAGAAGATAAACATGGATGAAAGCTTTCAGGATAAGAAACTTTGAGCCAAGTGACTCATCTGCAGCTCTTTGTTCAAGTCAAACTCTGACAGGAGTGCAACCATGTTTAAATGAGACTCCTCGTGCTCGTGCCAAATGCAGATGGATGGGGCGGGCTGCCAGGGCATTCAGTGCCAAACAAGTATGAGGATCATCAATGGACTGGTGAAGGTTAGCAACAACTACCACAGGTGATGCTCGTCACTGCTGGGTAAAAACAAAAGGCACAGAGGCAGTGAAGGCAGGGTTGGTGTGACAGAAGAGGAGGAAAGGGAGAGAGAGAGATAGTGATGATGTGCTATGACAACCCTAAAGACGTTATAGAGCAATGAAACACAGTAAATAAGCATAATCTCTATTTGACTATTAAAACAAGATCAGGATATTTATAAGAGCCTACACCAGCTGCAAAGTGAGATTCATCCCAGACAGGTCAGCAGTCAGAGCTAACCATTACTCATTCACACCTACGGCTGCAGGAACGAGCAGTGAATCGAGCGCCGGCTGCTTGGTTGGAGTCGACTTACCCTCTGCTCGAACATGTCTGTGGCTACAGGAGTTTCTCACTGCAGGCTTTGTGTGAGCGTCTTCTCAGGTGCGTTGATCTCATGTGGTGGATCGTTTTTCTTCTTACAATCGCATTCTTGTTCCTCACAGTTTTCCAATTAGAAGACTGCATGAACTGGGGTCAGGCGATTGTTGAGCAAACAGCATGTAAAGGATCCATCCATCATGCAGATGCTTAAAGAACATATTTAGCTCAAATAACATCATCACATTTACCTGTAACACAGTATCTTAAAGTGCCGCAGTACTAAATCCAGTAATGTGATTACAGTAGTAGCTCCAGCAGAAGGCGCTGTAGCACACATAAAATTCAGTAAATTGCCTCATTTATGAAAGAAGAACGGATTTCAACACCAGACCTCATTAACTGGTAATTAACTCATTACCAGTTAGTCCCGTATAATGGAATATCCTGCAGTGTGTTTCTCAGCAGGAGGTTACTGAGACAGTTCTGGGTTTCTTTAGGTGTTTCTTGTAATGATGACATGATATACACAATAAGGTGGTAGATGGTTTGATGGTCATCAGATTGTTTCACATTTACGTGGTTGTACGGCTTCATTATAAAGATATACAATCAAAATAAGTATAATTTATGTAAATATGCAGTCATCAAAGGTTTTAAAGGGATTTCTTGGTTCAGTTGGTGTGAATGGTCCAGCATCTGTTGGCCAGACAGGTTTTGTAGTTTTGTTCACCAACAGATTTTAAATCACCATCATTAAAAAAAAACTTTCAGCTTTTATTCAACTTTTTTTTTTTGCATTAACTGTTTGGAAGGTACAAACATTTTTATACATAGTTTCAAAATTAATTGGATAATTTCCCAACTTTAAGTTGTGGCGAGTTGCAGCCCCCTCATCGAATATATTTAAATAGAAATGAATGGAAAACATTCAAACAATTAGAAAAGCCTCCAAAAATATGAATGTGTTTGATATCTTCTACTGTCTTTCTAAATAGAAGAAACAAATTTAAATGAATGAACTTGACAACATGATGATGTCAACTCTAATGTTTGACTGTGGAAATGACTCAAAAAATTGATTATTTTGTGGCAACAATTTCCTGACGTCATACAAAATGTGTACATCAAAGTGTGGACAGTTTGCTGCTCTTACACACAGATGAGCCTCATGGCACTCAGGTGTACAGCTGTAGACAAAGCTCAGAGTGCAGAATGCCCCCAAACTCCAACTCACTCTCACTGTAACAGAAGCGCAGGGCGTCTTTAACGTCTGACCTCAAAGTGCTGCCAACTAGGTTCTGCCTGAAAGACTCACATGGTAAGAGGAAGAGGAGCTAACTGGAGCCAGATCTTTGCTCCTTTTAGCTCCTGATCACTTTGGACACCTCCTATTATCCCTATAAGCGCCTCATGTGGCATCAGGTGTCCCCAAAAACTCTTCAGATTTTTCTCTTTTAAGGATACCTGAAAAGAGAAAGTATAATTTTGGTGTTTTATTTTAAACAAATTCTCCTGTTTGCATGGGAATAAGATGAGCTCATGTACTTACCCTGTGACAGAGGTGTGATTTATGGGGGAGTTTTCTTTGTTTTTGTCTACATGTACAGTACAGATACATTCATTTTTGTTATTAAAAACATTTTAAAAAGTGAACACAGTGAGTTTGCATGTCTGGTTCTGTAAAACTGAGATGTTGGAAAAACTCTGCTGATGACACACACTCTCTCTCTCTGCATGTCAGGATTTGCTTTGTACTAAATTAACTTTCAGTTTAAGTTTGTATCAAGACTTGTGCTCCAGATAAATCAGTGATGCAGTGAGATATGATAGAGGTGTCAAAGATAGATGCTTTGACGGCAGGAAGGTAATTTATCTTGGCTACATCAATGTTTCGTACCTGCAGGCCAAGCCTACCAACCAACCAACACAAAGCAGCAACAACTGCAGTTCCCCGAGTGGCCACTTGAGGCTGGCTCCAAAAGCCCAAATAGCATGGCTGCTATTTGCATTAATATGTCTGAACTCCAATTTTAATCAGTGAAATTCTAGTATTTCATTGGTCTGTTACTTTGCACTTAGTGTCAGCTATCAAGTGTGTTTGCATTGCATGCATACAGTTTCTGGATGCAGCTTGCTAACTAAGTAAGCTAGCATTAGCTGGTTGCACCCTGCCAAATCACTAAAGCTGACATTTCAAAACCCAAGTCCACAAAACAATAGATGACATCAAGGTGGCTGCATTTCTTCTTTTATGCACAGTTTCTTGCTTCACTCAGTATGATGGGCTTTGTTTATACACAGCTTGTGACTGAAGGACTTAATCCACACTTTGTCCGATAGTAAGCAGGTAACCTGTGGATCTTTAAGCTGTACACTCTCATATTCCTGATGAGATTCAAGCTTAAACATGTGCAGGCGCATCTGAAAAGTTCCATTTGCATCAACAATGAGTAATTATGTTGCCTGGAAGATTTACAGTTTAAGAATGGCTCATATGCACTTGGTGCTGCCCCTCTGTGGGCTTCCTCACAGCCTTCCAATTAGAAGAAAGTGGGCTGAGTCCCTTAAATGGACAGGGGCTAAAACAAGCTGGTTACATACTGCTCTATGAGGACGTGTTTGTTTTTGTTTTAGATCCACTTTAATAAACCCCACAGTGTCCATCTGTGGAGAGACAAACCAGTGTGAATGCAGACTGAGTCTGACCCACCACGTCAGGACTCGTTACAGGCCTGTAAATTCTCTCTGCTGGGAAGAATTTACTTTTCGGTGAGTGTGTTTGAGGACACACCTCCTCCCTCTGGCTGTCTCTCACGCTCTCTCTTTCTCTCAGAAAGTTTGTGTCTCTCGTCCAGAATGAACGCGTTGCTCTCCATCTCTCTCTGGCTCGCTCTGGTAGTGCCGTCCTGCCGTGGTAAGTGACCCGCGACCTTTGACCTAAACTAGTTCCAGTCTCTGTGTTGTAAATATCTTCAGTTTAAAGGAGGTTTTAAGAAAGCAGAGCACAGATAAACGAGCTAAAATGTAATATTCATGCAGGGAGTCGGCCCCAGCTTTAACTGCTGACAGGTGTGTTGCTTTATTTCAGGTACAGGTTATCATGCTGTAAAAAGCCTCCTGCAGCTCTTACATGTCCTTACCTGTCACTGTGTGCATTTGTGATGGTGTCAAAGATTAAAGACCAGCTCTTGGGTCAAAATAATCACATCAGCGTTTAGTTAATAATAAAGGAAAATCAGGTCATTTCAAAGATCCGCCCGCTTTAGTTGATTTGATACATTCTTCAGATTAAGAGTAAAGTTGTGTCTCTGCCACCATGTTGTGGGTTATTTTCCAGGAAATGTAGTGATGACAGCTTTATCGCTGTACATAACCCTAACCACACCCCCGATATGACATCACCTCTCCTTACACTTTATTATTATCATTTTGTTGAAGACTTAAACATTCAAGTAAAAAAATTACATTTGAATTAAAAGTAACTTTATTTATGTAACTTTGTCTTATTATTAAAAATAAAATGATATGAATGTTGCAAAGGTGTTAAATAAGAGGGTGGATGAGTTTGGGGCTATGTGATGAAGCTCTTATCAGACCTGTTTGCTTTCATGGTCGCGTCTTCGCCTGAGGAGTGAAGGTTGCTGAGTGTGTGGTCCCTCAGGCGTGTTGGGACTTTTACTGTGTTGCTCCTCGGGTTGATAGTCGGCACGTAACTCGTGTTTTTCAATAGGAAGTGTATTTCATGTCTGCAGCACACATTTTGTCCAACGCACCACATGTTGCCATGGCAAAGAAGCCATGAAGGAAGCGCTTTCTGATTGGTGGTGTCATCAGTAGAGTGTGTTAGGACCTTTTCTTCCACTACACTCATTTTGACAGTAGTTAGTCTGTTTTCGGATTATAATCAGACATGAGAAATTCACGTCATGGAACAAATCTTTATTTTCTCATGAAGTGGATTTTCAAACAAACAAACAAACAAACAAATAAATAAATCTCAGCATAATTTTGTCTTCTTGTCATAAGTTAGATGTCTCCTGAGGGTCGTTATTAGCTGCATCATTAAACCGATCACTCCTCTAAAAGTCTCCAGTGGTTAGATGGTGAGGCCCAGAGAGCTGAAACTGCTGTAATTCTTCTTTTTGTTCTCTAAACAAGCGTCTGGTCCTTTGACCTGACTCCTGTGGATAAAGCAGTGACTCAAAAAGCTCCACACTTAAACACACACGATGTGACAGCAGTCATAGAGCTGAAATGAGCCTTTCCTTTATTTTCCTTTCTAAATTATATTTCATGAATTCCAATCGTACGCATGGCTCAGCCCTGAATCCAGATGATTCTCTTCCACTTGCTTTGTCTCAGCTTCAGGGACTGACCTTGGGCCCAGAACCAGCAGCTCTAACAGTAATGACCCAGAGGAAAAAAATTATTTTAAATGTAGAAAGCGTAAAGTCACAGTGCCAGCAGACTATCTCAGACATCCTGCCTCCTAGCAAAGAATTTTTAGTTTCCCCCGGGGAACCAAAGCCATCTCAGGCCAGACAAGATCTGCAGTCTCTCCAGCGACTTCTGATTCTATACTGAAATCTTCTATGAGAAAATATTCAGGGCAAAAAGCACCCAGGAGGCTTCCTGATCTCAAATGACTGCTTGGGACTCAAAGAAGCTGCTTCTCCACGCCAACCTCCCTTTGCAGGTCCTCACCTCATCTCTAAGGGGTTTCCACTCAGGGGTAGTTGCAGTAATTTGAGAAGGTGGAATATCAGCTTGGGTGCACGTGGTGTGACTGTCAGTGGGTACTGCTGTTGACTTAACAACTTAAACAGACTGAACTGTCCCAATGATTAGCTGGAAAGTGGTACACTCCAAGCATGTTCTTTTAAATATGGTCATAGCTTCAGGATGAGCCTGACCTCTGCACAAGGGAAGCTCATGTTAGCCACTCATGTGTGACTTCATTTTTTCAGTCCCTCCCAAAGCTCATGAGGGTTCGTGCACACACTGATGTGCAAATGGAAAGTTGAACTCTATCTCTGCAGCAATCCGCCGCTCCGTCTCATACAGTACCCGGCTTCCTGTCAGTTGTGAAAACATCCATAGATATTTGAACTGCCCGTCAAACCTGTACGGAGAAATCTTCTGTATGTGCACTGAGCAAAATCTTTTAAAATATGTTTTCAATCTTTGTTTTAAATTAATTTCTTAGCACATTTTTTGATCTCTTAGATCAGCGGTCTCCAATCTTTCAAAATAAGACACACAACTACAACACGGGAAAAGGCCCAGGGAAACTGAGCTAACAATAAAAACCCTGAAAACCATAAATTTCTCTCGTGGCCCGGTACCAAACGACCCAGTTTAATAATATTACGAAGAAGCTGAACATTAAATTCAAGTATAGATATTTGAACACAGAGACACATAAATAGACATACAATCAATCAAACAACATTGATTCCAACATCCCACATTCTGCTTTTAAATCAGAGAGAGGGACAGTACTACTGTACAGTATGAAGCGCCCTGAGGGGACTTTTGTTGTGATTTGGCGCTATATAAATAAAACTGAACTGAAGTTAGGAGACCCTGGTTATACAACTGAAGGGGCCATCTGCAGTGACAGAAGCAGGCGCCTGTCAGTTTAGAACTGTATGTGTTTCACTGCAAACCAGTGAAGGGATGCAAGAATAAGATAAATATGTGAGCACTGGCTAGTTTTAGTTAGCAGCCGGGCTGCTGGATTCTGCACCAATTAGAGACCAGCTGTGGAGGATGAGTCACAGGAACACTGACAGTAAGTTCCAGGTTTGATTTTTGCAATTTTTCGGAGGTGAAGGCAAAAAGACTGAATGAGTTTGAGATGTAAGATGCAAAATTCAGATGTAATTCTTCCTTTTTGTTCTTTAAATAAGCGTCTGTTACCAAAGATGATAACGGGGTTCTTAGCAGGTCTCCAAATGTTGATTCGGTTCATCTGGACGTCGCGATTTCAGTGGGAGAACCATCTGTCACTCATTCAAGTGACGTCCAGATGAACAGAATCAACTTTTGGAGATTTACTTACCTGGATAATTGAGGACGTTGTTACTGCCGAGGAGGGCGATGTACCGACGGACTTTGTTAGAGAAGCTGAAACTGAAGCTGGAACTGAGGTGGAGGACATTTGAATACATACAGTACAGTATCTACATCAGTGAGGCAGGAGAGGCCGTCGAGTATCATCTGCATAGCAGTGTTTGTTGATGTTAGTCAATGGCGTGACTGGTAATTTGTTTTCTAACACTCCACTGTGGACTTTGTAGCGTTGGTTCACATTATAGACAACAGGCATGATGAGTGCCACCATGCTTTGGTGGACCATCTATAATCAGCACACTGCCACAGCAACACAGGCCTTTCTGGATCAGGAGCATACACTCACACACTCCAATGGTCAGTATTTAAACCTGATACATCTCCTATTAAACATGCCTGAGACTCACTGGGTTGATGCGATATGAGATTCAGCCACAGCCCATTACCATCACACACCTATAGGCTGCACTCATCCAGAAATGGAGAGCGATTCCTCGAAAGCAAACCATGCTGTCCACGTGCAGGAGGGTGACTGCCTGTGTTGTGTTTACAAGGTTCTATAATAAGGGAAGAAAATTAGTACATGCTGTTACCCTGTCAGACCAGGGGTGCCGCTAATGAGGCTGGGTAAGAGAAAGAGGAGAGAAGAAGAAAGTAGAGAGCGAGAACAAGATGGAGCTCCGCTGTAAAGCCTAAAATAAAGTGTTGAACCCAGACGTCGCCTCCGCTGCCTGATTACACACCCAACAGCCTGCAGTACATCTGGAGGAGGCCATACCTTGTTTTAAACATGTTATATCTCCACATATAAGTATCTGACTAGTATACTGTGTCTAAGACAAACAAGTAAAAGAAAAAAATTAGCTAAAAGTTAAAAGTAATGAATGGATCCAGGATATGATTAACTTAGCTTAGCCTTGAGGGTAAAGATGGGAAAAGCTTTATCTGGGTTTCATCTGAACCTTTTCGATGTCTCCATTAGTTTAGTGTTTTCAGAAAATGAAGGGAGTTAGTCGGAGTGCATCCAACTGTAAGCAAGCTGCAGGTTGATTCATTTTTGCCCTCCAGTGAATTTTTTCAAGCTGAATTGTGAAACTTTGTCTCCTGGATGAGATCAGACAGAAAGTCTCTGCTTTCACAGTCTGTCAACGATACCATCAAAACACAAAGATCAAAATGTGTGCAACATGAGTCTCCATGTCCAGTAATACGAACAGATGAGACATTTCATGATCACGAACCAGCAAGCTGTCACAACCAGTGAATTAACAGTAACTTTAGTTGCTTATGACGTATAAACAAGAGCTGGAGTCTGGCGAACAGATCAAAGCATCAAATAGCACAGAAACAGTTACCAACACGTTTGCTTTGTTACATTTCATGGTGGTAATTCTGTAATCTCCCGCACAGCCTGCAGGGCACCGATGGGTCACGCAAACTCCAAACCCCCCCCCAGTGTGTCTGAGAAGATCAGGTCCAGACTCTCCACCCGTTGCACCAACACCCTGCCACCTTAGCGTGTAGCTAACGCTAAGCCTTCATGTTTTTGTGACCCTAAGCAAGATTTGGTGAATAAACTAAAAGTGAGTCAAATAGACTGATGAGGAGCTGAACACTAGAAGTAATGCACGGACCAGTTTTATAATTTTGACTTTAAAACATGTGGACATGCAGATCTGCACTTCCACAACTGTGTTAAACACAGTTAGCAAGAGTTTCCCAACCTGCTGGGACCTGCGAGCTGGTGAGGACGGAGATGGGAGATATATCACCTGCTGACAGACCGACATATTCAACGATCTGCAAAGATTGTGGATGCAAGTAGACAAGAATCAGTCCTCCAGCTTCAAGTTTTTCAAGTTTTAGCCCCCCCGCCCCAAATACGTGACCTTTTTACATAAATAATTAAAAAGTTTAAGTATTTAAAGGCCAACCTCTCAGGATTCCTAAAAGAACATTAATGGAGTGAGCTTTGACTTCATTAAGCTGATGGTAAATGCTCTTTTGAGTTCCTGAGTTCACTCTGCGGGTCCCGACACGTCTCAGTCCATATGGTAACGCCCGTGGAGGAGGAGCGTTTGAGTCCTCGTTCTTATCTAAACATGCAAGTTCACCGAGGGAGGCGAGTCTCTGAGCCAAGCTGTCAGAATGAGACGAAGCGCTCGTTCATCCAGCGTGCTGCGGCACATTTTCACAGCCTGATGAGGAAATGTCTGTTTTGAACACTTTCACTCTCAGAGTCTCTGCTGTTGCGCTCATGGTGTCAACTGAATTCATTAATTGTCCTACAATAAAAGTGTTTTTCTGTTTTTTCCTGGATAACATTTTGCACCAACTGTTGTTGATATTCAAAATATTACCATGAAAACTCGAAAGCAGGTTTTTTTTTCTCAGGATTTATTCATTCCAGAACTTTATAAACTACTATTTATTCTTGCAGTTCTTCAGTTTGTCATTTCAGTATCCGCCCCTCCTTTGCTCTCTAACTGTAACCTTTTATTTTCCAGCTTTCCTCCTGAATGTGTCAACCTTTGGTAAAACTTTGTTTGAAGGATAGTTTTACCCCAGTTTACTGGAGGGAAACTGTTTCCCTTAAAGCCATCTTCCAAACCTAAATAACTAGATGACGGTTCTTCCTAATACATCCTAGAATTTTATATCTATTATAAAATATTATAAAAATAAATTCTGGACAAAATTGTCCTTCTTAGTTTAGAGACTAAATATAAATGGAAATGTCTCTGTAATTCCCATAAGGTTAAAGAAAAAGGCTAAATTGTAGTTCTTAATGTTTCGGTCTTGTATTATGAACACAGAGAAGTGAACATGAAGGGAATATAATATTTGCTTTGTTGATGATCATTTCTTTCATGATCAGGTCTTTAAAAATGTGCGTAACAGACGGTTAAACCAGAAGTGGCCGATTGTTCTGGTAAACGAGGTCTAAAAATACAACCACAGGAAGGTGATCACATTACCGCCAAGTCCCCCGAGTCTAACCCCGAGCGTGTAATCGGAGTGCAATCTCAGCTGCAAATCATTAACTCTCAAGTGATTTTTAGTCACCATCTCGTTGGTATATGAGCAGGACTGTCGGTACTCACATCCACTTAAATGTAGATATTAGATAACAAAACAAAATGAGAGAGGGGATTTTGGTAAACCTCAGTTTTCTTCTTTTATACAGGAGTTTTGAAGTCCCCGCTCTCAGTCACTTAGATTTTCTTTTCATAATAAAATGAGGATGTGTGTCTGCAACAGAGAAAAGCTTCATCACGTCCAACACGCGATTACACCCTCAGCATCTCAAAGCAGGATAAATCCATGCTTCCTGCCACGCAGACGCAGAAGAGAAGAAACTAAGTATAACAAAAAGCGAGCAGTTTATTAGGCTGAATGCATGAATACAAAACAGGGCAGGGCGGGCAGGGGCATACCCAAGCATGAAAACTAGAACAGAAACTAAACAAGCACATGCAAACTTTAGCGTGAAATAAGAGACTGAGGACTTAAATACACAGGAGAGAATGAGGGAAGTGGAAACACCTGGGAAACACAGCTGGCACCAATGAACATGACACCACACGGGAGCAAAACTAAAGACACTGAACGTGGAAACAAGAGACTTTCAAAATAAAACAGCAAGCATGGCGAGACATGAATTGGGACTCGTGTCATTGTCTGAAATACTGAGACCAGCCTGTCTGACACCAACAACCACAGTTTGAACTTCAGCAGCTCATCCGGACCACGCGTTTTATGCTAACATTTCACTTATTTGTATGCTACGTTTTATGCCATACATACATACACTGAAAAAAAAGACTCTTTCCCTTAAATCCATCTTTCAACACGTTGATGTTTCTTCTTTATTTACCTCCACAGGAAATACAGGAAGTCTTCAAGATGATAACTACACGCCAACACCAACACCTGAATACGATGACGACTATGACTACAATGCCACCTTTGACTACTACTACGGTAACAGCACAGGAGCCACACAGCATAGCGACTGTTAACAACAGAAGTAGCACTTTGCAGTACTGACAGCCCTATCTGTGCTTCCTGTGTCTGTGTTCTTAGTGACCATGGCTCATAACGCCACAAACAGCGCAGAGGACAATGAAGTCTCCGCTACCATGATCATCCCAAATGAGGTTCCCGAAAATAAAGTGTATAATCCCAGGAATACGGTGAGAAATTACATTTTTATTTGTTCCTTCCTTGGTGTTCACATGTTTTGGGAAAGGACAGAATCATAGTATTTCATTTAAATCAATGTTCACAATGAAACATAACCTGAAACGTACAATCACTGTGAGTCTCAGGCTTCAGAAACACTCAGTTTCACACAGATTTTTTTCAGATCCTCCTACTATGGAGAACCAGTCTCGTTATATGGTCATGTCAAGCACAGAAGCCACACTAAGAGTAGTTTAAATCTTTTGTTTATGAGAGGATGAACTGAGCTGCAAAAAAATAATACGGATTATTGTGAACAGTGAATCTGGCCAAGAATAAAAAGATGGAAATTGGAACAATATCTACTTTTTAAATCAGGAGTGGGACCTCCAGGCCTCGAGGGCCGGTGTCCTGCAGGTTTTAAATGTGTCCTTGATCCATCACAGCTGATGCAGAGGGCTATATGACCTCCTCAACATGTGCTGAAGTTATCCAGAGGCCTTGTAATGAACTAATCATGCGATTCAGGTGTGTTGACCCAGGGTGAGATCTAAAACCTGCAGGACACCGGCCCTCGAGGCCTGGAGTTGGACACGCCTGTTTTAAACAGCTGGTTCTATCTGTCCTCTCTGTCCAATGTTCACATTTTGGACAGAGAGGACAGATGGTTTGAAAGAGGAGTGAAAGAAGCATCTATGTCCACTGTGAGCGACCATCTTTGAACAGAGGCGGGGGTTTACGACACCAACTCTCTGCCATCTATGATCCAGTTTTGAGATCCTCCCCAGACGCCTTAACGCCCACTCACATCCTGGGCCATCTGACCTCAGGAAATCACATGATAGGGTGGAGCCAGGTTTCACAATGAGCTCACCCGAAACCCTGGCTGATTGTGACCCACACCCATTTTCACACCTCGGCTCATGTGATTAGGTAGAGGATCATCAGGGGGTCCTTTGTCCCTCTTTGGGGGTAAACTTCCACTGGGTTTAAATCTGGGACTCTCCACCATTTGACCTTAGAACTGAAGAAGCTTCTCGGATGAGAGGTGAAACGTCTTCAAGCAACTTAAAGAAGTCCAGACGCTTTTCTTTGCAAGCTCCTTTGACTATCTGCCTGCAATTCTCTTCACGCTTCACCACGAGGGGTCAGCAATGAGTCTTTTTAAACACTGTTTTTATTTCTCTGTATAAACTGCAGACAAATGTTGCTCAGCTGGCTGTTGGTCGGAGGACAAGTTTAAAGTTTTAAAAGATTGTTTTTTACAGTTAATATTTTAAATACACGCACTTTACAGTCGATACAGTCGTTGCAGAAAAGGCTGAATTCATTACATTAAGTGCTTTTAAATCTAAACTAAGAATCCTTGAGGCCAAGTCAATAACATGCAACTGTTTCAATTAGATTGACTGTCATTTTAACTGAATTTTTAAATTTTTGTTTGATTTTTATTTTATCATTTTATTTTCCATTTATTTTTGCATGTGTGTTGTTGCTGCCTGTGTTTAATTGAGTAATTTCTATAACTGTGAGACACAGAAACAAAAGAGGTTTTTGATCTCAATGGGATCTTCCTGGTTAAATAAAAGTTTAAAAAAAAAAAGTAAGTAAGTAAAATTTATTTATATAGCGCTTTTCACGAATTTCACAAAAGTGCTTCACAATACAGAGAATGAAAAAAGAATGAAAATACAACAAATAACAAAAGAATAAATATTTTAAAAATGTGTCTGTGTCACAAACTTCAAATATAAATATGTGTGACCTCTGTGTGACCTCTGTGTGACCTCTCTCAGGTCTCGAGGACTGGTCAGCCGATTCTGGTCCTCACACTAGGATTGGCCGTCCTTCTTCTTTGGAACTGATTGCCGGAGGAAAGAACCACCTGCCACCAGGTGAGAACAGAGACTCATCACGATGATAGCAGAACACAGCAGATAGACACCGAGATAAAAATGTCACATAAAAAGCAGAAAATATTAACTGGTTTTTAACTGACTCAATATTTCATCTTTTTAATGTATTACTCAATATTATTTTCTTATATTAATTATGTTTTCTTGTTTAGTTTATTATTGGTTCAGTATTCATCTAGGAGTTTGATGGTTTTGATACCAAAACAAACTTCCTGTAAAACTGCTGTGAGCAGTCTTTCCTTTCAGCATCCTGCATCTCCCTCTGCCATTTTAAATAACCTTTAGTGGTTTGAATATGTGGATGCATGGTAATAAAAAGAGCCAGAAGTTACAACAATCCTCTAAAGTTACATGAAATTGTGGTAGCATGTAAGAAACCTGTGGGCCACCTGGCCCTGTGGGCTGTACACGCGACTCCACAGGTTGAATGGTTTTTCTCTTTAAGGTCAAACATAATGAACATGTTCTGTTTGCATTCCAGACCGCTGAGGGCACACAGGACCAGACAGCGGGACACTTCCTGATGGTCATTAGTGTCATCGATGACCTCACTAATGATCGATCATCAACTACCTGCCCGCGGCACTTCCTGTTTGTTTATATGGATTCTTGCAGCAGGTTTTGTTTTTTATCTGAGCATCTCTGCAGTTTTGTATTATTTGGATGTTTAAGTTCTGCTTGTGTAATAAAATATTTTTATTTGTCTTTGTCTGAGGTTAATGATCAAACAGCAGAGGCAGTGTAAAATTACTAAGAGAAAAAATCAGAACGTGAAGGTTTAGAAGATGTTAGTGAGAGCTGCTGGGATGTAAGGTTGGAGACAGTGGCACCAACACAAAGACGAAGCAGGATGGATAAAGAAGGAGGAGGAAACCAGCCCAGTGAAGGAACAATGGGCTGGAGGGGTAAGTTCCCTAATCATAATTATGCAAATTCTCATGACCATTGATCAACAACCACTGACCAATGGCCATGAGTACCATTGACCTCCCAGCCCATTGTTCCCTCAGTGGGCTGGTTTCAGTCAATATGCAAATATCCTGTTTATAAGATTGAGACCTGCAGTCAGCTGAGACTGAAGACGTCACCTGGATGATGATGACGAAACGTTTCTCCCACAAAATGCTGATGAACAGATGAACCAGATGAACAGAATCAACTTTTGGAGATTTACTTACCTGGATGATTGAGATGCATCAAGACGAATCACATTGTGGTCTGTGAGGTGCAGCAGTGCCCCCTTTTGGCTGTAAACGGGAACTACAGTCCACTCAGAGAAGCTTTGCCATGATGAGAGTCGAATAGCTGCTTCACCTGCAGCTCAAAGGTTTGCACTTTTATTTCTCTGCACGGCAGAACATCCAGTGATGCTCCAAACAGCTTCTTCAGGGATTATTGCAGACGTTAAGTTGAGAGAAGCTCACAAACTCAACATCTGTCCAAAATGAGAACAGGTTCAACTGGAACACTGCCTACAACACACATCCACACCTGTATTCATGCAGTTGGTTTGGTTGATTCTTTGTTGTTTTTGGTAAATATGCAGATGTTTTATTGATATTCAGAAATGCTCATTTAAATATTTTTGGGTCCAAAATCTTTTTCTTTATAAATGTTGCACTGCCTGTTTTCCACATTTAAACAGAATTCCTGTCACGGCGAGTGAGAAGAGCCGCGTGGAAAAGGTAAAGGAGGATCCAAACGCAGGCAGCCGTGAAGGTGATTTATTGAACACGAAGTATAGATAGGCAAACGGCAAAACGGAGAAATAAAACTATACTGGGACAACTAAACTACTGAGCATGAACAAGAACACCAACCTGGACATAAAGGAAGGAAGACGATGGTACATGACGATGACGGCAGGAAACACACAAATGAAACGTGGTGGGTGGACAGACAGACCAGCAACTACAACGACAGAGAAACACAGGGAGATCACACACAGGTGGGGACACAGCTGGGAGTAATCAACAAAACGAGACAAGTTGCAAAACTGAACACACTCACATGAGACGCAGACCTTCACAATAAAACAGGAAACAAGAGATCACTACACGAGGACGCAGACAGGACACAGAACTAAACTCACACAAAACCTGCGAACAAAAACCCTAAACCAGAATCACAGTAATATAATACATCACAAATAATCAAAACACCAGACAACCCCAAAACACTCCAACATGCAAAATAAACCAAAACATAAGGAACTCAAAATACTGGGTTGAAACTGACCCAGAACCGTAACGATTCCAGGTGTGACTTTGCTCTATGGAGCAAGTTTAATGTGTTTATTTTTATGTTATTGAAGTAAATGAAGCAGCGTCGGTAACAGTGAAACAGGCTGTCACTGACTCTGCTCTTCGTGTAAGTGTCACACACAACATCAGGACTGTTCTTCTAATTATTTTCATGATTAAGAAATAAACATAAAAAGAGCTGAATTTGTTTGTAACAGTTCAGTGATTTTTAATTTACATCAGAAAAATAATACTGTGACTTAAACACACACACGCACACATAACAACAACAAATAAAACCAGGGTGGATAAACCAGCCCGTTCTCACTCTCGGGGCGTACTATACCGACGTTTTGTCAGGTCCCGCGGCGTTCATGAGGAACGCGAAAGGTGACCTTCTGCAAAAGCGTAAAATGTTACGATTTCTCACCCAGCGTCAAATATTACGCTTAGGGAGTGAGAACATGTTGGGATAAAGTAACTCACCACAGCAGGACGCCGTGATCAGAGCGAGGCAGAGAGAGATGGTGACGGGGGGATGTCTTTACCTTATGATTTAAAGCACTTTGAGGCGGCTGTTATTGCTCTGATTTGGAGCAACATGAATAAGACTGAACTGAATCAAACGTCCACTTTCTTCTAAGTAAAGAAGTCTTCTTGGAAGCCAGCCGAGGGGCTGCACCCACCTCATCCTCCTGCTTATGCAGAGTTTCTAAAAAACAAAACAAAACCGGTAAACCTGCTGAGTGACATAATTTCTGCAGATAATTTACCAAAACTATTTGAACATGTCTGAGCTGGAACGATCCAGAGTCTCTGTGCTGCTGAGCTGAGCCTGCTGCAGGAGCTCTGGTGTGTTTTACTCACTTACTCTTAGATGCTCATAACTCTGTACAGAGCTTCTTGCTTGTGGAGTTCTGGCCTCTGGTTGGTCTCTGACACTTACCCTGTACTTATATTTTATTAATTAAAAGGTGAATATATTTTCTTGGTTAGAAATGTTTGATTTATGGCACGACTTTAATACAAAATTGTATTTTCTTCATAAAATAAAACAAATATTTCAGCAACGAGTGTCCATGAAGCAGATTTGTACAACCATAAAACATGGTTACAAATTAGCTTCATAAAGCAACCGTAAAAAACAACAACAACATTTGACGGCTGGAGGAAGTTCAGTTTTCAGAAAATATCACCTGTGAAGAGCAATGATGATTTCTAACATGAGGCTGGACAGACTGACAGCTGTCAGGCTGCTCTTTCCTTTTTCCTACAGTTAAGCTTGCAGTGTTTTTGTTCCTTTCAGTTCTGACGGCCAACACGGACACAGCACGGCGCATCCAACAACTTTCATTTCTGCTTCGTTTGTCACTGCAGGAAAAGAAGACTGGCTGTGGTTTTACGGCCTTTTAAATAACGCTTTAATTTTACTGCTAAGTCTAACATCTGAAGGATGTACAGCAGAAAGACACTCGATCGAGCTTTAATTCACCTGGTTATGCAAAATATTTTAAAAGAAGTTGAGAAGTAAGTGTTGGTAATTATTAGGCACGCTAACATAATTCAGGTCAGAGCTGATCCAAAACGCACAAACAATCACTTCACAAATCAAAACGTCAAAGCTTTTATTTTCTCCACGTTTTATTACAGTTTTCATCCCAGATAGCAAGCTAATGTCGTTTTTTGTTGCATTTTCACACAGTGTTTCACTGATGACCGTCTTATCATCACTTTGATCTCTGTCGTTGCTCCGCCCACAGTCAGTTCCAGATTTGAAGGACAGCCAATCCCAGCAGAGGCAGCAGTTTCATCTGACCAATCCCTGAAGCCTGAGAGAGGTCACACAGAGGTCAAATAGTTATTTGACTGATGTGACACAAACACACATGCAGAAATGTTCTTCTGGCACAAATTTCACGCCATAAACTTTATTGTTTTTATACTGAGTAAACTTAAACTGGCCACTGGCAGCCATGCACGCCCAAACTCAAAGGTTAAAAATGCTGGAATTTTCTGATGACGCTTCTTTTGTGGGTGATGCTGCCAACATTCATGAATTGTAATGTCATTAAAAACACTGAGGAACACGACTAAACACTGATGGCTGACCTCTGCTTAGCAGTGCTTAGTTTTAGGATTGTTGAAGTCAAAGTTGAAGTAAACTGTCAGAAATTAAAACCTCCTGAATATAAAGTCGGATTTTTTTTTTTTTTTTACTAATTATTTCCAATATTAACATTTGAAGTTTAGAAAATACAAATTTAAGCTCAAACATAAAAAAAATCTGGGTTTTCTGATGTTAAACACACGTACAGTTTGGCTGTGTTTAATTTGATCGTTATTACATGACATACAGTATGTGACAAAACAAGGAAAGGAAGCTTTAAGTTAAATATTGCAAATTTGTCCTTCACCAATACGTCTGAAAAAAAAGATGACTCACCTCGTTCATGAGGCCGAGCTCATTATCTAGAAAGACACAAGAAAGCACAGAAGCTGCTGTGAGTACAGCTCAGAAATACTTGTGTTACTAAACAAAGTGTCTGTGTTGTGCAGGTGCTCTGAAGTTACCGTAGTTACTGTAGTCATAGTCTGTAGTGTTATTCTCCGGGTCAGTCATTCTTGTATTGGGAGAGCCCGCCTTCTCACTGTTGCCTGGTGATGAGAATTAAATAGAAACAATAAAATGACCTGATGGGACGATGCTATAACCAAAGGCAAGGCAAGTTTATTTGTATAGCACAATTCAACAACAAGGTGATTCAAAGTGCTTTACAGATATATTAGAAACAAAAACAATGATTAAAAATTGATTAAAACAAGCAAACAAACAAACAAACAAACAAACAAACAAACAAACAAACAAACAAACAAACAAACAAACAAACAAACAAACCTGTATATATATATCTGTATATAAAATCAAAACAGATAAAATCAGTAGTTAAATGTAAGTTTTGAAATTTAAGCTTAAAGTGTGGATTTGGTGCTTTATTCAAATGCAGCTGAGAACAGGTGAGTCTTCAACCTGGATTTAAATAAACTGAGTGTTTCAGCTGATCTGAGGCTTTCTGGGAGTTTGTTCCAGATATAAGGAGCATAAAAGCTGAATGCAGCTTCTCCGTGTCTGGTTCTGACTCTGGGAACTGATAAAAGACCGGATCCAGATGACCTGAGGGATCTGGAAGGTTCATACCAAAGCACAAACAAGCACAGAAGTTGCCTTCTGAGTGTAGATTTTGACAGTCATGTGCCTCTGAAAGTGTTCTTCGCTCAGTTAGATGTTGTGAAGGAGTTTTGTTAAACAAGGAAATCATTCTGTGGACGTTTGTCAAAGCTGGGAGGGCACTTAAAGAAAGCTCCAGGCGATCCAGGAGAGGAGGACAACTGCAGCCTAAGCAAAAACCTGTAGTGATGCCTTATGTGTCCGGAGTATTGGAACAGCTGAGACGCCTTTTTTCTAAACATCGCATCTCCGTGGCTTTTAAACCCCAAAACACACTGTGGAAAAATTGCAAACAGAGTAACATAGCTTACGCTGTTAAGTGCCAGGAGGATGTAACATCCTGGACAGGGAGGAACGCTGGTTTGAGGGCGGAGTCAAGGAGGCCATTTACGTGAAAAGGGAAAGACCACCTCTGAATCGAGGAGGGGGCCTAAGGGTCCATCTGTCACCATCTTACAATGCTGTGATTGCAGCCGTTCCCCACCTCTCTGTGAATGGGACTCATGACCATTGATCAGTAGCTGTTGATCAATGATCAATGGTAACTGATCAGTGGTCACTGGTGATTGATCAGATTGATTAATTACTTTATAGGTCTGTTTCTAATTACAGATAGATTTCAGCTGGTGTCATGTTTCATGTTTCATGTGTTCAATACTTTTTCCCCGTCTCATTTCTCATCATTGCACATGACTCATGTACATCTAATGGTTTTATTTCTTTGCTTGTGTGGATTGGTTGTTACCAACATCTGGTGAGAATTTCATGTCAGTAGCACCATTTAGAGTTCAACACTTATTTTACCTGCTGCAATATATATTCATGCGTGTTGTTATGTTGAAGTCTTATTTCAAAAATATTAAATTCATTTTTCATCTCAAAAGTTGACACATGGCAGTTTGGGGCAGCATTCTTCTTTGCAGAACCTCTCGAGTTCTAACAGGTTGGATGGCGAGCATTCCTGCAGGCCAATTTCAGATGCTAACTCATGTTTAAGCCTGGACTCTGAGCACCTCAAGGACATTCACAGACGGGCCTGTGAAGCACTGAATACTTTCTGGATGCACTGTATGACGAGGCTGGATGATTTCACAGTGTTTGCATGTTATACCCACATAGCTACATCTTAGCCACCTTATTTCCTGTTTTCTTCATGTCTGCACTCTAAATCCAAACCCACAGATGCAACGTTTCTGAGGCTTGACTACAAAGAAGAACACTTAGTTCCATGAATACACTCATACACACATTTTGCAGTGCAGCTTTTTTTTTTTTGCAGCTTTTTTGTACAGCCTGCTAAAATATGACTTTTTGTTCAGAAGTGTTTTTTTATTTCATGACAACAATTTAGTTTTAATGCAGATAGATGATGCTGTCATTAGATTTTTTGTTTGTTTGTTTGTTTGTTGTTGTTTTTTAACAAATTTTATCCTTAATGCCAACGACATGTCAAGTAAAGTAGATCAGCGCCTTGAAATGACCTGGTTTTCTACCACATATTTTTAGAGAAAGACGTCAACAACCGTGAGCATCATGGAGCAAGTCGCTTAGGCTTTCAGTTCAAGGGCGAGTCCACAAGCGGTTTATAAAGAGATGTCGTGGATTACAGTGTTGTTTAGCAATTTTAGTCTATAAGCCAAACAAAAAACTCACAATAACTCTTCAACCTGTAACTGAAAGACTGCAACACACTTCTTCATGAATCTTTCGATCAATATCAGACCTTTGAGTGCAAAAGCAGGTTTAGTCTGTTAATTAAAACAGATATGTGAAAGGTTATAGGTCACTCACCACAACAGGACAACATGATCAGAGCAAGCCAGAGAGAGACGGAGAGCAACACATTCATCCTGGACGAGAGACACAAACTGACTGAAAGAGAGAGAGCGCGGGGAGTGTTCAAATAGAAACTCTCCAAACGAGAGAGAACTTGCAGCCTTTAATAACCTCAGCTTTGTGAGTCAGGCCCATCAGGTTTTCTTTTTTTTAGATGAGGCCACGTAAGTTAAAGAAAAAAAGTTTAAGGGCCTGGAGGAGCGACGTGAAAGAAGCAAGTAATGAACTTTAGAAGTAAGTGCCAAAAAGTTGATCCCGTTCATCTGGACGTTTTCAGTGGGAGAAACGTTTCGTCACTCATCCAAGTGACTTCTTCAGTCTCAGCTGACTGCAGAGTTTCCCAATCTCAACAACAGTACATTTGCATAACGTAAGCAAGCAAGGAATTTATGGCACTTTCAGAACAACTCCCAGCTGAAACAAAGTGGTGTACACTTAACATGCCCAAAAATGATACCTTTAATAAGTATACAAACATTGTCATAGAAAGTCTAAGGAGCTTGGAAAGAAAAGCGTCTGGACTTCTTTAAGTTGCTTGAAGACGTTTCACCTCTCATCCGAGAAGCTTCTTCAGTTCTAAGGTCAAATGGTGGAGAGTCCCAGATCCCACATAAGCCGAGGTGTGAAACTGGGTGTGGGTCACAATCAGCCAGGGCTTCAGGTGAGCTCATTGTGAAACCTGGCCCCACCTTATCATGTGATTTCCTGAGGTCATTTGGCCCAGGATGTGAGTGGGCGTTAAGGTGTCTGGGAAGGATCTCAAAACTGGATTATAGATGGCAGAGAGTTGGTGTCGTAAACCCCACCTCTGTTCAAAGATGGTCGCTAACAGTGGACATAGATGCTTCTTTCACTCCTCTTTCAAACCATCTGTCCTCTCTGTCCAAAATGTGAACATTGGCATCCTCGAAAGAGTGACCTTTGACCTTTAGATGCAGATGAACTGCTGAGTCTTGTCCTGTGGAGGTGGCTCTTCTGTGTTGTGCCATGCGCTTGTGAAGTGGCTGTTTGGTCTCTCCAATGTAGAGGTCTGAGCATTCCTCGCTGCACTGTACAGCATACACCACATTGTTAAGTTTGTGTTTTGGCGTTTTGTCTTTCGGGTGAACCAGTTTGTGTCTGAGCGTGTTGCTGGGTCTGAAATGCACTGGGATGTCATGCTTGGAGAAAACTCTCCTGAGTTTCTCTGATACACCGGCTACATCAGGAATGACAATGTTGTTGTCTGTCCTTCTTCCCTCGCTGGTGTCTGGTCTTCTTTTCTGTGCATCTTCACTGACTTGATGAAAGCCCCATTAGGATAGCCGCACGTTTTGAGTGCTTCCTTTACATGTGTGTGTTCCTTCTTTTTCCCTTCAGGCTTAGAGGGAACATGTTCTGCCCGGTGGTGTAGGGTCCTAATTACTCCAAGTTTGTGTTCCAGAGGGTGATGGGAGTCAAAGAGGAGGTACTGGTCCGTGTGTGTGGGCTTCTGGTAAACTTCAATGTTGAGGTTGCCGTTCTCTTCAACGTGCACGGCATAGTCCAGGAAAGGCAAACAGTTATCGGTGTCGATAGAAAGAGATAACATCAAGGAACACCATAGTTCTTTCCGTTTCAGTACTTCCACATTGACACAGTGCGCACTGAGAACCTGAAGTTCTGTGAATTTGTTGATATTGAAAACAGAACAATGCTTTCTCACAGCTTTGCTCCGAGGCATTGAGAGGATGATACAGATATTTTCACCCATAGTGATCAAGAAGTTTTTTGAAGATGACTTCAGTGAGATCTACCTCTGGCACATGCACTCACTCATGTCTGTGTTCCACACAAACATTCAAGAAGTGGAGATATCACCTGAATTTCAGGAGCGGGACCACTCCTCGTTCACGCCCCGTCTGGCCTCAGGCTAGAAAAACCCCTTCTCCAACACCCGCTGTTCTCATTTTCATGCCCCCTGCCCCCCCCCCCCCCCCTTTTTCTTTCCTCTCTTCTCCTCTCCTCTCCTCCCTTCCTTTCCTCCCTTTATTTCTCGTTAGTACAGGGGGATCCGCCCGGCCCGAGAGCCGTCGCCAGTCCCCTTCAAGCCCTTCCCCAAACCGCAGCACTAATCACTAGGGATGGGTATTGATTCAAGGTTCAAGGTTCAAGGTTCAAGGTTCTTTATTTGTCACATGCATAGTTATACAAGTATAACACACAGTGAAATGTAGCCTGACACGCTCCTCGACATGTGCAAAAAAATTGATAAGATTTTCACGATTCAGATTCCATTTTCGATTCTGTTTAACGATTCGATTCTTCATCGATTCTTTTTAAAAAGGAGAACACTAAGGTCGATTAGCTCAGAACTTTGTTTTATATCTTCTCTTTGAACAAGATAGAAATTTAGGAGTAGCATGGCCTTACAAACCCAGCAGTGAGATCTTAAGAGATCCAGCCTGCGGCTCTTCAATGGGGCGTCACAGGGTCCCCAGGAAAAAACATTGTAAATGTAAAATAATAAAATAAATATTCTTCTGTAGCAATAACAAAGTATAACATAAATTATTCTGTAGCAATTACACAAGAATATCCAGTAATGTCCCTGCCTACAATTAAACACATTCACTTACTGAAAATCATCTGCTGTGGCAAACGGGTGCAAGCCTTTTACCACAAACTGAGTCACTGCTCGGTGACGTTCGTCTATCCTGGCCTGAAAGGAGACGCTACCGGTAGACTGCAGCGAGAACTGGCAGCATCTGAGCCAGGCTCTGTCTCTCATCATGGTCACTAAATGCACAGTAATGGTTTTGTAATAAGGCAGATCGCACTAACATAATATGCACTGTTAGTTGATTATTTACCTGCCGCATTAACGGGAGAGGACGTGCAAACGTTACCGCTGCTGCTGGGTTGAGATTCACGAGTCCGGAGCGGAATTAAAAACACGACATTCATTTAAGGTCATCGCGTGTTTTGTGAGCAAATGCTTTTGATATTCGTAGTGTTTCCTCCCTTAAATGAAACATCTACTTTGCAAGTATTGCAAGTTGCCCTGTTGTCATCTGTTCTCATAAAGTGTAACCAAACTTTTGAGCGTTTGAGCCGCTTAGGCGCCGTGTTTCCTGCCAGGTAAATGACGCTCCGCAACATGGTGACGTCATTCGGGGCGACTGGAATCGATAAGGGAATCGTTTGCAAAAATGGCAAACAATTCCAAGGAACTGAAACAGTGGGAACCGGTTCTCAACAAGAACCGGTTTTCGATACCCATCCCTACTAATCACACTTCCTCATTCCTCATTTCCCATCGTTATCAAGGAAGTAGTGCCTGCTAGTGAAATGGAAAAAGAAAACCTGAGGTTAAAAAAATGTTGAACAGCATCCACACCATTCTTTATGAACGTAAGAGCAACAACTTCATGTCCTTTAAAGTTAAGGGACTACTTGTGTGCCGATGGTGCGCATCCTGCCCGGAGTGTCAGCTGGTTAACCAGCCGGCCATCCCAAATGCACCTTTGTGCCTACTGCCGTTTGAGTGCATATGCATGGGCTTCATTGGGCCATTTCAGTGGACTGCATTGCTTTTGTCACCCTTTTTAACTGAGTAATCTGAATTGATCAAATACGCAGTAATCTGTCATCTAAAGTCGAATAAAAACCAAATATGTGGAATCTACTCTTGTTGGGTTCAGTCAGGATCGTAGTGGTAACTCAACTTAGAGAAGAAAAACCCTCCACTCAAAATGAGACACTGACAATGACTTAAAGGAGAAAAGAGATTTGAGTGTATTCACACATTTAAATTGCCCAAAAACACATCGACATGAACCCAAACCATTTGAATTATTGCAAACATGTAGTTCACCACAATAATTCGCAGCAGATTTCTACCACATAAAAAACCAGCCGGTATATTCTTCACGGAATACATTAACTCAACACGGTACAGGACTGAACCTTTCACAACAGCTTTTTGCATCTTTCTCCGTGCAGGCGGGTGCAGTGAAAGAAAGTTACCGTGAGCAGCTCTATGGACTATGAAGTGATATGGTCGCACAACCTCCTTAAAGTGTGGAGAGAAGCTGAACCTGCTTCTCTGGTGAGGATGGTTTAAGAAAGATAAGTTGGGGCCAGAGGTGCCAAATTGCACATATCTATTTTGATAACCATCTCACACAGAGAGCAGATGTTGCTGCAGTACGACTCTCATAGAGCATCGTTTTGAAACGCAGCCTGGTGTGACGGTACGTTCACGGCCCTACATGAACATAAGAGACTAATTGTTTTGAAAGAATTGACTAAAATGCTGAAAACGGGAGTGATAAAAGAATCGCACAGGGTGAGGTGTAGCCCCATAGTTCTGGTTGTGAAGAAAGATTCTGTGTCTACCACAAGGTGAACGAAGTTGATGTGTATCCCATGCCCCGGGTGGACGAGCTCCTGGACCGGTTAGGCACAGCTCAATTTTTCGTGACACTGTATTCAACCGAAAGAAGTATGCAGTTGGACGGAGGGAGGTACAGTATGTGGGGTAGCACTTGGGGCAGGTGCGTCCACAGGTGGAGAAAACAGCAGTAATTGCATCATGTCTGCACTCCAAGACCAAAAATCTGTATGTTTGGTCTTTCTGCACATAATCTGTTTATAATTATTCAGCCATTTATATTACCCATATCTGCATATACCAGCATATACATACATTTGCCCATAGTACATCTATATAATTGCTCTTAATGCACTTACTACTCTTGCACTTCTGATTAGATGCAAAACAGTATTTTGTTACCCCATGTTCAAACATGTTTATGACAGAGGTAAGAAGATTCCTGGGGCTGGCTGATTATTTTTGCTGGTTCATGCCCGGGTTTGAGGACCTAACCAGCCCAGAATGGTGCCCCAGATCTAGTCTAGTTGACGGAGCAGTGCCAGGCAGCATTTGTGAAGGTGAAAAAGTCTCTGTTTAGGGAGCCGCTTCTCCACACGCCTAACGTCCTGCAGACGGACACCTCGAACAGAGGGCTGGGGGCAGTTTTGTCCTAACAGGTAAGGGTGGTCGGCCGTACATGAGCTGAAAATTGAACGACCAAATAATGAGGTACAACATTGTAGAGAAGGAGTTTCTGGCAATCTGACACGTGGTGATTTCCTGCATTATTACCTCCTGGGACACTCATTCACCCTCTGCTCAGAAAACACCTCGCTACAGTGGCCCCACAACATAAATGATCCCAACACCCAGATCACCCGGTGGAATCTGGCTTTGCAGCCTTTTAACTTCAAGGTGGTCCATAGTGCAGGGACGCAGACGGTTGTGGCCAAAAATAATAAACACAATCACTCCATGAATGAAATAGTTTCAAAAATTAAGTCTTTTATTTTTTATTTTTTATTACAACTTGTGCAGATAAAGCTTCTGTCTTTGGCTCCGCCCACAGTCAGTTCCAGATCAGAAGGACAGCCAATCCCAGCAGGAGCAGCAGTTTCATGTGACCAATCCCTGAGGCCTGAGAGAGGTCACACAGAGGTCAAATAGTTATTTGACTGATGTGACACAAACACACATGCAGAAATGTTCTTCTGGCACAAATTTCACGCCATAAACTTTATTGTTTTTATACTGAGTAAACTTAAACTGGCCACTGGCAGCCATGCACGGCCAAACTCAAAGGTTAAAAATGCTGGAATTTTCCGATGACACTTCTTTTGTGGGTGATGCTGCCAACATTCATGGATTGTAATGTCATTAAAATTCTGTCATCAGATAAAAATAAGTTGTTGTCATCAACATAAGTGATTAGTTTGTTACAGATGGCGTGCTGGTACCACATCAGAATCCTTATTTAAAGCTTCCTTTATTCCTCACAGCACAGATTCAATGAAGCGAACATCACTCAGATATTTTCACCATATTGAGATGATAAAAGCTCAAAGCTACTCCACATCATCGTTCTACAACAAGCTCACAGGCTTGTGTTTGAGTTCAGGTGTTCCTCACATACGTGACACAAAACCACAAACATGCAGACGGGACAGAAACTGTTTATCAAGCGTCTGCAGGAAAGTTAGACCAACTAAAAAGCCACAAGTAAGTGACGGGCTTACACGCCAGCTTTACTTGTAGTTTTGAAGTAGTTTTGAAGTAACGTCGGAAAAATAAAAGTCAGCTAAACACTGATGGCTGATCTCTGCTTAGCTGTGCTTAGTTTTAGGATTGTTGAAGTGAATCCAGCGGGCATCTGTCAGAAAACCTCCTGAATATAAAGTCGGGTTTTTTTTCTAATTATTTCCAATATTAATGTTTAAAGTTTTAAAAAGTACAAATTTAAGCTCAAACACAAAAAAAAAATCTTTGGATTTTCTGATGTTAAACACTCATTTTGTGACATGTGTAATCAGGATTTCTGGAGGTGTTTCAGTGTGTTTTTGCAGTTCAGCTGTGCTTAATGTGATCGTCCACAGTTATTACATGATAGTATGTGACAAAAATAAGGAAAAGCAAAATAACCAAATAAATCTTTTCCAGTTTTAAGTTGTAATTCTGTCCTTTACCAGTACATCTGAAAAAAGATGGCTTACCTTGTTCATGGGGACAAATTCTAGAAAGACACAAGAAAGCACAGAAGCTGCTGTGAGTACAGCTCAGTAATAGTTGTGTTACTAGATAAAGTGTCTGTGTTGTGCAGGTGCTCTGAAGTTACCATAGTTATTGTGGTCATTCCCAGTGTTATTCTCTAGGATGTTATCGTAGTCATAATAACCGTAGGAGCCATGATAACTGTAGTAATAATTCTGCAGGAATGCGATTTCTTCATGGTGCAAGTTTTCCTTTTCAACGATTCCTGGCGATGAAGATTAAGCAGAAACATTATAATCATGTCACCTGATTGAAAGTGGGCTAAAAACAAACTACAGACAACCAACAAACTCTACAAGCCTGGCAGGTTTTTCAGTTATTGAACTTTTTGGTTTTAATGTACCAAATATTAATTTAGTGGTATGACGTTGTTTAACAAATTTCCTGTACTGATCTCTCTCATGTAATTGCATTAAAAAAACAGGATGTTAACGAAACATCCTGTAATTAGTTAAGATGGCAGTTGGGGTCAAGACCGGTGGGAGTGAACCCTGATGTGACGTTATGATGAGCAGAGTAAGAGCAACCCAACAGGATGGCACCGGATCTGACATAAACGGTAGTAACCAGACCGAAAAGCAGCGCACATTTCGGTGCTTTTTTTTTCCTGAGCTGTGATACACTTTGGATTCTAGCCAATCATTTTACCTTTCCGAGGATAGTAGGCGGGTCCAGGTACGTACGTTCTTTTAGAGCAGAGCTACAGATTAAAAATGCCCAAAGCGAAGCGGTCAAAAGTCTGGCTGTACTTCACAGCAAAAGATGTAAACTCAGCAGCAACAAGTGCTTTAAGCTGATACTGTGATGCTGTCAAAGGAGGTAACACCTCGAATCCGATGAAACACCTGGTGACGTATAGCATTTTGTTAAAAGCCGAGAAATGCGCCGTATTTGCTGCGAGACCTCACACCGTGCACATCTACTGCGGGTGTGGTGCCTGTTATCGGACCCGGAGTTAGCAACATCCCCCAAAAACCCGAAGAGGAGAGTCCTGGCCCCTAGCCCTGCCAGTGTAGCAGAAATGATGAGGATGATGATGCAGCAGCAGCCGTTCTTCTCTGCGTGAGTCGCTTAATGTTGTTCATGTGTAATTTACGTTGAGTAGGCTAACCACGTTATTACATTAATGCATGTAAGGTGAACTAGCAAACATCATCATAGCTACATGCGGCTGTCCTCTTGTTTGATGGCAGATGCTCCCTTCACCCTGGACAAAAAGGCTAAAATGACCAAAGAAAAAGTGGAAAACAGTTAAACATGAGAGGTTTAGGACAAAGTTTGTGTTTTTTCCATTGTTTAAGCACCGGTTCGAGCACCGTTTAAGCACCGGCACCGTTTCAAAAGTACCAGTTTGGTACTGGTATCGGATAAAACCTAAACGATATCCATCCCTAGTAATAAGTAACTAATTACTTCTGAAAATAAGTAACAGAATTATTTTCTTGGAGAAGTAATCAATAATTATTATTTAACTACTATGTTCAAGTAACTTGACCAACACTGCTGATGGATGACCTCCATGGAGCACGTCTGAAGACTGTGCATGCTTAGTTTTTAGGACTGTTGAAGTGAATCCAGCAGTTAGTGTTGCCAAAAGTTTGGAAATAATTAGCAAATAATCTTATTTTAAGAAATAATGCAGAAAACATCCTGATTCCCTCCAAAAAAGGACAGGCGTGATCGTTCTCTCAATCAGCATCACATCTTTCATGTAAAACAGCTTAAATCCACACTGGATTTTAGAGGGATTAAAGGATGTTCTGGTTCCAGTTCACTCACCACAGCAGACTAACATCATCAGAGACAGCCAGAGACAGATGGACAGCAAGACATTCATCCTGGACGACAGACACAAACTCACTGAAAGAGCTTCACGACTTTAAACATCAGACTCAACTGACGAGGAAGTGAAAAAGCGCTGAAAATAAACCTTTGTCTTCTTGTTAGTCTGCTTTAACTTCACATGCAGACTGAATATACTACCAAGGAGTATTAGGGCCACATTAAGAAAGAAAAATATTATTAATCATTTCGAGAATAAAGGCAAAATTTCAAGATTACAGATGTAATTCTATTTGGATATATGTGGTCAGTGTACGCGGGGAAACTGCGACCCTCAAGGAAAAAACAAAAATGTGTGGCGAGTAGAGATGGACTGATTCGATATTACATATCGGTCCGATACTGACCTAAATCACTGGATCGGATATTGGAGAGAAATAAAAAATGTAATCTGATCCATTAAATATCACAAAAACACCTCACAAAACTTGTGACATGGCGTAACTCGGCTCATAACCATAGCACGTCGAAAGAGTATGCGTCATGTGACAGAGCGGCTGTGGCGTGCGAGACCTGATGGCGGTCTGGTTGAGCATTTGGAGCCTCGCTACGTCCTTCCAAACCGGCATTTCATCTCTGAGAGAGCTATCCCAGAGAAGTAAAGCAAGTGTGTAAGTTCATGTCTGAATGTTTTTCAAGCATCCCCACGTTAAGCTTAACAATGGAGCGACTGCCTCCCCCTCCCTCTCCTGTTGCTACTTCAATCATGAAATTGATTAATGATCAGCTGATCGGCTTTTCTGTCACGAGTCCGTCTCAGAAAGAGGAAACCAGCGGCTGAACAACAGCAGCACGTTTAAGCTTGATAAGCTGTTGTTAGAATTTATTTAATATTACTTTCTACACCAGGATCTTTTTCTACAGCTGACGTAACTGTGCAGGGGCGGATCTAGCAAAGTTTAGCCAGGGGGGCCGATAGGGCATGAACAGGGAAAAGGGGGCACAAAGACATACTTTTCTTTCTTATTCTCATTTAAAATGTCGAGCTTTTAATAAATAATTATCTGAATTTTACAAAGTTTTAATCTGATGTAAAACTGATAGAATTCCTTTACTGTATATAGTAACTATTAACTCTAATATACCCTATTAAGCTATAGCACTTTTTTCTTTGGGAAGGTACCATCTGTGCAGTCTGCAATTCTGTTGAGGGAAGATGCTGAATCTATTTAATTACTGTGGAAGAAAAAAATTTTTACGCCCGGCCCCGCCAATCGGCCACCAGGAGTGAGCCGGTACATACATGAGCGCCCAGCCCCAGACGACAAGGACCACCAACACACCAACGTCTGAGGGCATCAGCCACCAGCAATTATTAATTAGTCAGATAAAAGGCACTGGGGAACTCAGCAACACAAAACGACCTGGACATCCACGGAAGACAACAGTGGTAGATGATCACAGAATTATTTCCATGGTGAAGAGAAACCTGTTCACAAAAGCTGGGCAGAATTCTTCTTTGCAGAACCTCTCAAGTTCTAACAGGTTGGATGGCGAGCATTCAGGCCAATTTCAGATGCTAACTCACGTTTAAGCCTGGACTCTGTCTGAGCACCTCAAGGACATTCACAGACAGGCCTGTGGAGCTCTGTGAATACTTTCTGGATGCACTGTATGACGAGGCTGGATGATTTCACAGTGTTTGCATGTTATACCCACATAGCTACATCTTAGCCACCTCATTTCCTCTTTTCTTCATGTCTGCACTCAAACCCACAGATGCAACGTTTCTGAGGCTTGACTGCAAAGAACATTTTCATCAATACACACATTTTGTGCGCTAACATCAGTGCAGCTTTTTTGTACAGCCTGCTAAAATATGACTTAAAACATCTTTTTGTTCAGAAATGTTGTTTTATTTCATGACAACATTTTTGTTTTTATGCAGATAGATTATGCTGCCATTAGTTTTTTTCTAGGTTTATCTTTAATGCTGCTTACACTCCAGTTTTACTCTTAAGTGTAAAAACCAGAACATGTCAAGTAAAGTAGATCAGCACCTTTAAATGACCTGGTTTTCTACGACATATTTTTAGAGAAAGACGTCAACAACCGTGAGCATCATGGAGCAAGTCGCTTAGGCTTTCAGTTCAAGGGCGAGTCCACAAGCGGTTTATAAAGAGATGTCATGGATTACAGTGTTGTTTAGCAATTTTAGTCTATAAGCCAAACAAAAAACTCACAATAACTCTTCAACCTGTAACTGAAAGACTGCAACACACTTCTTCTGAGAGCCGATAAAACCTTCATGAATCTTTCGATCAATATCAGACCTTTGAGTGCAAAAGCAGGTTTAGTCTGTTAATTAAAACAGATATGTGAAAGGTCATAGGTCACTCACCACAACAGGACGACATGATCAGAGCAAGCCAGAGAGAGATGGAGAGCAACACATTCATCCTGGACGAGAGACACAAACTGACTGAGACAGACAGAGAGAGAGGGGGGGAGTGTCTAAATGGAAACTCTCCAAACGAGAGAAAACTTACAGCTTTTAATGAGCCTCAGCTTTGTGAGTCGGACCCAACAGGTTTTTTAGGATGAGGCCACTGAACTTAAAGAAAGATGTAAGCCCTGATAATAAAACATAAGGCAGGTCAGAGCTGTTCAAAATAAACAAACAATCACTTGAATAGTTTCAAAAATAAAGTCTTTTATTTTGTCTTTTTTATTACAACTTTCATTGCAGATAAAGCTTCTGTCTTTGGCTCCACCCACAATCAGTTCCAGATTTGATGGACAACCAATCCCAGCAGGAGCATCAGTTTCAGCTGACCAATCCCTGAGGCCTGAGAGAGGTCACACACAAACACACAGGCAGAAATGTTCAAATTTCACGCCATAAACTTTATTGTTTTCATACTGAGTAAACTTAAACTGGCCACTGGCAGCCATGCACGCCCAAATTATGGAGACACGTGTTACACGCATGGATGCATGCGTCCTCACATATGTGGTGCTATGATAAAGATAAAGACATGAAAATCGTAGCCCCCCCATTTTATTTTATGCTCAAAGACACTTTCTTTTGGAAAGGCCACTGTTAATGTCGATTGTACTGTTCGCCAGCAGGGGGCACTCAGTCTCGAACGCATTGGTAGCTGGTGCTTCACGAGTGTTAGTCAGTAGTGAAGATGCAGCGCAGAAAGAACTGATTGACTGTTTTTCTGTTTTTCTACAGGTAAGCTGGGTGGGATGTTATAAAAGTGACAGACCGCAGTGGCGGCTGATGATGAAGGTCTTGTAGTGTGACAATGTTAGGCTGGAGATTTAATTCCCAAGTTTATCCAGTTGTTAGACTGTGCCGAGAGTCTTTGATTTCCATACAGGTATTTTTTGGGTCAAAGCCACAATATATGTTTTGCACAATAAGAGAAAGTGACTGAATGTTCAGTTCAAGTCAAGAACAACGTTTAGTTGAAAAGGATGCAGGTTGATAAATGCAGTTCAGGTTGATGAATAGATGAAAACAAGATAAAACTGTAATGAGAGTTCACTCTGGTATTCGTGCATACAGTAAAATGTACTTTTGTGATTGGGCAGTACATAAAAGTGTTGCGTGTGACTATGAAAGTGTAAAGTTTAGAGAAAGTAAGGTCATTGTCACTAGAAGAAGTGTTAGTCAGTAGCGAAGAGGCAGCGTACGAACTAAAAGAAAGAACTGGTTAACCTGTCGTTTTTCTATTTTTCTACAGTTTCTGTGAAAAAGAAATATGTTGCACAGGAGATGAGTTTGCGCATCATTTTCAGCAGTGTCACGAGTACAGTACGTGACACAAAACCACAAACATGCAGACGGGAAGAAACTCAACAACTTTCATTTCTGTTTATCAAGCGTCTGCAGGAAAGTTAGACCAACTAAAAAGCCACAAGTAAGTGACGGGCTTACACGCCAGCTTTACTTGTAGTTTTGAAGTAACGTCAGAAAAATAAAAGTCAGCTAAACACTGATGGCTGATCTCTGCTTAGCTGTGCTTAGTTTTAGGATTGTTGAAGTGAATCCAGCGGGCATCTGTCAGAAAACCTCCAGACAAGAAAGTGGGATTTTTTTTCTAATTATTTCCAATACTAATGTTTAAAGTTTAAAAAAGTACAAATTTAAGCTCAAACACAAAAAAAAATCTTTGGATTTTCTGATGTTAAACACTGATTTTGTGACATGTGTAATCAGGATTTCTGGAGGTGTTTTTGCAGTTCAGCTGTGTTTATTACATGATAGTATGTGACAAAAATAAGGAAAAGCAAAATAATCAAATAAATCTTTTCCAGTTTTAAGTTGTAAATCTGTCCTTTACCAGTACATCTGAAAAAAGATGGCTTACCTTGTTCATGGGGAAAAAATCTAGAAAGACACAAGAAAGCACAGAAGCTGCTGTGAGTACAGCTCAGTAACAGTTGTGTTACTAGATAAAGTGTCTGTGTTGTGCAGGTGCTCTGAAGTTACCATAGTAATCGTAGTCATAATAAGAAGATAAGTTATAATAAGAAGTGTAGTTATTCGCTGAGAATTCATACATGTCTTCATGGTGTAAGTTTTCCTTTTCAATGATTCCTGGTGATGAAAATTAAGCAGAAACAATAAATTCATGTGACCTGATGGAAGGTGAGCTAAAAACAAACTCCAGACAACCTACAAACTGCTCTACAAGCCTGGCATTTTAGTTTTTTAGTTTTTTAGTTTTTGATGTTCATGGTTTCATGCACCAAACATTAATGTAGTGGTATGAAGTTGTTTGACAGAGCAAGTGTCTCCAGGACAATTACTCCAGCAAATTCTTAACAGATCTCTAAATTTCTTTTTAAACAATCTTTTTAAAAACTTATGAAACTGTAACTGCAGTAATGCAACAAACATCTTCTGACGTCCAGTAAAGTCACGATGGATCAATCAGCTGGTCGACCTCTGTGGAGCAAGTTTGCTTTTTTAGGACTGTTGACGTGAATCCATCAGTTAGCAAAATGATTTGTAATTTTAATATTTAAAGTTTCAAAGCAGCTGCAGCAGTTTATAAGAAATAATGCAGAAAACATCCTGACTGCCAAAAAAAGAACAGGCGTGATCATTCTCTCAATCAGCATCACATCTTTCATGTAAAACAGCTTAAACCTGCAGCAGATTAGGATTAAAGGATGTTCTGGTTCCAGTTCACTCACCACAGCAGACTAACATCATCAGAGACAGCCAGAGACAGATGGACAGCAAGACATTCATCCTGAACGACAGACACAAACTCACTGAGAGAGCTTCACGACTTCAACAAGATGACAAAGGTTTATTTTAAGCACTTTTCACTTCCTCATCAGCTCAGTCTGTCTGCTTTTTACATGCAGACAGACTGAATATACTTCCAAGGAGTATTAGGGAAACATATTATTAATCATTTCGAGAATAAAGGCAAAATTTCAAGATTACAGTTGTTGTTTCAAGACCCTTCTATACCCTCTGAGTGAGTGAAATGGTTTCTTTTAGCTGATAAACACAGTGTGTTGATGAGTATAAGGACGCTGAAAAGAAAAAGCTGAGTCTGCTCAGACAGAAAAACACAAATTCAGAAGAGGGGATGCACACAAAGAAAAAAAAAGAGGATGTGGTATATCATAATACAGTTAATACATTTGTTTCACTGACCCATCCTAACAAGGCATTTCATAGAGATTACAGCAAACATGTTACGTTTCAACTTTAATTTTAAAATTTCAATTTTGTTCTCAAAATGATCGAAAATATTTTTTATTTTCTTAATGTAGCAATAATACTCCGGTGTAATCTCCAAAAGTGGGTTCTGTTCATCTGGACATTTTCAGTGGGAGAAACGTTTCGTCACTCATCCAGGTGACTCTGCTGACTACAGGTTTCCCCGCCTTATGTATGAATTTTGGTTTGTGCTTACTGACCTCGAACTGATGTTATGTGCTACACGATGCTCAAAAATCTTTCAAAAAAACTTTTAGTGCCACTTTTCGGAGCATTACGGTTACTGTTGCCAGGAGCCTCGCGGAGTAATACGCACTGTACTTCAACAAAACATTACCGTGTTGTGTATGTATAACGACTTCAAAATGGCACCTGCGAAGAGACACGCTTACGAAGCGGATTTTAAACTCCGAGCAATCAGTTATGCAGCAGAAAATGGAAATAGAGCAGCTGCGAGACAATTCGGCATTAATGAGTCGATGGTGCGCAAGTGGAGGAAGCAAGAAGATGACCTAAAACAAGTAAAGATGACCAAAAGGAGTTTCCGAGGGAACAAGGCGCGATGGCCGCAGTTAGTGGACAAAATTGAACAGTGGGTTATTGAACAGAGAACAGCAGGCAGAAGTGTCTCTACAGTCTCTATTCGACTCAAGGCAACAGCGGCAGCACCTGACATGCAGATCAACGACTTTCGAGGGGGACCTTCTTGGTGCTTCCGTTTTATGAAAAGGCATAATCTCTCAATCCGCACAAGAACTACCATCTCACAGCAACTGCCAAACGATTACAAAGAAAAGTTGGCCATTTTCTGCACGCACTGCCAGAATAAGATCACTGAAAAGAAGATCCAGCTAGAACGCATCACTAACATGGACGAGGTCCCCCTCAACTTTGACATCCCCGTGAACTGTACTGTCGAGAAAACAGGGACCAGTACGGTATCTATACGCAACACAGGGAACGAGAAGTCATCCTTCACTGTAGTTCAGGGCTGCCAAGCTAATGGCCAGAAACTACCACCAATGGTCATTTTCAAGAGGAAGACTTTGCCAAAAGAAAAGTTTCCGGCCGGCGTCATCGTCAAGGCTAACTCAAAGGGCTGGATGGACGAGGAGAAGATGAGCGAGTGGCTGAGTTTATGTCAAGAGACCGGGTGGCTTTTTCCACAAATCTCCGTCTCTTTTGATCTACGACTCCATGCGCGCCCATCTCACCGAGGCTGTCAAAACCCAAATGAAGCAAACTAATTCGGAGCTTGCTGTCATTCCGGGTGGATTAACCAAAGAACTCCAACCACTAGATATTGGTGTCAACAGGTCGTTCAAAGTTAAAGTACAAGCTGCGTGGGAGCATTGGATGACAGAAGGCGAACACACGTTCACCAAGACAGGGAGGCAACGCCAAGCGAGTTACGCTGCTATCTGTCAATGGATCGTGGATGCTTGGGTTAAGGTATCAGTCTCAAGTGTCGTCCGAGCTTTCACGAAGGCTGGAATAATCACTGAACAGCTAAGTAACCGCAACAACTGATTCAGATAATGATGAATGATGTTTAACTTATCTGATTGTTTTATTTTGCTGAATGCACTTTAAATGCCTTTTAATCCGGCGTGAGAGGGATCCGGGCATCGTTGATACCGAAATTGCGCAGCTGTTTACCGTAACTCAGACACGGAAGGTAAAGAATTTGATGGAATTGTGGAAGTTGAATGTACTGGCAAAAGTAAGTGTATTTTTCAATATTGAATGTGTTACAGCTTAACAGTGTTAAGAGTTAATGTGAATGAGCTTACTAAAGGTCAAGTTATCTGACTGTTTTGTTTGTCTTAATGCACCTTATAATACGGTACACCTTATGTATGAAAACAGACCCAGTCTTCAACGGTGCGCCTTATAGTGCGGAAAATATGGTATATCTATTTTATTGCTAAAGCACTTTCTGGATGAATGCAAACTTCATTTCGTTGCCTTGTAATTGTGACATGTGCAATAACAATAAAGTTGAATTCTATTCTATTCTATTTGCATAATGACTGAAACCAGCCCACTGAAGGAACAATGGGCTGGGAGGTCAGTTCCTTCATCATAATTATGCAAATTCTCATGACCATTGATCAACAACCTCTGATCAATAACCATGAGTCCCATTCACAGAGTTGGGGAATGGCTGCAATCACAGCATTGTAAGATGGTGACAGATGTACCCTTAGGCCCCCTCCTCGATTCAGAGATGGTCTTTCCCTTTCACGTAAATGGCCTCCTTGACTCCGCCCTCAAACCAGCGTTCCTCACTGTCCAGGATGTTACATCCTCATCATTGAAAGAGTGTCCGCTGGCCTGTAGGTGTAAATAGACTGCAGAGTCCTGGCCTGACGAGGTGGCTCTTCTGTGTTGTGCCATCTGCTTCGCCAGAGGTTGTTTGGTTTCCCCGGTATATAAATCCTGGCAATCCTCCTGCACTTAACAGCGTACACTATGTTACTCTGTTTGTGTCGGGGGAGCAGATCCTTGGGGTGGACCAGTTTTTGGCGCAGCGTGTTTGGGGTTTGAAAGCCACAGAGACACGATGTTTAGAAAAAATGCGTCTCAACTGCTCCGATACTTCTGACACATATGGGATCACTACAGGTTTTCGTTTAGGCAGCGGTTGTCCTTCTCTCTTGGATCAGTTGGAGCTTTCTGTAGGAGCCTTTCCAGCTTTGACAAAAGTCCAGCTGGGATAACCACATTTACTCAGGGCCTTCTTGATGTGCTGTTCTTCTGCCTCCCTGGCTGCTGTGTCAGTGGGGATGGTGTTCGCTCTGTGTTGTAGCGTCCTGATGACTCCCAGTTTATGCTCCAGTGGATGATGAGAGTCAAACCTTAAATAGTAATCCGTATGTGTTGTTGATCAATGGTCATGAGAATTTGCATAATTATGATTAAGGAACTGACCTCCCAGCCCGTTGTTCCTTCACTGGGCTGGTTTCAGTCATTATGCAAATGTCCTGTTTATAAGATTGAAACCTGCAGTCAGCTGAGACTGAAGAAGTCACCTGGATGAGTGACGAAACGTTTCTCCCACAAAACGCTACGACCAGATGAACAGAATCAACTTTTGGAGATTTACTTACCTGGATGATTGAGATGCATCAAGACTCTGGTGTAATATACAGACTCATACAGTGGGATTTTATATGGTTTGATTTCCTTGTAATAAATTTGACCTTTTTGGCTGATTTCCAGCTTCAGGTATTTACTGAAAAAAAAGAAATAAAAGTCCATATTCAGCTTATAGCCATTTATGCAGCCTCTAAATTCATCACGCAGTTATGTGAAGACAAAATAGACAATTATGCTCAAAAAACAAGCCAATAAAATAAAACCACCAAAAACTGTTGCACATTTGACAACTTTCACTTCTGCTTTCGTTGTGTCTGCAGGAAAATGAAAGTCGCCCGCTTAAAAGCCTCAAGATGGTAAAAGTCTTGCTGTGGCTTTAAAATCCCGCTTTCATTTTGCTGATGAGTCTAATGCCTGAAGAACGCGTTGTACTAAAACATAGTAGAGCCGACTTCTACTTGTTCCTTATGGTCAATTATAGGCCAATCTCCAACCTTCCTTTCATATCAAACATCCTTGAAAGAGTAGTTGTCAAACAGCTAACAGATCATCTGCAGAGGCTTATTTGAAGAGTTTCAGTCAGGTTTCAGAGCTCATCACAGCACAGAAACAGCTTTAGTGAAGGTTACAAATGATCTTCTTATGGCCTCTGACAGTGGACTCATCTCTGTGCTTGTCCTGCTAGACCTCAGTGCAGCGTTCGATACTGTCGACCATAATATCCTATTAGAGTGATTAGAACATGCTGTAGGTATTACAGGTACTGCACTGCAGTGGTTTGTATCATATCTATCTAATAGACTCCAGTTTGTGCATGTAAATGGAGAGTCCTCTTCACACACTGAGGTTAATTATGGAGTTCCACAGGGTTCAGTGCTAGGACCAATTCTGTTTACATTATACATGCTTCCCTTAGGCAGTATCATTAGAAGACATAGCATACATTTACACTGCTATGCAGATGACACCCAGCTCTATCTGTCCATGAAGCCAGATAACACACACCAATGAGTTACACTGCAGGAATGTCTTAAAGACATAAAGACCTGGATGGCCGCTAACTTTCTGCTTCTTAATTCAGATCAAACTGAGGTTATTGTACTCGGCCCTGAAAAGCTTAGAAATATGATATCTAACCAGATTCTTACTCTGGATGGCATTACCTTGGCCTCCAGCAACGCTGTGAGGAACCTTGGAGTCATTTTTGACCAGGACATGTCCTTCAACGCACATATTAAACAAATATGTAAGACTGCTTTCTTCCATTTGTGCAACATCTCTAAAGTTAGAAATATCCTGTCTCAGAGTGACGCTGAAAAACTAGTTCCCCTCCCTGAGCCTAGTTCTAGGATACTCCAGTGAGGTTTCTGATAAATCTAGTACTCTGTGACTGTATCTGATGACTGGCAGGTCATAAGTGTTGATAGATCTTGTTCTTACCGTTCAGCTGACTCCTCAGGACTTGCCTGACCCTCTGCAGGTACTTGGTGGTTGCAGCTTTCCTAGCAGCCTGTTCATGGTTCCTATTTTCCTGTGGGATTCCCAGGTACTCATAGGCGTCCTCAGTGTCTGCAATGTTTCCTTCTGGTAGTGCAATCCCCTCAGTTCGGAGTACTCTTTTTTGGGAAGATTGACTGTTTGGATTTTGATTATTTTTTTCCCCCTGAATAATAAACTGCCTCTTTTATAAACTGCATTTTCTGTTTTCTTTGTTAATATTTAAATTTCTTTGATGATCTGAAATATTTATTAAATATTATTAAGTTTGACAAACACACACAAAAAAAAAATAGGGGGTGGGGATGTAAAAGCTGCAGAGTTTACAGTGTCAGTACTTTATCTGTGTTTTATACCCACAAAGCTAGACGTTTAGACACCATCTGTGCTCGAAATTCAAACTGATGTGAACATTGTTACGGCCCTGGCAGAGCGGCCTCCTGAAGTTGTCTGTGTGGGCGTGTCCGACCATCTCTCCTGCCTTAGCTGCCACCTTTCTTTTGTGCAGCTGACTCTCGTCAGTAATTAAAAGTATTTAATCCCAGGGAAAGGTGAGCTCTGAACCAGCGTGCCATTAGTGTGGTTGCAGCTAGTGAGCTGTGTGGTTGTGTGGTTGCAGCTAGTGAGCTGTGTGGTTGTGTGGTTGCAGCTAGTGAGCTGTGTGGTTGCAGCTAGTGAGTTGTGTGTTTGTGTGGTTGCAGCTAGTGAGTTGTGTGTTTGTGTGGTTGCAGCTAGTGAGCTGTGTGGTTGTGTGGTTGCAGCTAGTGAGCTGCTCTCTTTTTGACTTACTTTTTACTTTATTGACCACCGCTTGAGTTGTGTTTGTTTTCCTTAAATGGTGATAGCAGCTTGTCCGTCTCTTTTAGTTGAGCTACTTTAATAAAACTATTTAATTTAACCTTTTTGCCTCCTTGACTCCTTTTTCTGACCCGGACACTTTTTGTTACTTCCCCCCCTCATCGCCTGGACCCTTTTACGGGAATGTAACAACATCACAAACCCACAGATACAAAGTGGCACAGACATGATTACAATCAAAGAAGGAGCACTTAGCCTCATGAATGCACTCATTTGACCTTTTACGTACAGTATGCTAAGATTTTGATTATCATCCTGCCTCTGTAACCTGTTGAGTTACATCATCCCTAAAAACTCCTGCTGTACAGAAGCGCCGAATAACTTGACAAAAACGTGAAGCAGGATAACAATAATGTGAACGCTTAAACATCATTCAGATTAATAACTATGTACACCTTTGTTTGTCACTATTCAAGTCTTTCACATTGCTGCGCTTTAAATGACTTACACAAATGCATTGAGGCATTTCAGAGGCAATGATTCAATGATTCAATGATTAAAATTTAAATTATGATAGTTTTGTATTGAAAGATGTATATTTTCCTTGTAAAGAAGTAAATATGGGTAATAAATAGCACTACCTAAATAGAAGATTGCACAGATTGTAATGAATAAATCAAATATTTTATTAAAGAGTTTCTGTGAAGGACCAAAGCTAATTAAAATTAGCTGCATGAAGTAATCATTAAAAAGTCACAGCAAATATTTTTATCAGTGTGCGTTTTTATTCAAACATTCTTTTATAACTAAATTTCTCATTTAGTTAAAAATCTAAAACACAAATATACGAGACTGAACCTGAGAAGAACTCAGCTTTCATAATAAGATGAAAGAAGACGTGACCATAGAAAGATGCACTAGTGACCTATCCGGTCGTTAAGTGATGACGTGACGAATCCTACTTCCGGGCCTAAAGTAGTCTGCGTTTATGGCTTTTGTGTTGTTAACATGTTTAATGTTTTGTATTTTCTTCTATTTGATCTCAAAAAGCTCCTGAAACAGTCAGTGATCACTGTTGACCTCCCTCGGCTTTTATTACCGCTAATCATTTATTTAAGCTCAGTTTTTAAAACCTTAGGAAGTAACTACAGCACAGCCCATGCAGCAGTATATGAATGACTAACCTCGTATTGTGGATGGATTATCTCAGTTGTTCTCTGGCTGAAGTTTGGTCCTTTTACAGCATCCTGCCATGCGATTACATTTGTTCCTGACCACCGAGAACACTCACGTTAACTTTTATCGAGTGGAAAAAAAGTTAGCTTGTTTATATTATGCTAACATAGCTGTGTCGCTAGCGGTCACGTAGCACATCATTATATACCAGCTAGCCCAACTTCAGTAACCCTACAAACGTCACTGCTGTTTAGTTTCCTGTCTTCATTTATGTTGGAAGTGATAACAGAGCTGTACGTTTTAATTTGTTTCCAAAACCCCGCAGTCAGGACATGCTATATTGTATTTAGATAGAAGCTAGCGAGCTAACTCCCTGCTAACTTCTAACTCTGTTAAATGGCCGTTTTCATGGATGCCTGGATGTTAAACTCAATTGTTACACCTGGTAGAGCAGAATGCTGATCATTTTATTAAAGATGAAAGACTTTAGACAGTTTTTAACTCTCAGTAATGCCACAGTGATCGTTTGATATATGGACCTGCAGCGGAGTTTAGGCCCAGACACGGCTAGTGACGTCAGACTTAACGACCGGATAGAGGAACTGCAAACAATGACTCCATGAATCAAATGTTGTCAAAAAAGTTTTGTTAGTTTGTTTTTTTTGTCCGCAGATATTTTATTACAGTTTTAGCCAATAAGTGGACGATGTTGGTTTTTGTTCCATTTTCGGTCCTATGTCATTACAGCATAACGTGACATTATGTTGTAATGTAATTTTAACTAAAACGAATCATTGATGACCGTGTTATCGTCACCATGATCTTTGTCAATTCCACATCTGAAGGACAGCCAATCCCAGCAGGAACACGAGCTTCAGCTGACCAATCCCTGAGGCCTGAGAGAGTGAACGACACAGACACACATACATGCATGTTTATCTGGCACAAAAAAGGTGAAATGTTGTATGCTAGCAGCTTCTTTTGTGACTCATGATGCCATCATGTGAGATCTGGATTTGTTTTGCAAACACTGTCTTTGAAACTGTGGCTGTGTTAGAGTGACAGACAGTATGTGACGGAAAATACAGAAAAGCAGAATCAATAAATAAATATTTTCTTGTTTTAAGTTAAAACTATAAATCTGTCCTTTACTGACACGTCTAAAAAAAACCCCAAAAAAACAGGATTTCTCACCTTGTTCCTGAAATTGGACTCATCCTCTAAAAGACAGGAGAAAGCACAGATACTGGCATCAGTACCAAAGTACCAATAATAGACAAAGTGTCTGTGCTGTGTTGGTGCGCTGCTGTTACCTTTAAAAGAAGTGTGGACAAGGTCAGTGCTGAATTCGATATAGTCATAGTTGTAGTCAAGGTCCGTCAAGTTGAAGTCGACAGGGTCGGTCAAGTTGAAGTCATTGTAATCCATCAAGTTGAAGTCAGTATAGTCGGTCCAGTTAAACTCTGTGAGGTCATAATGGTCCCAGTCTTCTTTTTCACTGTTTTCTGTGATAAAAATTCAGCAGAAACAAAATAAAAAGCACGTAAGCTGACAGAAGTTGGCTGACATACACATACACACCCTTTATAAAACAACCCAATTATAATTCATTCTGTATATGTAATAAATATTATTAAATATAGTATTACCCTGGATTAATATTTTATTTAATTAATATGAAGCTTTTTAACAGCTTTGGAAAATAAAGGTCATCTGAACAGTCTGAAGTCTGTGGATGTTTGGAGCTAATTGGTCAGAAAAAAAAAAGGCTGTCAGTTTTGCTTTCGGTTTGAAGGCGAGGCCGTGACCTGTGCGCCACATCAGGACATCCCATTAATAACCAGCGAAATCCGCGAAGCAGCCAACTTAATTTTTTTCCAATTGTTATAGACGTTTTAAGACTGTAACCCCCCCCAAACCACACACTTTATACACTTTTCTCAGACAGGCATGAACATTTACACACTTTTCTCTCTTGTTTAAACTCTCAAAGTTCAAACCTTCGTAGAAACAAATAAGTCCAGTGTTATAGAATCAAAGTCACCCGCAGGAGCCTCTGACGCTGCAAAACGTTTCATCGACATTGTTGTGTTTGGTGGAGAAAACTTACAAACATACAGTGCAGCACTTCAGAGTCACGCTGCCAGCGAGGGAAGATTTATGTAAATTTGACAAGCTGAACGCATTCTGTACTGCACAGGAGACACGGCACGATTATTTATAACGGTCCGCAGCCAATCAGGACGCAGAACACAATGCGGGGTTTAAAAAAAAAGAACAAAAAAACAAAAACAAAAAAATAGCCTAAACATGGAAAGTTGCACGCGCACACACACAAAAAAAATCCGCGAGACCGCGTTACAGCGACGGATGACTGTGCAAACAAAGAACAAACACTTTTTTAAAAAATCTCCTATTCACAAAGACACATTTATAACATTAATTTATAATTTATAACATCTAAGCTTCTGGTTGCAGTTCACTCACCACAGCAGACTAACACGCTCAGAGTCAGCCAGAGACAGGCGGACAGTAACGGGTTCATCCTGGACGAGAGACACAAACTGGCAGAGAGAGAGCGTGGGAATGAGATCTGAGTCCTCTGACACTTTAAACAAAAACTTTATTTTCCCACGAAACGAGTTTACCTGTTATCAGCAAGCCCGGACTCGTTAGGTGAGCCAAACACTTTCTAGATGTGACAGTTACATCAAACATAAGGCTCGGGGGCCAGAATTGGACCCCAATCTGCCCCGCTGCTTATGTGAAAAAGGCATAAATTTAAGTGTTTTCATGAGTCGTACAGCTTTTACTAAAGATGAAAATCTACCCAACAGGCATTCATACTAGACTATTGTGAACAGACATACAAACAAGACATGCTGTGGAAGAGAGCCAATAAAAATGCTCCCAGAAGCAGCGTTGCACAAAGCTGCAGACGACAGAAGCAAAAACATCAGCAGCTGCAGGACATGATTCCAGTTGTTTGTCCAGTGAAAGCTCACTGATACTCTGAGGAGGTCATATTGTTTCACACATTTGTTGTCCCGACTATCTCCCTCATGGTCACTCAACTCACACCAACGTCTGTGTTTCTGCAGTCCACACCAGCAACTAACAGCAGATGAGGATAAAATGTATAAGAAAGGAATATAAGCAATGAATTAAATATTAATTAGAAAAAACTCTGCTTTAAAATCATTTTCTTTCTTTGCTTTTCTTTTTTCTTTCAGCCAAAGAGTGTTCATACCTGCATATACGCTTGCTGACTACCAGAGAAAGTAGCGTAAGTAGATGCACTGTCACTGTGCATAGAGGGTTTGGTGGTTTTCACACGTATCTTGACTTTAAGTGGAGAGAGGACATGTGGTTGCTAAACTGTTGCTATGTGCAAGACCAGCACGACCTGTGTACAAGAAACACAGAGAAGTCTGCATGTTTGTTCAGTTACCATAAGCAGTTAACAGCTCGTATTTCTGTGAATGCACAGATTTATTTCTCCTTCAGATTTTTGGTTCTCAGCCGGAAAAGGGCGGAGTGCCCACTCCGGGTGAGTTCCTGCCCCAAGTGGAGGAGTTCAAGTATCTCGGGGTCTTGTTCGCGACTGATGGGAGAAGGGAGCCGGAGATAAAGCGGATGAAGATGGATGGATGGATATTTAGTTTTCCATTTAACTTAGTAAAACTTCACTCGGTTCTTGTGCTCACTGGAACTAAGCTGCTGTTACTCACCGTAAACTCGTCTGTGAGGGCTGAGCCGACTAGATTTGAATGTATTTATCTGATAGCAAAACTAAAAAACTGCAACATTTAATGAAGTGTAGTGGAGATCTGTCACATGGGCAAAGAAAGATTCATTTTATTATTAGTGTTATAATTTTCTTTTAAATTTAAAGCTCGGGACTTTCTGTTTCTGATGTTACTGTCAAAACTAAAACGTTGTCTGACTTTCTGTGTTGGTTTATCTGCTCGTGAGTCAAAGTGACTCTTTAAAGTGTGTGAAAGATGACCTCATGAACAGGAAGGCGCGAGGGAACCGCCGGACTGCGCCTTTTGTGGTAACACTCTTACATCAAAGGTAAGATGTGCAGCTTCTTCGAACTTGTTGAAGTGTCTGCCACATGCTGCACAAACACTTGCTGTGAAGAAGAGATGTGCACGGTTTGTTGGCTCTGCCCCTGACTCCTGTGAAAAACCCTAACCTGCTCGCTATTTACAGCATCAGTCACAAGCCGGGACCGGGGGTCAGTGATGCTGTAGGACACGTTACACAGATTTGTCACTTTCACATATTTATATACTCTCAAAGTCTGCTGCGGATCTCAGTGAGGAGATCCACAGAGATTCAAAGAGTTTCCGATTAGAGCAAAAGACGGCCGATGACCCTCCCATCACCAAAGCAGACTGTTGTCTTAGTTTGATGTGTAAGGATCAACTACTCACTGCATTTTGTACTGTTGAAATTTGAGCTTATTACATATTAACCTTTTATGGGCACAAGCCGGAGTTCACTTAGAGCCAGCAAACCTGGATAAATGTGGAGGGCTGAGTCAGGAAGTGCATGAAATCAAGGATGCAGATAATCAAGGACCAGGTTGATCAGGCCCACGGTGCCGATGACGGCGTCCGGCGTTGTTGGCCAACAGGATATAAGTGGAAACGCTGCTACTGTTTGAAGAAAACACAGGATGAGCAGAGGGGAAAAACATTATGTACAGAGAGGATTCCCACTCTGCTCATCTGGATATGACTATTATTATCATTATTATATTATGTGCACATACTTACAGCTAATGAGGCTGTAGACAGCCTGTTTGTACTTCTTCATGTGCGTCTTAATAAACTTTAATAAGTGATAAATTCCACCTGCTCCCTTTCAGACTTAAAACATTTATTTACGCCATCACAAACGTGTGACACCAACCTCGTGTTTTGTATTTTATTTCAATAAAGAGAGAACATTTCAGAAGAATTGAACATCATTTATTGAGAAAGAAATTTATTTTAATGAATCTATTTGGTGACTGGACTCCGATGGCTGCTGGTGGCCCATCAGAGTCAGACGCTGGTGGTGGTGAAGGTGAACCCTGAGGCTTGGACGGAGCTCGAGTGACTCAGCGGGGTGGGGAGGAGGGAGGCGGGTTTTTAGAAAGGAGAGTCGGAGAGGGAGAATGAAGGAAGAGCACTGAAATTTAAACCGTGCAGAGCGGAGGCTGATTGGCTCAAAGGAGGCGAGCATAAAGATGATTGGACTACACTAACGATGCCAGTGTTGAGAGTGATACAGGATCTATTGCTTTAAAAAAAACTGCTTTTATTAAAATGAAACTTAAATTTAAAAAATGGGGAAGCTTGACTTCCTCTGGCCTCTGGGAGGAAACCCCGCTGCGGTTAATCGAGGTGCAGAGATGTGAAAGAAGAAGCTGAAAGTTGCAGATGCATAACAGGAAGTGAGTTCAGAAATCATCAAATGATAGCTCGTCCTTGGCTCCGCCCACCAATCAATTCCAGGCGTGAAGAATCACCAATCCCAGCAGGAGTACCAGGTTCAGCTGGCCAATCCCTGAGCCCTGAGAGAAGCCACATGGTTCACAGAAGCAAAAACAGCTACTTTGATATGTGATGTTTGACACGGATCCACATTTATGAACTTTATTATTTTTATCCAGACTAAAATTTAAACGTATCAGCTCCGAACCTTTAAAGCTGTGGAATTAACATAATCAACAATAAGTAATCAGTACTCACTATCAACATGTATTTTAATTAATATTTAAAACGTTAAAAGGAGCAACTTCTCTTAAAGTTTAATAATGTTGACTAACATTTACTTTAAGGATGATTTATGGATAATAAAGATTTTATTGCTTTTTGTGTCTCACTGAAAACAGAACACAGCCACATTAGACTTATTCTATGATGTCATCGAGAAAAGAGTAGAAAAAAATATCTGAAGCCCAAATTTTTGGCTCACTAGAATTTATTATTTGAACCCTCGACCAGGATAAACACAAAATGTCAGAAAACACTAATAAACAGAATACAGCATATATATAAATGTGAGTTAAATATTGTGAATTTGTCCTTTAACAATGCGTCTGAACATACATGGACATAAAACCTTTTTTTTAAAGCGCTCACCTTGTTTGGGATCATAAGCTGTACCTCTGAAAACACAAAGACACAGAAAAGCACAGATGCTGATGGTAGTGCCATCAAGTCTCAGTTACTAAACAGAGTTTGTGTGTTTGCGTGGGTCTCTGCTGTTACCGGGGAAGCTGGAGTAATCAAAGGTGTGGTCGTTGTAGTCATAGTCTGTCGGCTGTGTGACTGTGTGATCGGTGGTCAGCTCTTCCGTCTCGTGTCCTGTGGAGGAAAATGAAGCGCAAACATCAACAACATGTGAGCAGCTGGGATTTAAAGGAGGCCGTTTTCCTCTTGCTAACAGCGGCTGTGCTAAACTTTAAAATACTTTAAAACAATCCATTCAGCTTTCATGGAGATGTTTGAGCTGTTTAGGAATCACGAGCGTTTTCATGGTTTTTACCAAATGCTGTGCTTTTACTGCAGCTGACCACAGCGCGCTCCCATGTTGAAGAAAATCAACTCCTTTGCTTTGAGAAACTCTTCAGTGTCTTTGGATCGTTACGCGTTTGCACCATGAAGGTCTGTCCGATCCCTCGCTCCGCACACGTCACAGTTCATCTGCACGCGCCGGCTCTGGGCCGTATCTGCTTTGAGGGGAGTACTGTATTTCACAAATTGTTATCTTTGTTTGTATTCAGTATCATGTCCTAAATCTTGGCCACGCAAGCAAAGGTAGCAGAATTTTAATCGTACTTTTAAAGACATTTTAAAAAACTTTGACCTCATTTTGACCTTGAAGAAGAGGTCAGAGGTCCAAAGGGACACGATATACAGAATGTGTATCTATAAATTTCCAACATGTCTGTATGTTGTCAATACAAACAGAAAAAGAAGCAAGTTTAAATAGCTCTATGTAATATATAATTATAAATATGAGAATATACATGATGTAATATTGAACCCCTGAGGAAATGTATATTTCCCTCAGTATTATTATTATTGTTTTGGCCTTGAAGAAGAGGTCAGAGGTCAAAGGTGACTAAATCTTTATATGGTACTTCCTACATGTTGATGATGCACCCACACTATTGGGCATTTTGTCAATTTTCCATACATAAAATCATAAAGTTGACCTTGAAGACTTTGTGAGCAGAGTTTGAATGGATCATCAACATAACAGCTATGGAACGCCAAGACTGACATAATGAATCAATGAAATACACCATTAAATAATTAATTAAAATGTGAAATAAAGAAATAAAATGTGAAATAAAGAAATAATTAATTAAAATGTCAAATAAAGAAATAAAATGTGAAATAAATAAATAATTAATTAAAATGTGAAATAAATAAATAATTAATTAAAATGTCAAATAAAGAAATAAAATGTGAAATAAATAAATAATTAATTAAAATGTGAAATAAATAAATAATTAATTAAAATGTGAAATAAATAAATAAAATGTGAAATAAAGAAATAATTAATTAAAATTGGAAATAAATAAATAATTAATTAAAATTGGAAATAAAGAAATAAAATGTGAAATAAAGAAATAATTAATTAAAATGTGAAATAAAGAAATAAAATGTGAAATAAAGAAATAATTAATTAAAATGTGAAATAAAGAAATAATTAATTAAAATGTGAAATAAATAAATAAAATGTGAAATAAATAAATAATTAATTAAAATGTGAAATAAAGAAATAAAATGTGAAATAAAGAAATAATTAATTAAAATGTGAAATAAATAAATAAATAATTAAAATGTGAAATAAAGAAATAAAATGTGAAATAAAGAAATAAAATGTGAAATAAAGAAATAATTAATTAAAATGTGAAATAAATAAATAATTAATTAAAATGTGAAATAAATAAATAAAATGTGAAATAAAGAAATAATTAATTAAAATGTGAAATAAATAAATAATTAATTAAAATGTGAAATAAAGAAATAAAATGTGAAATAAATAAATAATTAATTAAAATTGGAAATAAATAAATAATTAATTAAAATTGGAAATAATTAAATAAATATGCATGACACATTTAATTAATTATTTAATTATGTATTTAATGAATTCATCATGTCAGTCTTGGCGTTTCACAGACAACACACTAGAAGAATGACAAATGCATGCAAATGCTACCAAAACCAGAACCTCCCTGGTTGAAGTAATAAACACCAGTGACCCCGAGCCACTGGCAGCCCTGCAGTAATATTGTCTCCATCATATTAGAGAGCCCATGTGCTTCAGAGCTGTTTCTCCTTCTGATAGACGTCAACCTCGGTTTCATTTATTCTGTTATTTTGTTCTTTGTGCAGCTTTAGATGTTTTCTGGTGAAGTCTACTCTGGCCTTCTTGCTCAGGAGTACCATGAGGGTTTGACAGTGACATCCCACTGAGTCTTCTTCACTTGGTTAGATGCTGTAAAGTGTTTTTTCTTAAGCAGGGAAATAATTCTGAGGTCTGTTGTGAGACACAGGGCACACCATGGATGTGTATATGTTATATTTATCTTCAATAGAGGACTTTTACTATTCAAAATCTTATTCTTGCACAATTTTAACCCATCTGGTCAAGACCTTGGCTTATTTGTTGCTAACTTTACTGGAAGCCCAGCAGTTGCTTCATGCTCCAGGTTCATCTCCCCACTTCCTAAAACGTTTCTGTGCCAGCTCACGACCAAAACACCCAACACAGCCTGCTGCGTGAATACAAGGATGCACAAGTTTCTGGGAATAATGTTTGTAGCTTTTGAGCTCGTGCCAACAAATAAAGAAGTGAAATTCAAAACATTTCCTCTCAGTGCTCTCCCTCATGGGGGAGTTAAGCTGCAGAGAAGCCAGAAAATGCTTGACAGTGAGTAACACCAGATGAAATCCACGATCTCGCTTGAGTGGATTGGATGGGTTGTTACCAACCAGTAGCGCCTTTAGAAATATATTTACTGAGCAAATAGAAGACGAGTTCAACACCGTCTTTACCTGCTGCATTACATATTCATGTGTATTGTTACAGTCTTATTCCATAATAGATCAAATTCATTTTCACCTTAAACTCCGACACAGAGCAGTTTGGGCAGACGTTCTGCCAGGCTCCATCACGTTGGATGGTGAGCATCTGTGCACATGTTCTGAGCAACATTCACAGGCCGGTCTGTGATGTGCTGTTCTTTCCAGATGCACTGTATAACTAGGCCAGATTATTTCACAGTGTCTGCATGTTATACCCACAGAGCTACAGTTTAGCCTCATTTCCTGTCTTCTTCACATCTAAAGGTAAACCCACGTCCACATCACACACCCACAATGCAATGCAAAGTGTCTGAGGCGTGACTGCAGTCATATCTGCAGCAACATTTTTGTTTTCAGGCAGACACATTATGCTGTCTTTAGTTTGTTCCTAGTTTTAAACTGACGCCTGCATTGTGCTTGTTTGTATCTATAATTTTATATTCCAATATATTTTAAGCACAAGTTACAGTGAACCTCAGATTTTATTCTAACAGATTTTTGTAAAACATGGAAAAACTTCAGTTTGTGGATATTACAGAAGCATTGGATCCTTTTCCTAACGAGCCTGCTACAATGACGTTGTTTTGTCTCCCAGCTTTCTGATGAAACAATAAAATCACAAACATGTGAACAGGATTATATTTTATGCTACTCGAGTATTTCCAGGACGATGTCCTAAACTAGTCTAAAACCCACAAACACAACATGACAAGTAAAGTAGCTGAGTCCTTTGAAATGACCGGGTTTCTAGAGAAAGACGTCAACAACCGTGAGTCTCGTGGTCGCTTCTGCTTTCAGTTCAAAGGCCAGTTTATAAAGAAGCAGTTTATAAAGACATGTCATCGATTACAGTTTTGTTTAGTAATTTTTAGTCTATCAGACAAACAAAAAACTCAGTGACTCTTCAACCTGTAACTGAAAGAATGAAACACACAAAACTTTCATGGATCTCTCGATCAATATCAGACCTTTGAGTGCAAAAGTAGGTTTAGCCTGAATATTTATAACACAGATGTGTCAAAGGTCATAGGTCACTCACCACAACAGGACGACATGATCAGAGCAAGCCAGAGAGAGACGGAGAGCAACACATTCATCCTGGACGAGAGACACAAACTGACTGAGACAGACAGAGAGAGAGAGGGGGAGTGTCTAAATGGAAACTCTCCAAACGAGAGAAAACTTACAGCTTTTAATGAGCCTCAGCTTTGTGAGTCAGACACAACAGGCTTTTTAAGGTGAGGCCACTGAAAAAAACAAAGAAAAAAGTTTGAGCCTGGATGAGGAGAGTAAAATTTCACAAAAACAGTTTTTTTTTCCACAATTTTCTAATAAATCTATAAGAAGGAACTGAAGGTCAGTGAAGAGAAAAGGCCAAATTTATTTAAAAAAAAACCCCTCAGAAATATATGAAAAAGTTGAAAATGTATGCGTCTTATTTTACCCCAGTGTGTTCCGACCAAGGTTATTATCGTTAACGAAAACTAACGAAATAACGAAAACTAGAAGTGAAAAAACATTTTCGTTAACGGAAATAAAAACGAGACTTTGCGAAAAAAGGAAAACTAAGTAAAACTGTTATGAGTGTTGATAGGTTTGTAGCTTGAACCTATTCGCTGGAACGTTGAAGACAATATAATTACACAGCAAGCAAGACACGAAGTAGGCAAAGTTCTTCATGTTTCTCGTGCACGGGAGAGAACCGGACAAACGCCGTTCCTTCGCTTGACCCCAGTTGCTCTCGTCCGCTCCCCCGTAACACTGCTCTTTTATTGAGGTTACATGAATATGCATAGGTGCATTAACATATGATGTCTACATACAAACAAAGAGTACCATGCCTGTGTGTGTGTGTGTGTGTGTGTGTGTGTGTGTGTGTGTGTGTGTGTGTGTGTGTGTGTGTCCCCATAAATGACTTCCCTAAACCTGCTGGTCTGGAAGTCCAGCAGTTCATCTAAACAAAAGGCACTTGGACTAAAACGGATATATGTCGTGTCCAAATTCATGGGCTGCTTCCTCCCGAGGTCACATTTGTAGACCGATTACGTCACAGTGACGCGACGAAGGCTGTCCAAATTCGTAGACTCCTCCGAATGTAGCCGACAAATGCGTCCTCCTTTTCCCCGAATTTGAAGGATGGGTCGGGTGTGTCCTTCGTGGCCCACCATATCCCAGAATTCATAGCGCGGCCCTGCCAATTCCAGTTTTCAACAATGGCGGCCGCTACTAAAATTACTCTTACTAATCTTTGTGGGTCACAACATAAAATTTTAACATATTTTCAGGCGAGAAAGTAGCTGTGTAAACATCAAATATCTGCTCGGTTTATCAAGACATCACATATTTGCAAAAGTGCTTCGACGTTTTCGGAGACGTCTGTTACCCACCAGCTCGATAGCTAGCCGGGAGCTCGAGGGTTACTGATGCGGGTTAAACGTAATATATAAGTCACTTAGACAACCTAAAAATGTTATTGTTTGGCTTTTTTCAGTGTTTTGTTTGTTCGTGAGTAAATCGGTTTGGCTGAGATTAAAGTTATTAGATTATTAGATTAAATAAAACGTTATTAATCCCCCGGGTGGGTTCTTCCTTGGTTTTTACACAGCTGACTAAACGTCAAACAGAAAACTGACTAAACAGAAGTATGAGACAGTCGAGAATTTACGCCAGTGTCCTGTTATATTTTAGATAGCAAGGAGCAGACGGCTGAGTTTATTAAACTCCACTGAGACAGCGGTGACGCTAATCTGAAGGCTAGACCGTCCAATTTCACGGCCGTTTACTTCCGGCCTACCTGACCTTCTGAGGACCCGGCCCACGTAGACCGCGAAGGCCGGGTCCTCAGGAGGATGCAGCCCATGAATTTGGACACAACCTTTGATACATTTATCCTACCATAAAACAATGAGACAAGGTACGACCTCTCCCATGCTCCCAGAGTGCTCTGGAATACACACAAAGTTTGCAGACTATCAAGGATCAAACCTCTACCAATCTAAAACTAATTATAAAACTCTATATAAGTAGATATTTCTAAGCATAAATGACAATCAACAATACAAAACCTAACAAGTGTTCACAAAACTAACTAAAATTAACTGTGTGTTCCGACCATGTTGTTCAATACAGGCGACATAAAAACAACCAGCAGTGAAGAATTTCATTCTAAGGGTTGAAATTGTCTCTGCACTGAATCATATCTGTTATTAACCTCTGTCTCTCTTCCACAGCATGTCTTTATCCTGTCTTCCTTCTCTCACCCCAACCAATCACAGCAGATGGCCCCGCCCCTCCCTGAGCCTGGTTCTGCTGGAGGTTTCTTCCTGTTAAAAGGGAGTTTTTCCTTCCCACTGTCGCCAAAGTGCTGCTCATAGGGGGTCATATGATTGTTGGGTTTTTCTCTGTATGTATAATTGTAGGATGTACTGTACAATATAAAGCACCTTGAGGAGACTGTTGTTGTGATTTGGCGCTGTGTAAATAAAATTGAATTGAATTCCTCATCAGAGGAGGAGTGTCTCCCTCGTCACCGCGGGCGAGCGGTGCTGTAGCAGCTGCTCAGGTGGATGTGTGCGTATGTGTTCCTCTGAGTGCTTATAGATGCGGGTGCTGATGCTGATGAGCGTGCCTCTCACGCACTTTTGAAGAAAGTGTCACCAACTACGAGGAGGAGCTGAGCAGTCAGCGCAGACCAGAGAGCACCGCAGGTACGTGAAACCTGAGGCCAGGTTTCAAACATGCTGTGATGCAACCCTTGTTCAACACACCTGACCTTTGACCCTTCCACTTTGTCTAACTACAGGCCGATCTCCAACTTGGAACAAACTGTTTACACCCAGCTGAAGGGCATCCTGATAAGTCTAACATTTTGGACATGTCCCAGTCTGGGTTTAAAACACACCACAGCACTGAATCTGCTCTTTTAAGGCTTTTTAAGGACTTATTTTTAGCCGTGGATTCAGGGAACAGTGTTTTTAGATCTAACAGCTGCTTTTAACACGGTGGACCATAACGTTCTCATCTCCACAGTCTTGAGACTGATCCACGCATTTATCACCTCTCGCCTGGATTATTGTATTTGTGCTTTGAGTGGAATGAGCCCGGCCTCCCTCTCACGTCTACAGCTGCTACAAAACACTGCTGCACAATGTGTAGCCAGTAAAAGCAAATGAGAGCTCCTAACCCCGGTGTCAGTGTCCCTTCACTGGCTTCCCGTTCAAGTTTGAATCCATTTATAATTCCTTTATTTGTTTTAAGTCTCGTAATGGTCTTGCCTCTTCTAATGTCTGAGCTTGGCTTTTAACCCAGTGACTTGTCATCCGTCTTAAACGTTTACCTTTTGTATGTACCTGCACTGTTTGTTTCTTTAGCTCCTATGTATTAACTTATAGCCGGTTTATTGTTTAATTCTTTTCTATTGTTTTGTACAGCATGTTGGTCAGCTGTGCTTTAGCAATAAAGTGAAAGTGAAAGTACGGAAGTCAGCAATGATCAGGCGCAACAAGAGCTTCCCCAGACTAAGGAAGAACAAAGGAAGTCTGCACCGTTCAGGGGGGAGAGCAGCTCGTAGCGAAGCAGCAGACTGATACCTTCATGGTGACTCATACAAACAAAGTGAAAATGGCAACCAGCGTCTTTCTCACAAGTTGCGTGTAGCTGAAAACCGCAATAAGAAAGTAAGTGAGCACTCAGGATCAACTAAAAATGTAGAGTCAAAGTCAAAAGAGACGAAACAGAAGTGAGAATGTAGTAAGAAGCTGGTGTAGTGCTGCCACAAGCTGGAAAAACCTTCAAGGACCAGAGCGAAACACAGAGCAGACTACTGCCTGCTCTCCTGCCCCACTCCTGCTTTACAGGTGAAAATAGAGCAACAGGACCGCTGAGTCTTTGACTTTATTTATTTTCTGCTGTGTTTTACTTGCATCTATTTGAAAGACTGAGTGTAAACACAAAAAATATTTTATTTTATGTGCTGGAATGTGCAGAAAATAGGTTTAAATGTTAAACTAATTTCTTCCAGTCAGAGAATGTTGCAGATAATTAAATGTTTGCTTGATGCATAAAGTTAAAAGATTCAAACTAATAAAACAAGTTTTAAAATGTTACAGCATCAAGGTTAAAACTCTGAACTTGTTTCCAGAATACGTTCAACATAATTTCTCACAGTCTTCATATCATATCTACACATCGAGGCAGAGTCACTGCCTCGATGTGTAAGACGCTGATTCACATCGAGGCTACTGCAGCAGGTTATGGGAAGCTTTTTCTGCTTCTTCATTAATAAAAATGTAGTTTAAATGTCAGGAACACGTCTCTTGAGTTACTTCACAACAACCTCATCACAGGAATATCCGAGCTTTAGTAGGCGGACCTAATAATTGAGGATTTTGCTTGTGGATGCTCAGGAGGAGCAGCAGCTCCAACAAAGACGCAGAGTAGCTTTGAACCGGACAGAACCTTTGCTGTTTCGGACCCCATAGACCCAACCTCCAAGGGCCAAGAAGAGTTTGTCCATTTGTACAAAACCTGGCACTGAATGTGCAACGATTTATATTTGCCACTAAGGCTTTGGCCTCCCTGCCCTACCATGCCCATGCAGGATGCTGCAGCATAAACACTGTGCCCTGGCTGACATTGGTCAGCTGGATGTGTAGAAGAGTGACGTCCTTCATCCTGGTCTTTAGTGGCACCAAATGTTATATGTGGAACCTGTTTAAACAGGAACAATGAAGAGACACCTAGGCTCCGGTAACTGGACAGGTGCTTTGGTTTGTGCGTCGAGTGGACAGTTTTACTGAGATGCTGACGAAGACTCAGATATGAGAAGATGAGACCTGAACACCAGTGTGGATGACTCCAGTCCCATCTTTGCACAGTTCTGAGTCCAGGATAGATTATAAAGCTACTTTTTTTAACATATTAAAGATCGGACACCCCAATCATTACACTGCATATGTCAACTGCACTCCAACTTGAGGCTGGAAACCAAGGCCTGAGTTTCACCTGCTCAAAAACTAAAGTAATCCCACACACGTGGCTTTTTTAAATAATTCTCTTTCACCACCTTGAGTTTGGGGGTGTGACAGGACTCCTACGCGTGCTCCTGTATTAGTGGTGGTTTCAGCGGTAAGACATATCACATTATTACAGATATGCATTTAGGTGTGTACAGGTTAAAAGTGGAGCTGGTTCAGGACTCGATCAACCAAGAACTGCTGAGCCAATCAGGTGCGACGAGATTGGTCCTCAGTGGAAAAATGTGTTGTAGAAATTCCTCTTTAAGTGTTTCTCAGGGTCCTAGAAAAATGCATACACTATTGGGCTTAGAGCCACAAATCGACCACGCCCAAAAAAGTGCTATAAAAAATTTATATATTAATATTTTATTCCACTTTAAATTAGCCAATCTTTTAGACCTACTTCTCCTTGAAATATTCATGTCAAGTTTTAATTACATTTCGCGGATTTTAACCCTTTATATCCCGGTTTCGTCACATGAGCGCACTGCCTTTTTTGCCCCAAAAAACATAAAACTTGAATATTTTCCAAAAAAAACATTTGAGGTAATATTCAATTGTTATTATAATTAGGCCTTTAGATGGACTAAAGATTGGCACCAACATTCATTTCGATCGCCTTTTTTTTTTTTTTTTCAGGACCAGAAAATGGTCTCCAGGCGGCAAATGCTGCTCCTCTAGGCCGAAATAAGTGCATCTTGCCGGGGTAAGTCGCGACGATTACCGGGGCACGATCACCGGGGACCCGTTTTTCCAGCACACACGCCCGATACCACGTGACAACAAATACGTCATTTCCTGTTGACTAAAAAAAAAAAAAAAAAAAAAAAAAAAAAGCACCCTCTCACGGTCCTAGGGACCAAAAAATGGTCCCGCCCGATCAGCGGGCGAAGCCGCTGCTGCACGCCGGAAATGAGGCTTCATTTCCCGCAGGTCTATCTAAGCAGCCCGCTGTTTTCCAGCCCGGGGTCAAATGTGGAGCAAGGGCGCCACCCGGTGGACAAATAAAAAAAATTACAACTCTAAGGCCCGTCCTGCAAAATGAAAATGAAAGTTAAACATCTACGATCCCTTTGACCGTAATTAATTTGCAGTGAAAAATAGCGTTTATAATGGGTTTCAATGGGGCACAAATCGACCACTAAGCCCAATAGTGTAAGTTTGTCTGTAGCTTAGCCACTGAAGCTAATTGAAGGAAGTCAGACTTGAATTTTGAAATAAAATCATATCAAACTTTTTTTTGGAGAATTTGGCTATAGTCCATTCAACACTGTGCAAATGGCATGTAATCAAAATTTGAAAATAGCCACAAATCGACCCAAGACCCTCCAGGGGTTTTAAATGTGAACATTTCATACATACTGTGTTAGCGTTGCTTCTTCCTTCTACCAGCTTTATTATTAATTTTCCAAATTTTCTGCAGAATTTTGCTGGTTTTTTCCTAATAAATGTGTCATTTTTTCTATTAACTTTGCCAGTCTTTCTCATAAATGTAAGACGTGTAAATGTTTTTAAAAAAGCCCCTTAACTTTTGTTTTTACTGAAAGCTGCTGAATAAGTGATTTTTGATTGGCTGGCGGTTATCAGTTATGATACACACTCACCCCCAAAGAAGTAGAGTCAGCACGTCTTCTTGAGTAATCATTTATTAATGAATTTAAGGCCACTCTGGACTGTGCAGAATTCATAAGGGGCGCAGAAATAACTCAATTACATCATCCTGGGTAACTTCACTCTGCGGCTACGGATTTCTATTTTCACATCAGAACGGAGTCAAACCAAAGAAAACGTTTAAGCAGCTTAAAGAATCAAACATATTCACAGGTAGAGGCGGCTTGATACGCTGAAGTAAATGCTCAAAATACAAGTTTCCAGTTCACAACACAGCATGCTTCATATGTTTGAAGTGAGCACTGATATGTATTCAGCACTAAGTTGTTCTTGGCCATGCATGCCAACTCCCAGTACAGATATATAGACGATATGAGTGTGTAAGGCCAAAGGTTGAATATGATTTCAGAGTAAAGTCATAGTCTTCACACAGGACAGGACAAAACGAAGGTCTTTACAGAGCAAAAAAACAAAAAACGTCAAAAATGATCCCCGTCCACAAACTGTATATAAAAGATGGCTGTAGCATCGTGCCTTAAACCTGCAATCTTTTCTAACGACCAGCAGGTGGCCCCAAAAACAGGACTGCACTAACATGTAGAGCCAGTCGAGGGGACTGACTGCTTCCTGTTCATCGCATCGTACATAATGGACTGTATATAAATGATGGACGGAGCCACTGTGACATCACATCAATCCTTCCCATCAAAATTTTTTTTACTTTAACAAATGTACATGCTGGTTCTGCGACTCCTCAGAGGCCCGCTCATTCTGGACCGCCACATGAAACAGGAAGTCCACACATCTGCCATCTTTTACATACAGTCTCTGTCTGATACCTGAAAACTACTGTGTGGTCTGTAGTGTTTCTGCACCGACAGTGTTACACAAATATTTGGACTATACTTTATTATTTCACAGCTTTTCACACCGTCAGCATCCTCTTTGGTTTTGCAGCCAGCCTCACTGGTGACGATGCCCCCCCCCACACACACAGATCTGTCAGTGGAAGAAACTGAGGCATATGTAGGATACAATGAGGACTAACAAAATAAAAGCATAATTTAACAAGAAAATAAATACTTTCTTGTTAAACACTACATTTGAGCCATTTCTGTGTTGGTGCACAGTTTGTTAAAAAAAATAATATTCAACACCTGCATGCATTATTCATACTTACATTAGTGTTTTTTCAATTCTGTCTGTTTGGCAAGTTAACCAGTTATAATCAAGACTGAGCTAATGTCTGTCCGCCTCATGTCGTCTACATAATCTGTATTACATAAAAATTGAATGTTTACATTTTCAAACCACATTATTTATTTATTTAGTTTAAATTACAAAAGTAAATGCATGTCCCCCCCCCCCCCCCCCACACACACAAACTTTGCCCTCCATACTCGCCTCATAAACACTATTTGGGTGGGTGGCTGCTGATCTCTGTGGTTAATAGGTAAAGCAGGTGCCAGTTTCCTCAAATAATTTGTACCAAAATGATTCGCTGTCATTTCCTGCAAGGCCATCATTCAGTGTTCTTGTTTCAGTAATTAAAATAGTTTAAAGGCACCTTAAAGTTACAAAATGTAACTACAACTTTGACCACTGGGGGCAGTGTTTCACCACCAACTTCTTGCATTTCTATTCAGCTCCATCAACAAGTTCTTATTTAAGGTGACTCGTAATGTAACTGGCATTACACTAAAGTGTGTCGTCATCTCTTGAAACCTCTTCCAAAGGATTTTAACAATTATTAAAAACACCAGGATTTACATAAAGTACCCCAAATATTGCCCAATGTCATTGGCCTTAAATATTGATTACAGTTTTCTTCTAATGTTTGATTAGCTTAATGAATGTGACCATTGAATTTCATCGTTCCATTTAATTTCCCAGATTTGTGCAGATTGAGGATAATTAGTGTCACATCCAAATTCACTGCATATAAAGCATCAGAGAAAAGAAAAAAAGACTCCATTTTGATGCAAAGCTTAACCCCACTGAACTCAGACAGAAGAGATGAATTCAATCAGAAGACGCCAGACATACTGAAGTTTAAGGAGATGGTGTAAAAGGCTGAAAAAAGAGGAGCCGTAACTTCATCTACACCATGAAATCACTCCCGCTGTACTTCCACAAGCTCATCTATAATCTTAAAAGATACGTTTGTCTTTGTAAAACAAAGGTGTTCACAGACAGGTGTGCAGAAGCGAGAACTTTGCCTTGACGGTAACAGAAGCACAGAAAACCCCTTCGGTGCTTTGAGACGAGAGGCTGACACAGTGCGACTGCTGCTCCTTCAAATCCACCATCCTCGGTAGAGTAAGGTACGAGTGAAAAGACGAGACAAAAAAATAGATTCTAAGGCCTCACACGGTTAAACCAGCGACCACAGCGCTGCAGATATATAAACTCATAGAGTCCAACTGTTAGCCCCGCCCCCCTCTCTCGGCTGCGGCTCCCTCAGAAGAATAAATTAGAGCAGGACCGGAGGAAGCGGCACATCACTTAGAAGAGTTGATCCATCTTTAACAGATTTAGGGGTTTCATCATCCAGCACGCCCGACGACGTGAAGGCGGAGCGACACTCGGGCGACAAAACTTACAGAAGAAAAATCTAGAGGAAAAAAACCCAACACCTTCATACAGCATGTACTGATAGGATTATCCGTCTGAAGTGAGAGTAGCGAGGACTACTTCTCTTTGAGCTTTTCAGCGGCGTCTTTAGCTTCAGCCTTGGGAGCGGGGCCGGGAGCCCGGGGCGGCGGGTGCAGGCCGGCCTCCGTGCCGATGTTCACGGTGATGTTGGTGTACAGGGGCAGATATTCCCGCGAGATGACCTCGTATTCCACCGTGTTCATCCCGTCCGCCCTCCAGGTCTGACGCGTCTTAGCGAGCATGTTGAACCTGACAGACACACGAAGCAGAGCATCTTCACTCTTCCAGGAGAAACAGCACAGCGGCTCGATTACAGCAAAATCATGACCTCGTTGTTTCATTGTTTACAAACAAACAAACAAACACTTTTCCACTTCGAGAGTACAGTAGACAGGTGTCCATAAGCAAACATGTGAACAGACTGTAATCTGGCTTAAATAAAAACAGCCTGTGGCCTCACTTGTAATTTACTCAGGACCAGGTTTCCTCTAAAAGATGTCTGAAGGTTCATCGTGGTCTAAGGAGCCACGAAACTAAAGCGTCTGGACTTCTTTAGGTTTCTTGAAGACATTACACCTCTCTGTCCTAAAGGTCAAAGGTCACTCCGTTGAGGATGTTTGAAACAGGAGTGAAAGAAGCCATCTATGTCCATGGCCATCTTTCAGTCACATGATAGGGTGGGGCTAGGTTTCACAATGAGCTCGCCCAAAACCGCTGCTGACAATGACCTTTTTTCACACAGTCGCTCATGTGATGAGGCACATGACCAATAGTTGGTCAACGACCTTCTTAAGGGTTAAACACCTGAGACGCTCCACCGTTTACTCTCAGAACTGAAGAAGCGTCTCAGATGAGAGTTTAAACATCTTCAAGAAACTTAAAGACGTCCAGATTCTTTTACTTCCGAGCTCCTTAGACGATCTAGAAGATACAGTTTCCAGTTTCCACTGCCCTAAAGCGCCAACGCTGAACAACACCGACTAATTTTAGTTTGCCGATCTGCATCGGTATCAGCATTTATACATGCCAACAAATGAAAATGCAAAGGGAGGCAGGAGAAACACATGTTAGAGGTGATGATGTGGCACCGCTCTGGAAATCCCTGTAGGATGCACGACTGTTTGGAATAACGAGAAAAATGACCAGCTGACCCGAGAAGAGTCGGGAAAGTGTCAAAGTATGGAAATCTTTGCAGGACGCGTGTGTCGGAATGAAGGAGGAAATGTTTTGGAGTGTGGGGTTTTAATATCTTCAAAATCTGCATCATTCAGGCTCCGGACAAAATTTACATAATGAAGCTCGCTAACATCAGATGCGTCGGCTCCGTGTTTACGTCTTTTTTTCGCGATAGATTCTGAAGCTGCAGGTTTCATCTTTCTTCAGTCAAAATTGACTGAACCAGCAGCCAAAGAAGAGCAAACTACGCTTCACATACACGTCGTCATGAACTCCCTCCGATTTGCTGTTTTGCCTCCACTTCATGCACAGCTCTCTCTCTCTCTCTCTCGCTGTTTACTTCAAGAACTGTTTCCCATTCGCTTGCTTGTTACCCACCAGTCTACAGCTGTTTACAGCGCTGTCGGCCGCTGCGGTTTAAATGACTTTTTCATTTCTGCTGTTCAATACTGAAGAAATTTAAACTGTTTAAATTTATGCAAACTTGCAAAACGCTCAGCTGTGTCTCTAATCAAACCTCTAACTTTGCTCTGCTTCACGTCAGCAGCATCAGGTCATGTTCATGTGTTGATTCGTGGTTTTCTTTTGTTTTTGATCTACTGCTGAATATTTTTAAGGTCATCTGCTATAAAAAAAAAAATCTCCTTCATGTTTTTCTGTTTTATACGGAGCCCTGCAGGGGACATGGGAGAAAAAAAAAATTAAGACGGACTTTTGTGAGATCTCGCAAAAGTCCGTCTTAATTTTTTTCTCCCATGTCCCCTGCGGGGCTCCGTAGTTTTATCCCCAGTTCTTTGACACAAAGGCATCTGCTGTGATGCTCACACCTTTGATCAAGTCTCACAAGTGTCAGCTTTCTTTTTATAGATATAAAAATATGTATATGTACTGATAAATAATAAGAATTATAATATTTCCGACTGAAGCAAAATGTCCTCGATTCAAATCGAATCAATTCTAGAAATCTGTGACGATACGCAGCCCAACTTCCAGCTAGCTGTGACGTAGCGTGTGTCTAACTCTGGTATCCAACTATGGCCAGCGAGTCACGTCTGGTCGTTTCTGTGCTCAGACTTGAGATCTCGTTATGCCAGCGAGCACTCGGGCCGCAGTACCTCTTTGGGTTCACGTCGTTGCCTTTGTCCAGCTTGTGTTTGATCATCTTGTACCGGCCCACCTTCAGTGAAGGACGAGTGATGTACATGCCAGCCAGAGAGACTCTGTGGAGACCAGAAACAAGCGTTAGACCGATCACCCCTCCTGATCACTGAGGACACGCACAGCATTTCCCACATGATTACGGGTTAAATTCAGGGGTGGGGTCACTTTGACTGACATCTAGCCTCGGTCTCCAGTAATGTTTGACTCAGCTGTGTCAGGATCTCTGGACCATGTTTGTGCTCTTGGTGACTGTTGGAGAATTCACCTGATCAATAACAGGTTTCTACTGTTGCCCCGGACAGTTTATGGATGCGAGAGCGCATAAAATGCAATATGACAGAGGCTGCCTCGCTCTTTCATGTGGAGCCTATGAGGAACCCTGAAACCGAACCGCACGATGCTCACCTGACTCCGATGTCGTCGTCCTCGCCGCCCCAGCCCCAGTAATTGTTGGGGAAACCGTTCATTTTAAGGTAGTGCAGGGGCGTCAGAGCGGACACGCCTCCAAAATACATCTTGTATGGAAGCCTGGAGAGGGTTAGGATTAGAAAACAAGACAAATTAAAAGCGGAATAAAGAGCATCAGGGTTTTATTATTAGTTTCTGTACTGTTCAGACAGGTTAGAATATATGGCAGGTGTGTGGAAACTGAACTCTGGCATTTAAATAACAAAACACACACATGCAGCTTCTGCAGAGTCGCCGGGTCCATGCAGCAAACACAGAAGCTAAAGTTTCACTGAGCCAAGTTTATTTCTGTAACTCATTTAAAACTACAGCAGTGCACAAACACTTTCAAGTCAAGGGAAATGTTTTCAAATTAAAGTATAGATAAAATTCAAGTAAAGATAAAAGCAAATCAACAGTAACCACGTGGGGTGGACGAGCTCGAGTAAAACCTGCCCTTCTTTACCTCAGGCCCCCTCCAGTAAGAACTTTAAACAAGCCAACACATCTGTCCAGCAGAGAAACATCTGGGTATTTCTACCCTGCACTGATAGAATATTATTATTTTATTCTTCACTCATTAAGTTATTTTTGCTTTATTCTGCTGATTGGACCGTTTTACCACAGAGATTATATTCAATACATTTCACTTGGACACATTATAGATGCTTTTTTAGTTACAGAGCTCTTTAGCACATTAATTATTACATATAGAAAAACTACATTAACAGTAAGGTTTATTGTACCTTTACTATTCTGCTGCTTTATTTATGTATTATTTGTTTTTTAAATGCAACCTTTTCTACAACTGACATCATGACACATTTTTGTCACATTATATTTTAATTCATTTTATCGAGTTACTCTAATCAACTCATCCTGTTTTTTCAGGACATTTTATCTGAATTTATTTCATTTTAATATCTAAATGTGTTGACTGAGCCAGTGTTACACCCTGGAGCAAAGCAGCACCTTTTCCATCAGCACCTACGTTTGGGTCGCCACAGTTTTCAGGGGTTCCCATTAGGTCACAGCACCGGGTAGAGGTACCTTCTTTTAGTATCTGCTCTCTCGGGGTCCCCAAGCGATCTGAGCAGGTACTAAATGTGATGTCATCAGAATGCTTGTCAGTGATTGGCTGGTCAGCAGTATCACTCGATGAGTCATCATGAAACCGCCATTTTTGAAACCTGGCAACGACGGGAACGGCTACAAAAACAAGGCCGTGAAAAGCCACAGACAGAGCAGCAGGCATATCGTCACCTCGACATCCACTTTTTTGTAGCGTTCGTGCCGCATATTAGTCACGTCGCAGGACGCTCGGACGTGTCGCTACGAGGACAACCATGCATGTTAGGTAGAACCGGATTGTAGTGGCGATCCGAGCAGGTGCTAATGGAAAAGGGGCTACACTGAAGGACAAATGAGGGCTGTCTGAGAAGGCTTGTGGACTTTTTCTATTGGTTGGTTTATTTGAACTAAAGTGAAATATTGCCCACTCACAGGACTGCTTTCATACAGCACTTCATTCTACAGCTTGCACTGAAACCACGACATGTATCGGTCGTTCTCAGACATACTTGTAGCCGAACTTGTCCATGGCGATGGCCGCGTGCTTGGGGTTCGAGTCACAGACGTACGTATTCCGGTCGTCTTCTGGAATGAGGTCCACATCATGGAAGAAGAGACAGTCCCAGTCCTCCTCCTTCATGGCCTCCCGGAAACCGGCGTTCATCAGCTTGGCTCTGTTAAAGGTGTAGTTTCCAGCCTGCAGAAGAAAAACAAAAATGTTTCTTCACGTGACCGTGAAACAAGTTTAAACGGAATATTTGTGTAAATGAAAAATGCACAAAGCCAGACGTTCTCACTCAAAGGAGGACGCACAACAGACTTCAGCAGGTCAAATATTCAGCCACAGAAACGTTGTGATGTTTGTGCTAAACAGGGATTAGTGAGGTAAACTTTAAAAGCATTTCAGGGAGTTTGTGTGAAACGAGCAACCAATCAGAAGACTGTTGCATAAAAGGAGGAGGAGCTTGTTTCAGACAAGATGAACCGACGCGCTGCTGGAGAATCCAAGAACAAAGGAGACATAAGCCCCGCCCACTGGGGGTTACGATCTAGCGGGACCAAACGTACATTTTTTGTATTTTATTCATTTACTTTTCCACAGGTAGTCCCACTGAGACCCAGTGTCTCATTCCCAGGAGAGACCTGATGGAGCGACGAATGCAACGATGTCCTGTGACCGCGGGCCACGACTCAGCTGTGTAACATAAACTCTGATAAATAAGACGCCAATGAACCAGAACTGGAAAGTTTAGCTAGCAGCACATTAAACACACATTTAACAGCACTATCAGAATGTGACTGAATCCAGCTGAGCAAAACTAATAAAAATATCATTTATAAAAGCATTTAATTGAAAATCATCACAGAGTGTGATGGTACGATCCAGCTCAAGAGGCGCAGGAGATAACGAGCTGAGAGTGAAACATCAGTGAGCTCTAAACAGATTAAACCTCTGAGCTGCTTCAGATTTCTTATCATCCAACATGCACATCCAGTGACCACACACCAGAGGGCGCTCTTTATCAAGCATCAACTAGTGCATCACCTTAGACAATAAAAACCCTCAATACTCCAAATATTATAAATCTAAACATTAACACAAAGACAGTAAAATTAATTTCCAACCGCCTTCTGAATTTTAGTGTAAAATAGAAATAATAGAAACCTGGTGGATGACGTAAATGCCATATTTGAGCTGCTGCCGCTGCAGGAACGGATGCAGGTAGTAGAGCAGGAACTTGAGGTGGTGCTCTCGGTGTCTGTGGGGAATGATGATGGCCGTGCGATGCCTCGCCACACAGTCCGGCGGCCTGTATTGTCCTCCGCGCACCACCAGCGGATTCTTCCTCTCAACCTCGGCCAGACTAAGGCGTGACGGGAAGCTGACGTGGATCGGCCCTCCTGTGGAAAGAAGTTATAAATTACGTCCAAGAATGAATATAGTTACCGGACAGAAAGCAAATGATGTGGTCAGGGTACGAGAGCCGTCCTTTGTGACATCAAGCTTTGAAATGACATTAAGTCAGACGTCAGCTTTAAAAGCACAAAGTCAGCCGTGTTTGTAATGTAGAGATCAGTCTGACAATCCTGCACGCGCTGCTCGTCCAGCCGCCCGCCTGAGGTCAGGGGGACAGAAAAACATATCTATAAAAGGAGAGAAAATTTGTCACTATATTAAAAGTATATATACACACTGCATTAATCAAGGTTAAGCTGACGTTTGTTTTTTTAAAGCCACGTCGCTCCAACGCCTGCTGACTCATCAGATCACGTGAACAGGTGGTGGGTTACAGATGCAGGTGTGCCGCCTACCCAGGTCAGCTCATCGTGGAAGCTTCAGATTTCTGTTTTCAAACAGACTAAATACAAATATCCCCGCCCGAGCCTTTCAGCTGTTCCAGTGGAGGAACCCGAGCCGCTCAAACCTCCAGCAGGTTTCGTTTGTCTTTGTGTTACAGCGACGAACATCTTTGTTTTTTCTTCAAGAGTCTTTTTCTTCCCTCATATCAATTCATGGTCTTCAAGTGGTTTCAAATTACTGAATAAACATGCGGCAGGATTCTGGGTTTAGACGGCGTAGCTGGAACAGAGCTGACAGAAGAGTTCAAGTAGAGCGCAGTGAGCTCAGGGCTCATAGTCAAAGCTTCCTGGTACAAAGAGCAGTTTCCTTTTAACGTCAAATCCTGGCAAACACGGAGCATAAAAGACCTCTTCAGGTGGAAAACTGTCACAAGCTTTATGGTGCCTTCACACGGTGTGACAGAGCTCAGTGGTTTGATGGCAGCCGTATGGTTGGCATCTCTTACGTTTATTGTGCACACGTCATTTCCACAGAGCCAAAGACGTGGCCTACACGACTGTCAGCGCACTGAAATGCCCCCACAAAAACATCTGTTTTACAGAAAGGACAAAATCACTGAAATATGACAACCAGAGGAAATGTAAGGCGCGCTCACTTGATGACATCGACTCACATGAAGAGTTGACTGAAACTTTCCCCACAGCAGGTGAAAAAGGGTGGAGAAGGTCATGACCCCTCTGCAGCGTCATGTTTTTATAGATGATTGATGGACATAAACTTAGCACCATAAAAGCAGCGACTGTGTCACACCCTTTAGACACTAAGATCACACAGGCGCTCCTTCCCCAGCCTGTTAGTGATCAAACACAGATCCTTTCCTGTATATCAGACAGACATACGGGAAACATGCAGGAACATTTAAATATTTTTAAAGAGGTCAGAGTGACACGTGAGAACCGTATTTGGCTTTTATCCATAAGGACAATAACAAAAACTGAAACTAAAGTGAACTGGAGGCAATAAAACTGACTTTTGTTACCATCCACACACATTCAGGAAACCTGAGTGCAGATCAGCTGTGGGGTCAGAGTTTGTGTACAGGCTTCATCTGAGAGGCAACTTGAACCAGGTCAATCTCATCTCATCTCCACAGGTATTTTGATTCTAACTGAACTGATCCTGAGAAAGGAACCACACAGAGAGCACGCTGAGAAAAACAAACTATTTTTATATAAAACCTGAAACCAGGTGCGTGATTTCAGGTTCAAAGCTAAAAGGCACTCAGAAGCCAGATGTTACATCACGGATAATAAATCTGATTTCAAAGGGACAGCATTTAAACGTAACATTTGGTTAGGCTCTGAGCCCGTGTCTGGGTCAGGACAAACATGTTTTTTAAGTTTAATGTGAACTGAAATATTTCTCTTACTTAAACCCTCTATCACTCACTGGATTTATCTTCACTTTCCTTCTGCAGTTTCTTTTCTTGAAGATACAGCAGAAGGAACCAGTAGAAACTTCTTGACAATGGGTATTTAGCGTGATGGCGCCGCGCTGACACGTGTTCAGAGGCTGCTCTGAAGAGGCTCGATGTTGGCCTGAGGCAACACTGGTTTGGAATGTAGGAGAGACGGTTTGTGCCACTTATTGTTGGGTTACGCCAAAAATGTGGTTGGTTGGCTCGTGTTAATGACACACAGCTGAGAGTAAACAAGCTGTTATTCTTTATTTCCACTTCTTAAATGTATTTATTCATTATTTAACATCTTCATTAACATCGTCTTTTAACGAGTCAGTTCTGTCTGAAACAAGCTGTTTTGACTCCGCTCCATTTAATCCAGCTTTCTTCTGATTGGCTGCCTCCTCAAAACAGAAGGTTTGTGCAGCAGGTAGGTTTGGCTTCTGTGCTCGATGACAACCATATCAGGAGCCGAGAGCAGCCAGAGCTGTAGAACAGTGATTAGAGCTTTCAGCTCACAGGTATTACTTGCAAACTCGCATTGACTCAAATGATGTTTAACATGACTGTCAGCCACAGGAACAAACATACTGCTTTTATATAACGGGGGAACGAAAAGCACAAAAGTGCTGCATACATTTCCATTTTCTCTTCAGTTAATATTAAGTCAATACCACCTGTTTTGTTTATCCTCTCTGAGACTGAACGCAGAGCTAAACAAGGAAAAAAAAAAAAAAAAAAAAGGTCACGTGACTCAAATATGCAAAAAAAGGAAAAACCCTGCAGTGAGGCTCGTGTGACTGGTCTAGTTTGCCTGTTTATTACAAGAATATTTACACTATATTTGAATAAAGGTGAGACAAAATCAGAAGTTACTAACTTGTGCATATGAGAACACTACAGTAGTGAGGGTGAAACATTTAAGCATAAAAGTGCACTTCAGTCCTCGCTCACACTCAGCTGACTGCCGGCGAGGGCACCTGCACCAAAACATGGCATCTAATCTACAGCTGAACAAGTTCAATTACAGCCACATTTCCATCCATCCTTCTTCCACTTGTCGGGGCCGGGTCGTGGGCGCAGCAGCATAAGCAGAGAAGCCCAGACCTCCCTCTCCCAGCCTGTCTGGAGGAACACCGAGGCAGGGAAAGCCTGGAACAGCTTGCCCAGCGGGCATCCTTGTCAGATGCCTGAACCACCCCAACTGGCTCAACTTCACAAGCCAAAAAACTTTCATGACCTATAACGTTTCATCAATCAGAGCTGAATTTTAGGGACTTCGCCTGCATTACCTTCAGAGGCTACACTGAGCCCTACAAGGACGCAAAGTCCCAAATACTTTATTTAAACAAGAGATTCAAGCTTCAACTTTTAAGGGTTACCTGAAGTATGAATCGCTGTCTTAAACCTTTACGATGGATCCACTTAACTAGTGAACATCTATTTAAGGCTAAACGGAGAAAAGCCTAATCCACCTTTGGATCGACACTGAAGACGTGGCATGAGCACTCACCTATTAGAGGGGACGTTTTGGGACAGTAGGGCGTGTCGTCTCGATGGCCGTGAGCTTTGGGCAGGTGGGAGAGGTTGGCGTATACGTCCCCTCCACTGATCGTGGGTGTGGTGTGGTTGCGGCCTGATACAGCGCCCCCGTCTGGCTTGCGGAAGATGCGTATGAAGTAAGTGACCCTCTTCTGGTATCCCTCTCGGGACAGCAGCGCCATCACCACCAGCTGGATGCCCAGGAACATGATAAGGTAGCGCCATTTGGACTGAATACTGAACATGGTGACGGCTCGGATGGGTCCAGTGGAGACAGGTGGAACTTGCTGCTCGGGCGTAGCAGGTGATGATTGTCAGGGTTAGTGGAGGGTGGCGTCAAGCCTTTTCCTTCCTATATAATCCAGAATATGGCAGCGCACGGCGAATGTCAAGTGAGTGACAATCTGTGAAATATTTAACTTCAGTATGTCAGACGCGAAGATGTCACACAAAAAGGCACTTTTGGTAGGCTGTAAGCACAAAGACCCCCAAACAGAACAAAAGTAGAAAAATATTCCACACTGAGACACAAAAAAAGAAAAGAAAAAAATCTGGTCCACTTTGTCCTCACTGCATTCCCCGCTGCTGCTCAGCAGGTGGTAGGTATCTCCAGAGCTGACTGTTGGTCCACTTTGTGTTTGGTTTGGGGAGATAATGCCAGCCCCACATTATGGAGTCTCACACCGACTGAGCACCATCCGCTGCCCTGTGAAGTTCACTCGCCTCCAGCCGAACAATCTGCAGCGTCTCCTTCTCTCACCCTTCCTGCCTTTGTGAGCTTTATGCTGCCTTCTGCTGTCCCTCCTGCTCTCTCCTGAGGGAGGCCTCCACAACAGCAACAGCCGCCATGACAAAGGGGAGCATATGCAGCCGTATAGGCGCTATACTTTACAGAGGATTACACGGCTTCCAGCCGCTCACCGCCTGACTGGCTGGAGAGACGGTGGGAGTGGACCGTGACTTGCATGGGAGGAGTGGTCAGAAGGGTCCTGCATGAGTGAGTGGGTGGGTGGGTGAGTGTTTGTTAGGGGGAGGCTTCAGTACAGAGTGAGGCTGAGAGAAAAAGAAATAGGGGGAGGAGGACGAGGAGGAAGAGGTCGAGCTTTGACTCCCAATGCTATTATTCCATGATGATGCGATCCACCTTAAGCCGCTCACTGGTCACCCTGGATCGACAGGAACTGGACGGGTCACTCCAGCATGGCTCTGGAAGACAGGAGAGGAAACAGGGCGGGTGTTAAAACTGACTGACATCCTTTGGCTGAAACTGTTGAAGTCAGCGATTTCAGCACACAAACAATGAGCTGTTGTTACAGCACAGGCAAACAAATGGATTGTGTTTGTTTACAGAGACCAAACAGAAAGCCTGCACTAATCACTCAGTGGGAGATCCCTGCTGCCCACTGTGGGCGGCAGACGGGAAGCCACGCATCACAGCGTCGAGGAAGTTTCCAAAATCTGCAGCCGGAGCAGTGCATCCTTCTGCTCCTGATGAAAGGACCCGATGATGTCGTCCTTCCTGACCCGAGCTCTGCTGCAGCGATGCCGAGCACATCCTCAGTTACAAATCAATTAGCGCTCGTTAAAGCAGCCGCACTCGGAGCACTAATCCTAATCCCAATCCTACTGAACGCTACGTGGCTGGTGGAAACACGGACAGAGAACCTGCGCCCACATCAAACACCGCGACCCAAAATCAAACGATATTTTATCCTGAACAAGAACTTGGAGTTCACCCTATTTTAACTGAAAAGTAATCAGTTTCTGGACATTTTTTAATGTGTATTTTTGTTTATTGTCATTTAGTGGAAATGCCACCATGTCTATTCTTCTGCTTTTTACATTTTTTATAGAAAAACATTCAGAGGAGGACATATGGTCTGTATTTAAAGAGAAAGATTGACAAGACCTCAAAAATATCTGAAAACTATAGAAATGGTAAAGATTACAGACCCGTGGCAGCAGTGCTACATACAGAAATTATTCCAAGGCAGATCATCGGTACATGAAAATTCTGGTATAACATCACCAAGAAGACTGTATGATAGGATCTTCAGCACTTCAGCATCAAGTACCCACAGGAAAAGGTCACATTATGAACATTTGTTCCTGCTCAGACTCTACAACAGGGCTGGGGAACTCCAGGCCTCGAGGGCCGGGGTCCTGCAGGTTTTAGACATCACCCTTCATCTACACACCTGAATCAAATGATTAGTTCATTACCAGGCCTCTGCAGAACTTCAAGACATGTTGAGGAGGTCATTAAGCCATGTAAATCAGCTGTGATGGATCAAGGACACATCTACAACCTGCAGGACACCGGCCCTGGAGTTCCCCACCCCTGCTCTGCAACAGGAGATAAGAGCCGCTTGCTGAATCGTGTGTGTGTGTGTGTGTGTGAGGACGACCCAAAAAAAGAGCTGTAAAGGTAGGCAAACAAAAAAGAGACACTGATGTGATCAAAGATATGCTGAGAGAAAAATGAGCCCTTTTTGTTCCTTCATACCATCAAAGCCGTGTTAGTCTTGCTCATTTCGACAACAAAGCGAACGCATTCTGAGCATTTAACACCGAGTGCCTCGGGAACTCCACGCAAACTTTAAAACGACAGACAGGAAATGAAGAAATGCAAAAACAAAACACACTTTGATCAACTTGCAGAAATGTACTGATGCTATCTGACTCCTCGTTCTTTAACAGCTGACTGGGGGATTTTCATGTGAAGGATATTAAATGGGTTTCCCATTTCCCCTCTGAGAGAACATGCGGATCAAACAGAAGAGGAAATCCTCTGCGAAAGACTTTCATCAGAGCTGGGAGCAGATGGGAGGATTGACCCCTGACATGTCGCCCGGCACCTATAACCTCTTGATATGGTTTATGACATGATATGTCAGAGACTGTGGCTAATCCCACAGAACGGAAATTCATCTCAACCACTCTGAGCAGATAAATAAATAACGTAATCTGTTTTGAAGTAATCGCTGACGCTTTCTAAAAGGTTCACATTCACTGGATTATGAGTCTGAAGCTGCTCTTCAACCATGTGACTGGACAGAGGGAATAAAGGTCTGCACATCTCTAAATTTACTCAAGTGCACTGAGTGCATTCAACCCTGGAGCCTTAACGGGCCAAAGGAGCTCTGAATAAACTCCTACTGCTAGTACCTGCCGTCTAATCATGTTAATCTTCTTTTATTGTAGTCGACAGGAGGCTGCTAGGGCGGCGCCTTCAATGATCATGTGATTTCTGAACCAGTTCGACTTGTGATTCCAGCACAGCTATGATCAGTGTTGCCCACAGATTCCATTTGCGCGTGCCACATACCACTACAGCAGCTGAGTTTTCGGCCCATGAAGTTGTTTCCACTATCAATATTTTCATGTTCACCTGCTGAATAATTGTCGACCTGCTTTTATTATAGACGAAGCACATCGTGTACCTGGGAAAACAAACGCACACAGTTTTCTTTAAAGGGTGTTTGACAGACTTCCTGAAACTGCAGGGCGAGGACGTCGGGTGTTGGCCAGTCGTAGCACAGCAGGGTGGAACATTAGTCTGCTGTGTCTGCCAAGCATCACTCAAACTCAATGTATGGGAATCGAGCCTTGAAAAATAATCCAAAATACTCGATTTTCTATTATTTTCCACAAATGATATAATCTATAGGTGGACGGGAGAGACACCTCAACATATTATCCAACAATGCACACAAATCAATGCTTGAATTCCAGTTTTTAACCAAAGGAGATAAGATGGCTATTAATGTTAATATTATGTGCCAACTTGATCTACTAGACAACTGGAGAAGATCCCTGGAGAATGAATTCATGCGCTCCGTGACGCTCCCGTCTATTCTCACGTTCTTTATGAAGAGCAGAAATAACAAAGATACTTTAGCGCTCGCGGCTCGTGCTGTACCTGAGCTGGTTCACACAAAGGGAGAACCTGGCAGCGAGCGCCTTTTAAATAAAGCTCAGGCGCCAACTTACACGCATACAAAAGAGGCCCGGAGCTGCATGGATCTTTCTGTGCTGGCTGAGGATGAGGAGTGAACTAAATACAGAGAGGAAGAGCAGCAGTCTGGTGACGTTCTGTGCTTTTGACTTCATCGGCTCTCCGGCACGGATGGTCTTCCTCTCTGCATTTAGAGCCACATCAGAGAGACCCTTTTCTGCTCTGTTTCCCAGCATTACTGTGTTCTTATTTTCCACCCAAGTATACAATCTCTACATTTTCCTTCATTAGCACATGTCAAACACATGTGGTACCCACTCGCTGTTTAGTTCAACTCGAGCCGAGCCGGCTGAAGAGTCGCCGATCAACAAGAAACTAGAGATGGCACCAAACCACTTTATGTTCGATACCGATATCATAAATTTGGATATCTGCCGATACCGATGTGAATCTGATACAGTGTGTTTTTAATCAATAAAACAGTTTTTTAAACATCTTCCTGCATTTGGAAAAGTTCATACTCAAGTTTTAACAAAACAAACAAACAAACAAAAAACACTAAAGCTATTGTGTTAAACCTGTATGCAAAAAATACACCATTAAAATATTTCATAGTTCAGCAAAACTGATCAATCTCATAAACGTAAACCTACAGCATCCTCCCTATTCTGGCATTTTAAAGAGCACTTAGCAGAAATATTAAACAACATAACTAACAGGGTTGCAAACTCCCAGCAAAAAAAAAAAAAAAAAGTGAACCAGTCCCCAATTTTAATTTAATGCATGTGTTAAAAAAATGCACAGAAATTATTTTTCAACAATAATTAAATAGATTCAACATCTTCCTTCAACAGAACTGCAGACTGCACAGATGGTACCTTCCCAAAGGAAAAAGTACTCTAGCTTACTAGGGTATATTAGACTTAACAGTCACTATATACAGTGATGGACTTCTATACATTTTACATCAGATGAAGACTTTGGGTGTAAAACTCCGATAATTATTTATTAAAAGCTCGACATTTCAAATGAGAATAAGAAAGAAAGTATGTCTTTGTGCCCCCTTTTCCCTGTTAATGCCCTATCGGCCCCCCTGGCTAAACTTTGCTAGATGCGCCCCTGCACAGTTACGTCAGCTGCGTAGATATTTAATGGTTTCCCCTCCAATATCCAGTAATTTAGATCAGTATCGGCGCGATACCGATACGTAATATCGAATCGGTCCATCCCAACAGGAAAGGTTGAATGGAACGACTCTTATATAGCTTTTCTACTCTTCCAGAGAACTCAAAGCACTTTATACAAGATGCCTCATTCACACCCATGTTTTAAGTGTTTTCTATCTAGCAATCACATGCATTAGAGAGCGACCTGTGCCACCACAGGCATCTCACTGGATGTTCAAGCCACAGGCCAGGTCATGGTAGATTTATGCAGTTAAAGACAACAGGACTTCTTTCAGGTTCCTGAAGATATTTCGCCTCTGATCAACAAAACTTCTTCAGTTCTAAAAAAACTGATGGGAGCCCCAAACATGTGGGTTCTCCATACAGAGAACTCCTGAGAGTCGCTGACCCTCCCTGAAATCACAGGTCTTAAAGGATCACACGAGTCAATACTATCTCAGGGTCAAGGGTGAGGGTGTGACACACTGCTCCCACACCACCATCATGTGAACTATTAAAGTCAGCAGGGGTTGAATAGCCTGGGACGGGATCCTGGTTTTTGGAAGTGAAGACCCTTCTTTGATGAGAGACTGAACATCTACACACATCAAACAGCAACAGTTTGCTTCACTTCAAGCTCTTCAGACTTGGTTGTATCCTGACATGTAGCTTCCCAGAAACATAACTAAGAGTCACACTGAAATTCTGCAGTGACTAATTGGTTTCTGTAGCACTGTTTCCCGTTTCTGTTCCTGGTCACTCCTCCTTTTGTTGCCTTGCTGAATCAGCTGCTTGTTAGTGTTTTGGCAGCAAACCTACTGAGCGACTCGGGCCCACCAGCATAATGATGTGATGATGATGTATACTTTACTGATCCCTGTGGGGAAATTCCTCTCTGCATTCAACCCACTCACTCTGAAGCAGTGGGCAGCCGCTGGGCGCGCGGGGAACAGTGTGTACAGACGGTGCCTTGCTCAGGGGTACCTCAGGGTAGCCAAACCCCTGATCTTGGGGCCACCACTCGACCTGCTGAGCTGTCCCTGCCCTAAGTACAAATGTTGGTCACACGTGTTATGTCACCAGCTTCAACTGTATAAATACATTTTACCAGATAAAACCAAGTCCTTCACCCTTTTTCTCCTCACTAATTTATTTTCATCACTTGTATTATATCTAAAGTTCAACTAAGTCCTCTGTGAAAACGATCCTTCAGTATGAGGTTAAATTAACCTTGGATGAAGACTCATCAGTTTCATGAGCATTTCAGCTTCCGTGCTGAGGAAGAGTCTATTCTGTACAACATCCTCATTTGTTTTAAGAAGACCTGTGTAGATTTTAGTCCCTCTTGTTGTGCTGGTTCGCCATTGTTAATATATTCTGCTTTTCCCTGTAAGATGATAAGCTCGGGGCGGGGAATTTCCTGAGTGAATCAAGGCCGGCTAATAGCTGCATGATGATTTCCTAATAATCCATTAAAGCACCGTCGACATTTATAAGACTCATGTTACATTTGTTATGTCACTGTGAGTTCATGTAGGCATGTCTGTATGTCCACAATGCTCGTCCAGTCTCAGGCACCACCGAGTTAAAAACTGACCCAAACCCAAAGTCTTCATTAAACTTCAACCTCCAGCCATCTTTATTTATTTAAACTATTTACAAAAGCAAGCTGCCCAGCTGCTAGGGTCTAAAGATGAAAACTAAACCGCAGCAACTGTCAGGCTAATAGGAACACATTAGCACAGGGAAGATGGAGGATGAGGGTTAAGTTGTTCTCAGTGAAATTTCAGGTTGAAGCTCCCAGATGGGCCGAGACAAACAATCATGGCAGAAAGAAACAGACGTCTGAGATGATCCAACCACAACACGAGGTTAGTCATGAATGTTCCCGTGTGGTTTGGATTACTCACTATAAAAAGTTCTTTTTTAACACGACTCAAACTACAAGGGATCGTTACCAAGCCTCAAAGACAGCCCAGGCCCAGCAACAGGCACGTATTAGACACGTCCTAACTCTATTACTCGTTTCTGCTACAGACCAAATTCAAACGGTGTCGGAAAGAAGGGATGACGAGCTTTACTGGGATATTCGGTGTATCACGGTAGCACCAAGTATCCACGGGGTAGCGTAACATAACCACAGACCTGCCTCTATTTCACCATGTGCACTTCACGTTACTGCAACTCCTCAGCCAGAACTACAAAATCAGTCCAGGCAGCCGTATGATACAGGCTGATAAATGGCTGACGTGGTTAAAAGGAGCAGATAGATGTTATCGACTACTTTTACCGTCAGCTGAAATCTGACTGTTTATGTTTATTTAATTACAGTATGTCAAATTATTAACATTCCTCTCTCTACAACATCGCTCCAGGTGGAAACGCAGCTTTGCATCTATTAATTTCATATGCAAATACATCTTCTCTGACTTTAGTTCTATAATCAAGTAAAGAAAGTTCAGCAACAGCTCCATGTGGTGCAGGCGTGTTTGCACACATGAATGAATGAAGAGGAGCCAAGAGGGTTCTGAACAAAAGTGCTGAAACGAAGAGCAGATGAGAAAATAAAAAGGGACGAGGGGGGAAGAGCGGAGATATATTTAGATCACGTAGCTCACGGTCAGCAGTGTCGTTCAATTCCTAAAGGCACAGCACAGAAGTGAAGAACAGCAGGCACGGAGGGAGGTAAAGAGAACAGCCGTGGTGGTAACCACAGAGGCCGAACACCACAAACACAGCTTCCTGTCTTAACTGAGCGAAAACTGATCACAAATTTTCAATGGAAATTAGAAGTGGTTTAGTTTACATGTCGTGGTTATCTGAGCAGGAAATTCTGGCTGCGTCGAGCCCCGCCCCCCAAGTCGTTAAATCTGCTTCGCTGCTCAAAACTGATTGCAACTGCCTTCGAGGCAAAAGTTTTTCTTACTAATTCTTTACTTCAGTTATTCCCAAACGTCTCAGAGGCAGCGTGTGTGCACAATCGATTACATTTAACAAAGTGACCCAGATAAGCTGCAGAAAACGGATGGATGCATAAAGCTATGCACATTTACAGCTTTACACTCTGAATATTTTCAGAGTTACAGGCGTTGTAAATCCACACAGATGGGTCAAACCTTCTTAATATTTGTATGTTTGAGGTCTCGTTACTTCTTAAAAACCAGAGACGACTTCTTATCTGGAGCACAATCACGAGCTTCCAAAGTGCAGCCTGTGAGCAGAGCTGAGGTACAAAGTCTGAAATGAAAGTGGGGAAGTATTTCCCCCAGAGATACTTCTTTGGCCACGGTGCTTTTCCACTGTGAGCTACACCTGAAACCCCCCCACTGAAAGAAATGCACACAAAAATGGAAACACCACAGTGAACATACGTTTCCCTTCACTCGGGAATTAAGAACTAAAATTCATTTTCATTTTCTCGTTCAAAGTGAGGTTTTAGGAATTCGAGCCTCAAATGTAGACCACAGAATTTAATTCTTCATAGCCGGCCGTGTGAGACCACTGACTGGGCTCCTATACTGGAACAACATTTAGAGAAACAGCTGGAGCGATTTCACTCATCGTTCGATTCTGTTTAGGCAAGATAAACTGCTTCGTTCAGGTTAGAGTCTCACGTTAGTGCCAGCAAAGACCAGCACTGAGCCAGGCAAGCAAACGGACATCAAGTTTGTTTGAGAAAGCGCCTCGCGGTGTTGCTCAACACCCAAACAGCTCCGTCCTGACCAAAAACAGGCTGAGCGACAGGAGTATTTAACAGTGTTAGTGACCATGGAGAGGTGCAGTCAGATGTGGTTACACAACAGCTGTATTTTTCCCGATGCTGTCACCAAAACAACAGAAAAAGCGACGCATCATTCCTAAAAGCTCTGCACACTTAAACTCTGCATATTCAGGCAGGCCTTTCCTCTCAAGTACCAACCAAGCAGGCCCAGGCGATGAAATAATGTGTAAACATGCCCTGAGAAAAGAGGCGTCTGCATCGCAGCGCGTGCCAGGGACCCTGTCATGGCAACGCCTCCTGAGCCCCGACCATTCATCACAGTGCAGCTGGTACACGTCGCCATGGCTGTTCCTCAGTCCGACTCCACCGAGACATGAGAAGGAGAACAGAGTGGAAAAAAGCCCATCATTCTCCAGCTTTTTCCACCTCCTCTCCTCTCTTTCTGCCTCTGGTGGCTCAAGCTGTTTCCATAGTGAGGCCTTCCTCACCAAACCATTAGGGAAAGTTATTATCTAATGACAATCAAAGCAACCTGCACCAGTTTGTAGATGGGAGCCATGGGGATAAGAAAATCTCCTCAGGGATAGATAACCCACAACACAAAGGCCTCCCAGAAGCAACAACATAACAACACAGCAGCTTTTTCAACATTCAGGATTCAAGGTAGTAAAAATTTATGTTTTGATGTTAAAAGTTAACACCTAAAAAAAAATAAGAGTTCAAATCAAGCAATACTGAAATGATTCAATGATGCAATTCGTCTGCAGCTAAATCTTTATCGTGATAAATATGGAAACAAAAACGTGTCAAAGGCTTTTTTACACTAACAACAAAAGGCATGCTGTAACGAAAACTAGCTCCATGTAACACTGAAGGCAGATGATGCTGAAGCTGATCAGCTGTATTGAAACAACAACATCCTGAAAAGCTTGTCTGAGATGCTATCAACAACGCGGTCTGAGCCTAACGCTTCATGCAGGCCAAAAAAAGGAAGCACCACAGAGGGTGCTATTTAAAAGAAAAAGGAAGAAACGGCATGAAAAGAACAGAAACGTTCTTAAAGTGTGGTCAAGTGTCTCCTCTGCAGAAAGAGCTTATACTGAGTCTCAGCCTTCCTAAGCAAATCTGACCCAAGGTTATATTGAAACAGAAAGGATAAGGCCGCATGAAGCGTGTTTTAAAGTCACACATAACAGCTCCAGCACCAACCACACTAATCTGACTTTATAACAGCAGCAACAAAAAAAGAGATTAAATGAGACCTGGTGCAGAACCAGCAGCCGTTAGTGATTTTAGCCCACGTTTACGGTTCGGTAACAGAACCTAATAGTACAGATTACTTATTTTGTTTCTGCAATTTCATTTTATTTAAAGGTAAGTGTTCAAAAACAGAAAAAACCAACCGACAGATCTTTGCTCACAGCACCCGACCACAGCAGCCTGAAAAACTATAGAAGTGAGAATCAAGATAGAGAAGTGGCTTCGACCAAACAGTTTCCTGAAACACACAAACTCAAGTATTATATCTTCATGAAAACCTTTTTAAAAAATACCTGCCCTCATGATCTGTATCACTGTTTATCCTGCTTACCTCACACTTCAGTTTATAAAGATATAAATCTGGACTCTGAGCTCTTTAATACCTGTGACAGCATGTTTACTCTGACTGATAAGAGCAGGACGACTTCAGAGACAGACTGAAGCTCTGGTCCTCTCCCCGGTAGGACAAAGAAGAGCAGCCCCTCTGCTGCTCTCTCACCTCCAGTGTGGGCTGGGTTCAGAGGGGGAAGGGGGCCGCCATGCTGGGCCTTTTGTCCCGCTGTGGAGAGCACATATACGAGGACATATGGGCAGGAAGACAGGCTGAGAAACCTGCCTTATAGCAGGGAGGTAGCGGGAAATGGCGAAATTAACGAGTTCTGTCCGCACGTTAAAGTGCTCAGAGAGTAGTTAGCTAATAACGAACCCAGTTTCCTGGTAAATGCAGCTGCCATCGTTAAACTTTTATCGGGGTCGGCTTTTGCTTATAGGATCAACACATCAGCTAAAACGGAAGAAGAAGAAAAACAGACTTCGGGGGGCTTTATAGCAGACACAAAGTTAGTTAGAGCTGGTATTAATCAGCATTAGCTTACGCAATGCTGCTAAGAGCTAATATACTGATTTAAACCCCGTGTTTGCCCTTATTCTTGGTAACACTCGGGCTCGCATCGACAGTTTTCCAGCAGGGGTCTGATTACTTTTAAGTGGAGCTAACAACAGTCCCGACTGCCTTTAAACTGGGCTCACTTTTTCCTGGTTTTAAATCATGTAAAAACATCCGAGAAAAGGGCTCCCACCCCAACTCCAAGCCGATCCTCGCCAGCTGTGAACGCCGAGCCGCGCCGCGCTATCCGCGGAGGGGAGGTTGTTAGTTAGTTACTTAGCTGGCTAGCTAACGGGCTAGCATCCCCACACGGAGCTGTTTTGGCTCCATCATAAAAACAACCAAACGTCTTTTTTCAGTCTTACCTGAAGGTGTTTTTATCCCCCAGCAGGTGAAGCGACAGTTAGCGGTCGGTGTCCCTCCAGCTGCCCGTTTCCTGCTCAGTATTTCCGATGTGCGCTGAAGTTGGAGCTGCTGTTTGGTTGCTGGCTCGGAGGCTGAATGAGCAGAGCCGCTGCAGCTCGGCACTTTTCTCCTCCCCTCCGCGGTCACAGCTCAGAGCTCAGCAACACCGACAACCTGCCACGGCCACAGCTGCTGCTGCTTTACCACAGGAGCTCCAAAAACAGCCACCAAGACCCACGGGAGACTGTTTTATTTTATTTTTTGTTTCTGTGGCTTTGACATAAAAGCTAGCAATGAATATGGAAATCATCCTTGGTTATTTTTTTACATGTTTCTTTATCACTGCTGTCTGTGATGTATTTTAATTACATTCTCCAGCTGTAATCTTTAACCTGTACTTCTATCTGCTGCCCTTTTTAAGGGTCACCCCCCTCCTGTGTCACACTAACCATCTGGATGTCCTCCTTCATCACATCCATGAATCTTCTTTGAGCTTTTCCTTTTTCCTCCTGTGTGGCAGCTTCTTCATCATTCGTTGCCCCTCATTTACATCATCCCTCCTCTGCACATGTGCAAACGTCTCAGTCTTGGCTCTCCACAGACTCTGTCTCCAAACTGCTCAAGCTGAGCTGTCCCTCTGACACGTCCATTTATAATCCTGTTCATCCCGGTCTCTCCCAGTGAAATCCTAACATCTTCAGCTCAGCCTTCCACCTTTTTGTCTCAAAATCATGCGTCACAGCAGGTCTCACTACCATCTTGTAAGTTTGCCCTTTCACTTCTCCTGCTATCCTTCTGTCACAAATGACCTCTGACACTCGTCTCCACCCTGGATGCACTCTCTCTTGTGCACTGTCCATCACGTTGGATGGTTGAGCACAGTTATAGGTAATTAATATTATGAATGGTACCGAGAAAATGAAGTGTCAGCATAGACCTTCAGTTTTGGGAAACGTGGCACATTATATGTATGTTGACTGGGGGTTGGGTTCATTTAATAAAATCCAAGGGGAAGCACAAAAGCCCAGTGTAAGACAAATAAGCATTATTTTGAACTGTGACTCATGCAAAGCTGCTCCAGTAGAGTCCAACATTAAAAATGTGGAGCTGAGAATGAGCAGAACGAGTGCACTTCAACAATGTGTTGTTTTTAAGCCTGCTATGTTAGCCATCGTGCATGAAGTAAAGCTTAGTAAGTACAGTGGAGTAGAGACTAAACATTTCTCTCTGGACTGAGTGAAAGCATAAAGTAGTATAACGTGGAAATACTCCAGTACAAGTACCTCAGGGTTGTACCTGAGTGCTGTCTTTGTGTAAATGTGCTTTATTCCCCCACAGCCAAACCTGAGGGCAGTTTTTAGAAGTCAAGTCTGTTATATTCTTAATAACTCAGTGCCTCTGTTCACTGTTTATGGCTTTATTATTTTTACAGGTTCCTAAAGGAGATTAGTTGTTTTCCCGACCTTTGTACAGACATTTCATCTGAATTACAAATCTATAAATCTTACCCTGAAATCTTACCTGTAATACAATCAGTGGTTGGCTCGACTTTATTTTATACTTTTAGGTTTTGAGGGTGTCCCTGGCAATTACATAATCCAGAATAAGGCCATGAGTTTCGTGAGGTGCATAAATTTCCTGCTAGGCGAGTGGCTAAAGGGTAAATGGCACAGGAAGCATAGCAGGATGTGTGCTGGTAGAGAAAGCTCACTGCAGTAATTTCCATTTAATCTGAATTTGGTTCACAGAAATCAAAGCTGACATTCATTTCGTTGGGAGGCACTGCCGTCAGCTGTCAGCAGGTTTTGAACTTCTGCTCTGTATGATAATCATATTTTGGGTTCAGTAAGGGTGTGTCTATAGACGGGCACACGGAGCCCCCCCAAAAAATGTCAGCTAGGACCCATCCATCTTTAATATACAGTCTGTATACTCATTCCAAAGTCGTCATTTAAAACTGTGATGATCTGGAATTTAAAGATAAACAACTCACTCATCGCCTGCAGCAGGTTACAAACACATTTAAGGTAAGATAACATTTATGCTTTCAGAAGACAAGCGTTTAGATGAATGATCGCTGTGGCTGCCTCTGCACTGAATCACCTTTGTTTACCTGTTTCCGCGAAGATAACAGTTATCGAGATGACAGGCCAGCCACCTCGCTACAGCTTACTTCCTGTCAGCGCCTCAACGGCTCAAAGCAGCATGGATGTTGTGGTGTCAGGCCTGTGGTACAGACTCTTCCCTCGACAGTGCTTTGGGAGAAACCACAGGGTGGATCAAATATTCACCAGGATGTCCTCCTGCCCAGAAATAGCGATCCCGCAGCTCTGTCCCTTTTATTTCGACCAGGTCACCTACATCCTTCCTACCACACCCCTGTAGGTACCACCACTCTGATGGACAGGCGGTTCTTTAACTTGTGTATTTGATTTCCTAATCATCTTCCTCCCACTTCAAGGGGCAGCGGTAACCTCCAGCTGCAATGCTTCAACTCACGGGCAAACTTAAAAACAGAGACGCAAAGACCGGCAGGGGTGCGCCGAGAAGCTCGGCCCAGCACCGGCATCCATCTGAGTCGACTCTGTCAACTCCAGAAGCCAAAAAGCGGCAGCAGTTTATCCACACGGGACTACATCTATCTCATGTATGGCTCCCACTGCTGATTAATAAATGTATCTATTTTATCTGGTAAATGTTGCGATTGTACCTGATATTACTTCAGCCATTAAAGAACAGGTAACTTTTGTGTTGTTTGATCCCCATCGATGAAGCCAAGTCCCACCCAGAGAGTGAGTATCAGGTCTAAACGGGTGCTTCGGTGCCACAAAGATGAAATGAAAAGGCTGGTGCTGGTCCGGAGTGGTGACAACGCAGCGACTGCTGGATCTGAAAAATGAAGTCAGCATCGAAGCATCTAAAACTGCCGTGGCTCTAAGGTCCACCCTGAAATATGCGAGACTGCGTTTAAATCAATTAAAGTGACTCCCGCTTAATATTCTCCATCGAATAACAAACATTTGTTGCTGCTCTAATGGCTCAGCCAGAAGTAGAAAAACAATCACCATCATTTCCTGTTTTTATGGAAAACATCTTTAATGTATTTCTCGGGTTATTCAGACTACACACAGATACAAATGCTCTATCCGAGCTACAGTCAGGGCCAGATATTTTAGGAACCAGAGGAGCGCATGTACGAAAACACACTCCTTCACATGGTGGTGTGACACGGGGCTGACGTGAGGCCACGAGCGCCACAGTGAGTAAATTTAGTCCAAAAATCAACGCAGGTCGTGAATTCACAAAAGACTCGCCGTAGTTACAGACACAGACGGAAATCAATAACAGACGTGTGTCTGGACATCTTTATTCTTCCCGATGATCTTTTCCGTCTACTTGTAGAACTCGTGCTCCTGCTCGTCCTTTTTGATGACCGTTTTGTAGGCTTTTTCAAAATCTTTGGCGAGGACGATGTACCTGTTCTCTCGCACTGCCAACATGCCGGCCTGAGACAAGACAAGAAGAAAAGTAATCAGTTTTATCTTATTAATGAAAGTAAATAAGGTTAAAACCATTATAAGTCTAATTTAAAGTTCCCAGAGTAAACACAACATCTCACACAGGTGGTTTTTGGCCACGTTTGGCGCTCGTTTTATGATCTTGTAGCTTTAAATTGAAATTGAGCCGACGCTTTTAGGAAGAGGTCGTCAACAAAAGGTCGCCGATTCAGTTCCCTTTAGGTGGCGTCAGGAAAAGCATCGGACGGAAAACTCTCCCAAATTTAAACACGTGGAGCGAACGGCTCAAAAAAGCTTCTACATTTAAAACTGGCTGATCGAAGTAACATTCAGCTCACAGCCGATCAAATTTTAAGACTTCTCCAAACTGTATTTAACACATTATCACTAATAACTCATACTTAATGGATGCATTATTTTAAAAAGTGTAAACAAGTAGGTGTAGCGCATAGCTCACCTCCTGGCAGATGGAGTTGATGTCAGCTCCAGAGATCTTGTCTGGTCGGGCCACATCTGTGTGTCAGTGAAGGCCGAATCAACAAAAACAGCATTCAATGAATCAGCAGCAGTGATGAGGTGTCTATGGAGGAGGTGCGATGTAAACAGTACGCAGGGAGCACATTTTCATCTCTAACACTTTACAATGCAAAGCAAGCCGTTGGTGTGTTTTATGCCAAACGCGAGTGTGGAAACCAGTTCGGCCCTGAATCCAAGTGAATAATGTGGAGGACAGACATGCAAAAGTAAACGCAGATGGAAGGACTCGCAGACTAAACACAACAAAACCTCCAGCCAAAGAAGTCAACAGCCCAGAGTCGGAAACGAAACCCAACAATGTAGAAACTCACAGTGAATCGTTTAAATGAGAAAACCTGAAGTGAGACAGTTACTACGTGCTGAGGTGAATGCTGCAGAGCGGGAACAAAATAAGCTCAAGGGCCAAAAGGATACAGTCCTCCAGGTCGACCTCCTCCGACAGGTTCATTTTACTGGTGATGGTGGAGAAAATGAGACGCTTCTGCCTGCGGTCGGGCAACGGGAACTCGATCTTCCTGTCCAGACGACCCGGGCGGAGCAGAGCCGGGTCCAGAGTGTCGGCTCTGTTGGTGGCCATGATCACCTGAAGACGGGGAAGAGGGGTTGACATGTTCTTAAAGCACATGATTGTAAACGTGACATGTGATGTGTTCACTTAATAAAGGCACAGATGATTATTCTTTAACTTGGACTGTCTCTCCACAGAGGTTTCCTTGAACTCTTAAGCTCTTCAAATGAAAAACAGAAAAAATAAAGAGAAAACCAACAGGTGGAGGTGATGGAGGACAGCAGGGAGTGACATCACTCTGCTGTAAACACCGTCGAGCTGCAGTGAGCCTGCGTCGTGTTGTCGGAAATCTTTGCTTTTTCATGGCATTTTCAACTATTTATAAAAAGATAACGCACAATGAGCTTTATTTATTACTAATCTCCCATTTATTTACAATGGTTATTATATGAAGTACCAGTTTGGAATACTTGGATCTCGCTTCTATAAATCCTCCACGATCTGCCATTACGGCCCTTTAGATCTAATTTACCGCTCCGACAGCTGCTGAACTTGACACAGTAATTTTGAATTTTGGAAGAAAACACAGTCTTTGTATATTATTCTGTGCTGGGATGATGAAGAATGGGACTGGATACTGTGGTAGAATAAACTAATGTCAATGAACTAAAGGTTACTTAACTTTAGAGACGTGTGTTGTTTTTACTGGACGGGACAGGAGGAGGATTTACTCCAGGCTGTACGTCACGTAACGTTCAGAGACTTTGGACAAGAACATCTGTGATATGTTAGGAATTCAGTCTCAGAATATTTATTCTGGGAAAACATCCAGAGTTAGAAGAAGATAAACATACTAAGAAAGTGGTCCAAACCAGCGTCACGACAGGCAGATTGATCCTCATTAAAGGCCTTAAACTCACTTTGGAAATATGGCGAAGAAATGATTCGGAAGAGTGGATAATCATTTCTTTGGAGGACTACTCTCGACTTGAGCTGCGTCCAAACAGGAAGCACCGTGGCGACTGAAGACCACATGATCTCAGTGAGATTTCCCCACATCGAGCGACTATAAAAAACAGAAAATAACCCGAGAAACTTTTCTCAGCTTTCAGGCGATCGCCTCAAGTGACTGCCAGTGAGAGCACAGCAAAGGCCGATTGACATGTAACCTGACAGTAAATATATTAGTGAGTTACCTAGGCAACCAGAGCCTGGAATTGTCTGCCTGCAATTGAACAGCAATCACCTTCAAAGCAAGCTTCAGACCACAAAGAGTAGACAGGATTTACCTACACTACATGAATCTGTTACATATGATAAATATGCTCACATAAATAAGCACAAATAAAAGCTGTTAATGATACAAATGAGAATAAATACGATACAGTGTTCCTGATTATTTCTGAGCGTGTGCATTTGTAACATTTTAACCATCAAGTTCCTGCACTTTTCTCACTGTAAGAACTATTTTGGCAGAGAAAAACAAATCTGCCCCAAAAACCTTTCTGGGTTATAGCATTCATCAGAACAGGAAGGAGTTCTTTGTACAAGTCTTAGCTGCACTCCATGTGTAAACAGCTCAAGGGCAAAATGTCCATTTAAGGTGCTGATGAATGACGCCGTGAGCCTCGGGGATGCTCTCTAAGCTGGATTGCAGCAGACGCAGTGATAACGATGCAGTGAATGAAATGCAGCTCGAGTCAGCACGCAGAGATGTGGTGCAGCCACAGGGGGAAACAGTTAAGAGGCTCGGCTCACCTTGACGTTGACATTCTGGTCGAATCCGTCCATCTGATTGAGCAGCTCGAGTAAGATTCTCTGCACTTCCCTGTCAGCTGCAGAGGAAACAAAGAGGTTAGACGGCCGAGTTCGTCACGCAGACAGTCGCGTGCAGGACAGGGGCTAAAAACAACATGTATAAAAGTCGGGCTGTTTCGTACCTCCGGTCTGTGCATCGAAACGCTTCGTTGCAATGGCGTCGATCTCGTCGATGAAGATGATGGCGGGGGCGTTTTCTTTTGCCAGCCGGAACACGTCCCTCACCATACGAGGACCTTCCCCCAAATACTTCTGAACAAACTCGGAGCCGACCACGCGGATGAACGCCGCTGCAGGCAGAGAGAAAATCGGTGAAACACAACTTATTATAAAAATCATATTAAAGCCTTTTAAAGTTAAATGTATTGCAGGTGCACATCACGTCCTGCTGCACTTACCTGTAGTGTGGTGAGCCACGGCTTTGGCCAACATGGTCTTACCGCAGCCTGGAGGTCCGTACATAAGGACGCCCCTGGGAGGGTCGATGCCAATCTGAGGAAAGAGTCAGAAGGCTGAATATGACCGAGTGGTTCGTGATAAAAAAATAACTCATGTAACATCCTTTGTTTACATTTGTTGCACAGTCATTGTTGACAAACACCTTCATGCATTTCTGCCACCTTCTGGCCGTAGCTGTGTACTACAGTCTACATGTATCCCCCAATGAGTCTTTTTTAAACTTTCATGGAGCTAAAATGTACAAAGTTAACATGTTTTATTCAACAGCGACTGAGATCATAAACCTATCAGGAAGGTTTTTTACTGAGGTTCTCTCATACACATGTATACAATAATGGTCCTGCAGGTCATTATGAAGAATCAAGGTTAAGGTTTACACTGGCTTCACTTTCCAAACGCTGACACGACGTCCATATTTTATATACAGCCTGTGGCCAGAAGTCATGTGACTAGTTTGGAGCACGTCTAGGAAGCATAGACGACCACTGCGCTCAGTGTAAATCTCATTTTATATTTTTAAAACTTTCTTTTTGAACCTTTGTGTTGCACTGCTAAGACCAGGTGTAGTTAACACTTGGCTTTAGTTACCGTTTGTGCGTCTGGCGTTTAGCAGTGTGGACCATGACGAGTGTGAAAATGTCACTTGAATATCTGACCTGTTTATAGAGCTCAAAGTGTGTGAGAGGCAGCTCCACAGCTTCTCTCACTTCCTGCTTCTGAATGTCCATACCACCAATGTCGGCATACATCACGTCAGGCTTTTGGTCTGGAAGCAGAAACACACACAAGTTAAACCAGCTCTGATGGTTAAAGTGAACGCGCCAGCTTCAGATATTTTTAATGAGACGTGAGTGCAGAAACAAAGAAAGCTCCGGCCCACTGTGATGAGTTTCCACGACAGGGCTTGAACATGTCAGAGCCTGAAGGCTTCGTACCTGACGTCAGCATCATGATGCTGCTGTCGGCCTCCGGGGGGAGCACGTCCACCAGAGCGTTGCTGTGCTTATGTAAGGCCACCGAGGCGTTGGGCTTCAGCAGCTCTCTGTCGATGGTGCTCAGGATCCGCACATAGTAGTTCGACCCTGAAAGGTTGACAACGAGGAATGAGGAGGAGGAACAGGGCTCATTACACATTTAAGGCGTACACGGCACATGGCACATCTGAAAGCCGGAACATGATAAAGCCCGTATGCATCATCTGCAGCTTCATTCATTTATAATCTATGGGTTTAATTATTTATCACAGAGTCAGGTTAAAGGGCCTGCTGAAAGATAGCAAAAACAATTATTACTGATTTCCAAGTGATGTAATATTCCATTTATGCTAATAGAGAACCCTTTCTTTTGGTTTAGTAGATCTATTAAAGTTTGCCTTTTTGCCCCCACAGTACCTGTAGTGGAACCAACAATAGCTGTGTTCTGGTCAACAGCTTCCAGGAACTGGCCAATGACGAGAGGGATGCTCTGTATCCTCTTCACCTCCTCCTGAGCGTGCAGGAACTCCTTCTTCAGATTCTTCTGCTCATCTTTGATGTACTCCTCCTGCACCTCCAGGAACTCGAGCTCCTGCTGCAGCTTCTGCAAAGACACAGCAAAAGCAGCGTGAGAGCCTGCTGGAGATGAAGGTGGAGCTGCAGGTCACATCTGCAGCTTCTATGCCAAAGGCTGCTCGATGAAAACAGCCACAATAACTTCACCTGGATTATTTAACATGATGATTAGAAACAAAAATTTGAATTCAAACTAAGCAAAATGTGAGAGTGCTGAAGGACACAGTTAAGTCCTGAGCAGAGGGCGTTTTGACTGTAAACTTTGTCTTGCAGGGACCACCAGCCCACAGTAGCACAGGCTGTTTATCCTAACCCCACACACACTACGTGGAATTCTGAGTAAAAAATTATTTACTTGATTCTATAAACATTTTTTGAAATTTGTTTGACAGCTCCGAAACCAACCTTTTTTCCCAGCTGAGAAACACTGAATGTTCCAAAGACAAAAGCAACCGTTATTAAAATGTTCACCCTGAACATCCTCTCAACACTTCAACTATTGGTACTGTTACTGAGGCCACGTCCACACATTGTACATGCTCGGCACTTTTCCTCGACATTTCAAAGAGCAGGAAAGTGATGGTGAAGGTTTTTCTGTTTTCTTTCTTTCTTTCAGCATCTCATAGTAATACTACTTGCTCATGTATACATATGTCACTGTAATGAAAATAAACACAGATGTGCCACTCACACCAGAGTGTGCGTGTAACAAGCTGAAATGACACCAGAGCGCAACAAGTGGCAACAGCCGTGACACCATTTCTGGCATGTTTGTGAGGGCGACAACAGCAAGACAATGTGGACACAGAAAGCTGCAGACTAGGGCGATATGCCCTAAAGTCCATATCATGGTATAATTTGAAGCATGTGCGGGAACGATATGTATCGCGATATATTCTTTTCTTCTGTATAACGTATTTCACACACTATAAGGCACACTTAAAATCCTTTAATTTTCTCAAAAATCGTCAGTTTGCCTTTTGTATGAATTCTGATTGTGTTTACTCACCTCGAACCGATTTTATGTGCTACACGGCGCGCAGAAACTGTCCAAAAATTATACGACTTTGGTAAGCTATGAAGCCGCCCTGCTTGATGGATTGTCAGAGCATTACGGCTGCCGTAGTCAGGAGCTTCGCGGAGTAATCTGGGTCCTAAACTCCATCATCTTCAGGTCCCAAAGTCAAACGAACACAGCAGCATCACTGAGAGTTAAAAACTGTCTAAATGATTTCATCTGTAATAAAATCATCAGCGTTGCTGCTTTACCAGGTGTAACAATTAAGTTTAACATCCATGAAAACAGAATTTATTAAATTCAACGGAGTTAGAAGTTAGCAGGAAGTTAGCTCGCTAGTTTCCACCTAAACATGATATAGCATGTTCTGACTGAGAGATTTTTGAAACTAATTCAAACGTACAGCTCTGCTACCACTTCCAACATAAATGAAACTAAACAGCAGTGGCGTTTGCAGGGTTACTGAAGTTGGACTAGCTGGTATATAATGTTGTGCTACGTGATTGCTAGCGACACAGCTATGTTAGCATAACATTAGCACAGTGAAGCTGGAGGATGAAGCCAACTTTTTTTCCACTCGATAAAAGTTGACGTGAGGGATTCTGTGGTCAGGGACAAATGCAATCGCATAGCAGGATGCTGTACACGGGCCAAACTTCAGCCTGGAGAACAACTGAGCTCATTCATTCACAATACGAGGTTAGTTATTAATATACTGCAACTACATGGGAACAGAGCAGCTGGAGAGAATTCAACATTAATGAATCAATGGTACAGAAGTGGAGGAAGCGCAGTTTTTGGCTTTCCCCATATTCCAAAAGTGCTTTGTCTCTTTGTTATTTGCCATAATTTGCAGATGACGTCGTTTCCAGCTGCTGCAATGCTTTCGACCAAAACAGGCGCAGCTTGATGACACCATCAACAATTTGTTTGAAGCCTTAAGGGTACATGCATCCACATTTCTGTCAAGTGGACCCAACAAAGTATAATCCTGGATCTATAATGCACCGCCCACTGTTTTCCAGGCGGTGAACTTCAAATAAGTACGGGTCTCTCACTTGGTCTGTTTTGAAGTCGCCATTAATTTGCTGTTTGCTACTGAAGCAGATCAACTGAGTCAGCTGCACTTCTTCTCCTGTGTCTTCCACCACATCCCAGCAGAAACCTGCTGATGCCCATGTGAGAAGAGCTTTGAAATCAGAAAAAGCCACTAATTTGGACCTAACTGCCTTCTACATGAACCTGTGTCCCCCACCTCTCACCTTCCGTTCCTAGCTTAGGAAGTAGAGTAGGTCACCTAATTGGGAGGTTGGTGGTTCTAATTCCCTAGTTGGGCAAGATAATGAACCCCAAGTTGTGAATGTGTGCATTAAAAGCACTCAGGTGTGTGAATGACGCAAGTTGTACAAAGATATATAAGAACCACTAATATAAGTGTCCTTTCACGATAGGATTTTTCAGGACTCCTGTAGTCTTTTTACCAAAGTGGACCCATTTAAGTGTGTGTAAATCTGTGAAACTTAAACAGCAGATAATAAGACCTTATATCTGGTGTACAGGTCCTCCAGATCTTCTGGTTCTGGTGCCAGGAAGGAGAGTCCCGTCTGAGGTCTGGAGCTCAGTACCGCCGGCATGTCTTCCTGCGAAGGCGACAATAAAAACACAAACATGTGGCGTTATAAACAGCCCTCAGCATTCAGGGACAAAGCCAAAATCACAGAGACCCGCACAGCAGCTGCTTTACACAATCATCAGCTACTTTCACAGCTAGCTACCAATAACTGACTACTTTGCGGTGCTTAAAACACCGAGTTCCGCAATTAAACCATCATCTGACTAATTAATACACACATTTACTGAGTACGGGTTTACAAACTCCTCACATACTTAGAAAACAAATCATTTTCCTTGAGATCTGCGAACGTGATGCTAACATTAGCGGCTAACTGGATGACATAGCAGCGGCGCTGAGAATGAATCGGCAGGTTTGCGGTTCACCGTTTTAACGACCAGCAAAACAAACTGCGACACACACACGCTGACAGACACACTCTAACACGTGAGTTTACGAAAGCCCATCACACAGAATTCACTGTAAGAAAAGGAAAACCGGGGAAACCGATTCTTACCGGACTCTTCTCAACAGACACCAAATCCTCCATCTTCGAGTTTCTTCTTCCTCTACGGCTTCCGTAGTGCGGTTGGAAAATCACTGTAGAGGTGCGTTAGCGCCACCTGCTGAAGTGGAGTGTAAGCGTTCTTCTTTCTTTCTTTCTTTCTTTCTTTCTTTCTTTCTTTCTTTCTTTCTTTCTTACATTTGTACTGGCGGTTGGCAAACAATTGAAAGGTGCATTACCGCCACCAACTGGTATGGAGTAGGGTCTAGAACGACGCTCAAAAAAAAAAATAAAAAAATCCTCAAATCCTTCCAAACAGGTTCCCCTCTTTTAAAAACTGAAATAAGGCCTGATAACTTTTACTTCCCGATTCCTTTCGCAACAAATCAACAAGATCCAGTTCGATTTTTAGGTTACTGAGATTTTGAATCAATTGTCTCCTCTCAACCTGATACCTCTGACACTGCAACATGACATGTTCTACAGTTTCAAATTCAAATTCAAATTTTTATTTGTCACGTACACAGTCATACACAGTACGATATGCAGTGAAATGCTTAGACAACTGCTCGTGACCTAAAGAAAAAAAAAAAAAGAAAAAAAAAAAGGAAAGGGCTATGAATAAGATAGGAAATAAATATGAAAAATTAAAGTGTAAATTTAACTAGGAAGGAATAAAATATAAAAAATTAAGGTTAAAAATGAAATAACTGTACAACACAAATTAGAATGAAGGGTAAATTTAACTGGGAAAGAATAAGATAAAATATATAAATTAAAGTTGAAAATAAAATAACTGTACAACAAAATACACAATACACAGTATAGAACTATATAAGAATGTATGAAGAAATATAAATAAATAAATAAATAAATATATATATACACACACACACAATAACAGCAGCTGTACAAGTATTAACTGGAAATGAAGAATATAGTGACCAGTGTTGTGCAATCCACATTTCCTCTACCCCACAGTAATCACATTTTCCAGTACTATGTTTCCCTATCATGAATAATATTCAAGCCAGTACGTCCAAATCTCAGTCTGGATATGATCACTTCCTCCCTCCTAGTCCGTCCTGCATTTCTCATTCCTCCCACCCTCCTTTGAATCTTAAACAACCATCGTCCCTTCCTTTCCTCCTCCCACTGCTTTTGCCATCTTGCTCTCATATCTAACCTTACCATACTCCTTATCTCTGCTTGGCCAAAACTAACAGCCATGTCAACCACCCCATGTTTTACGGCCTCCTTTGCAACTCTATCTGCCTTTTCATTCGCCCATACGCCATAGTGTGCTGGCACCCACAAAAACACGACTGCAAGTCCCATCATGCGTATCTGGAAAAGTGACTGCTGAATTTCCGCCAAAACATCTGCTCTACTGTCTGAGTGACTATGCTGCAGACTGACCAATGATGAACTTGAATCTGAACAAATGACAGCATGTAATGGTCTCACGTCCTCCACCCACTGAACAGCTAATAATATTGTGATCATTTCCCCAGTGTACACAGAAAGCCCATCACTAATCCTTTTACCCATTTCCACCAAAAACTCTGGGACCACGGCTGCAACACCGGTTTGACCGGTTGTGTTTTTTGAGGGATCCGTATATATTTGAACATAACTATAATATTGGTCAATGTAAACCTGTACCGCATGAGAGTTCAAAGCAAATGCCTTATCCTCATTCTTCTTGTTCAACAATGTTAAGTCTACTGTAGCATCAGGAAGTAGCCATGGAGGTACTGCTGGTAACGGCACTCTGTGACTAATGTTTAACTGATCCAGATTAAATTCTGTTGCTTGTCTCCCCACAATCCATCCAAAGCTCTTCCTTTCCCTCCTTTCTTTCTCCCAGCAAGGTTTAAGTACTTCATGCGTTTGGTGATCCTGCCCGTGGCCCTGTAAATTAGCCCAATAATTAAGTATGAGCTGCTCCCTTCTCAGTCCCAATGGCATCTCTCCTATCTCCACCTGTAAAGCTGCTGTTGGAGATGTTTTAAATGCACCTGTGCAAATTCGTAGTGCCTGATACTGAATATGGTCTAACTTTACCAGAGTTGTGTCTGCTGCTGAGTGCTATGCTACACACCTATAATCCAAGAGTGTAAGCGTTACAAACACCAACCGAGAAAAAGGAAAAAAGAAAAGAAAAAAATGCTGCCTGTAAATCAAAACTCGAAGTTTCGAGACACATATTTCAATATTTCCACGTACTGACTCAAAACTTTGAGTAATTCGAAATTTGCCACTGATACTAACTCAAAGTGCCAACTTAAAAACTCAAAGTTTCAAAGTTTGACTTAATAATTTGAAATTTGGAGTTAGTAAATATGAGATACCTATCCCAAAAACCTTGTGATAACTTTTCTAAAAAAACAAATTTTCTGTGACAGAAACAAATACAAAACAAACAACAACGCTCTCTTACTACGCAAGTAACCCCGGTGGAAGGGACTGTGGTGCTGACACTCATCAGTCCCCGGCCCCCTTCCTTCCGCTTAGCGTACAGCCTCAGGGTGCTGGACTTGGGGTGAAACCCTCCATGCATGGTAAGGAGCTTTCTTGTCTTTATGTCAGTGGCTTCTATCTCCTCCTTTGGCCAGCCTATTACCCCAGCAGGGTACCTGATCACGGGCAGGGCGTACGTGTTGATGGCCCGGATCTTGTTCTTACCATTCAGCTGACTCCTCAGGACTTGCCTGACCCTCTGCAGGTACTTGGTGGTTGCAGCTTTTCTAGCGGCCTCTTCATGGTTCCCATTTGCCTGTGGGATGCCCGGGTACTTGTAACTGTCCTCTATGTCTGCAATGTTGCCTTCTGGTAGTTCAATCCCCTCAGTTCTGACTACCTTCCCTCTCTTTGTTACCATCCGACTACACTTCTCCAGTCCGAACGACATTCCAATGTCATTGCTGTATAGCCTGGTAGTGTGGATCAGTGAATCTCGTTCACTCTTGGCATACAGCTTGATGTCATCCATGTACAGGAGGTGGCTGACAACTGCTCCGTTCCGTAGTCGTTATCCGTAGCCAGTCTTGTTAATGATCTCACTGAGGGGGTTCAGGCCTATGCAGAACAGCAGTGGGGACAGAGCATCTCCTTGGCTTGGAGTTGGCCTCTAGTGTTGTACGCCACATCCCCATTGAGTTATGAGTGATGAGTTTGAGTGATGAGTTTGAGTGAGTATTGAGTGATGGCCCCAACTGACCGAGTGCTCAGTGAATACCTCAGGCAGCAGAAACCCAAGAAAGAGGAGGGAGACGAGGAACCATCATGGAAGGACAGGCCCCTGCACGGTATGTACCACCGGCAGATAGAGGAGGTGGCTGATATCCAGAAATCCTACCAGTGGCTGGACAAAGCTGGACTGAAAGACAGCACAGAGGCACTAATCATGGCAGCACAAGAAAAAGCTCTGAGTACAAGATCCATAGAGGCTGGGGTCTATCACACCAGGCAAGACCCCAGGTGCAGGCTGTGTAAAGATGCCCCAGAGACAATCCAGCACAAAACAGCAGGGTGCAAGATGTTAGCAGGCAAGGCATACATGGAACGCCATAACCAAGTGGCCGGCATAGTGTACAGGAACATCTGTGCCGAGTATAACCTGGAAGTCCCGAGGTCAAAATGGGAGATGCCCCCAAGGGTGGTGGAGAATGACCGAGCTAAGATCCTGTGGGACTTCCAGATACAGACGGACAAAATGGTGGTGGCTAACCAACCGGACATAGTGGTGGTAGACAAACAGAAGAAGACGGCCGTAGTGATCGATGTAGCGGTTCCGAATGACAGCAATATCAGGAAGAAGGAACACGAGAAGCTGGAGAAATACCAAGGGCTCAGAGAAGAGCTCGAGAGGATGTGGAGGGTGAAGGTAACGGTGGTCCCCGTGGTAATCGGAGCACTAGGTGCGGTGACTCCCAAGCTAGGCGAGTGGCTCCAGCAGATCCCGGGAATAACATCGGAGATCTCTGTCCAGAAGAGCGCAGTCCTGGGAACAGCTAAGATACTGCGCAGGACCCTCAAGCTCCCAGGCCTCTGGTAGAGGACCCGAGCTTGAAGGATTGACCGCCCGCAGGGGCGTGCTGGGTGTTTTTTTTTTATATATATATATATGTATGTATGTATATACATCGCCAGGTATTGTAAATTCTTGATTGAGGCTCTTTTACTTATTAGGTTATCATTACTTTTTCACACAGGGCCAGGTAGGTTTGGATAACCTCTATTCCCATAATAAGTGGTTTATCATTTTAAAACTGCAGTTTTTAAAGTCAGGTGATCTTTGTCTAATAATAAAATATAAAAGCAACTTGCTAACTAAGCTAGCTAGTGTTAGCCAATAACACTGCAGTCCACCCTCCTGTCCAGGTCATAATGTTAGCAGTCACAATTATAAAGCTGTAGCTTTAAAACTGGGCTTCACAAACCAACAGTTGATCTAAAGTTGGCTCTGTCCATCTTTTATATACAGTCTATGAGGAGGTTTGCTCTGAGATCTGTAAGAACCAGTGAGAAACAGGCCAGTTTGAACTGGAGAAGCAGTATGGAAACACAGCTAACACATTTTTTAACATTTTCTAAAGCCTGAGTACAAAGTTGGTGTTTTTTTTACATGTCTTAACCACAGGTAGGTGTGCAGAGGCAGCCCGACACTGTCAGTGGCTAAAAAAGTTGTTCAAGAGCGAGTGGTCTTCACACCTCTGCAAACGCACAGAGCTAGTTATGCATGTATAGTTTCCATCGAGGGTTCAACTTGTTGGCTAAATGTATGTATGTGGGAGAGACATGGAAAAGTACAGCTGTGACTCAGCGGTGCCTGTGTGAGGACTGAGATAGGTGAACCCCACGTGCCACACCGAGGCGAAACTCATTAGTGTTCGTGTGCCAGAATGAACGGGCAGAGTTATTAGTTTTTGTAATCACCATTCTGACTTTTTGATTTAATTCAGCTTCAGATAGTTTCCAGAGTGTGTTTGTTCATTTTGTTCTTTTTAAATGTTTAGTTTGTATGTTTCAGTGTTTTATTGTTAGTTTTAGTCTCGGGTATTGAGGCAGATTGAGGTATCCTCATCAGAAACTTTTGAACACCCGTTGTTACCATTTTGTAAATTTGCTAATTTACAAATTTGCAAATTTTGTAAATTAGTCAGACGTCCCACGTTTGAGTCTGAAACGCATACAGCTCAAGAGCTGTAGGCATAGACAATAATATGACTGAATTTTTAGTCTTTTAGTAAAAATGCCTTGCTATGACTCTTGGGGTGTTTTTTTATACCTGCCTTGTTCATTCTGTTTAAATCAAGCTCTGACGTGAATACTGTCATTGTAATCGGGTGAGATGTTTTAGTGATGATGGTCTCGATCAAACTCCAAACAAACTCCAGAGCCGTTCATCTGTAGTAAGAGCATGATTTGACCAAACTACCAGCTGTTTGAGTTTGAGCTCAGTGCCTTCCTGTTGCCAGGTCTGCTTTGGAGGAAGCTGTTTGGGTTCGGTGCTTTTAAAGTTCAACAATTCACTTCAGTTCTATTTATATAGCACCAAATCCCAACAACAGTTGCCTCAAGGTACTTTATATTGTAAAGATCCCACAATACTAAAAACAAAGAAATCCCCAGCAATCATGTGACCCTTTATGAGCAAGCGTTTGTTGACAGTGGGAAGGAAAAACTCCCTTTTAATAGGAAGAAACCTCCAGCAGAACCAGTTTCAGGAAGGGGGATTATCTGCTGCAACCAGTTGGAGTGAGGGGAGGAAGACAGAGCCAGAGATGAATAATACGTAATGGTCAACACCATTGAGTGTTTGATTGTACTTAGACATGCTGTAAATTAAAGTGTGTGTGTATGTCTGTGCAGGTGTGTAACTGGGAGAACAAGACTTGCAGCAGAAAGCATTCTGAGTGCTCAGCTGAAGGGTGCTTTACAAACACCAGTCCTTTTACTATTTGATGTTAACAATAAGTTGAAGTGCAAAAAATTGCAAAAAACAAACAAAACAAAGACAGAACACAATGATACAGACACAACACTGCAATAGAAATGTGCAAAATCAACTTGGTGTATGAATGTGTGTCAGTCCAGTCACTGAGTGTCTGACAGTGAAGGCCTGAATGCTCTGGTACCTTTTGCTAGAAGGCAGCAGGATGGAGAGTGTGTGTGAGGGGTGTGTGGGGTCCTCCACAACGCTGGTGGCTTTGCGGATGCAGCGGGTGCGACACGTATCATCCAAGATCAGCATGTTTCTCCAAGTCCAACAACTTTCTGGGCTGCCTGAAATGTGTAGCTGGATGTTCAGCGTTGAGAGTGAAGAGCCGATCACACATCACTCCAGCTGTTCCAGGGAGTGTTTTCTCCTCCATCGTACCTCTGATACAGAAGGACTGCTTCATGACAGAAACAATGAAACGTCTGTAAATCGTTGAACAGTGTGGGAACATTTCTGAGAATCTGAAACAACAATGCAATGAAAGAAAATTAATAGAGAAGTAGAAAAAACAGTCTCTCTTTGTGTGTGCACTGCTAAGTACAAACATGCCGGGGACTTTTTTGTGCAAATCGTTGAGTAGAAATGTGCCAGAAACAGGAAACACAGAGAAACCATCAGCTTACAGTAAAAAAAAAACTCGCCTGGCTGTGACAACTGATACAAGATGCATCCTTGTGTACATCCTCTAATGGGAACGTCCTCCTCCTCCCTCTGTTTCATCACAGTACCAGTAAACACGAGAACCAAAAACACGAGTCCTGCAGGTGGGAGGAGTCACCAGAGGTGTGGACTCGAGTCACATGACTTGGACTCGAGTCAGACTTGAGTCATTAATTTTATGACTTTAGACTTGACTTGAAAAAATGTTGTAAGACTTGTGACTTGACTTGGACTTTTACACCAATGACTTGGGACTTGAATTGGACTTGAACCGGTTTACTTGAAAAGACTTGATATTTTACCCCAAATATAAAATTTAACATGCATATTATATAGAGATTGAAAATGTGACGTCATTCACGGGTAGAACCGCAAAGGATTCTGGGAACTCGTGGCAAGCGGTACTAGCGCACGCAGGCTTTCAACTAAAATCAGTCACACAGCGATAAAAAGAAACACAAAAATGTCAAGAAGCTGTTGTATTATTAACTGCAATAGCCGGTCGCATGACAGCCACGGGAAGCCGACGGGTAAAGAGATCGGTTGTTATCGGATTACGTCGTTGAAGAGAAATTGTTCGAGCCATGTTTCCGAAGTAACAAAGACGCGACGGATGGCCTGGATTGCAGCCATTCAAAGATCAAATATAACGTCCTAGAACACTCCAGCTCACAGGTTAGTCTGCTCCAAGCATTTCCACAAAGGTCAGTCTGCTGTTGTAGTTAATGCGTCATTTTTCTTAACATAATTGGTGATATAGGTTACAAGCAAGTCTGGCGCTGAACAGAAATTGTCGCGCTATGCTCCTTTATTTATTGTGCATAAATAGTGAATTGTCCTGACACAATATTGCGTTTCGCTTCTGTTATTATGGTACATTGACAAAAACACATACTTTTATTCACAGGATAAAACAGGTTTTTTGTATCACTAATTGTCCAGTACGATTACAGCATACAATATTATTGTCACTGCTACATTTCTGTGATGGGTACCAGAAATTATTTCTACTACTAATTAATTACCGTTGAGCTCAAAGGTCCTATTTATAAACGGTTAAGGAATGTGTATTTATGAAGACGATTTGTGAGACTGGTAAACTTATGATACGTACGATGGTCTTTCGTTCTACACGGTGCATTTCAAGGTCCTGCACCCATCCGTCGGTAAACTGTACCTGGGCTTGTTGCAGTGACCGGAAGTTACTAAACTTCATGAGTGTATGCACTCACTCCAAGAACCGTATAATTATAAATATGCATATAAATATGCTACGATGAGATAGCTGACTTCATCTAACTAGCAAATGTTGTCCAGGCTACGTTGGTGATGCAGTTTTTTTTAATGTGTATGATATTTTTGTCATGCGATTTTAAAGCTGGTCCTACAACCGCATCCAAGAATAACATGCAGCTTATCTCAGAACTGTCGGTGAAAATTATTCTTGGAGCTAGGTTTAATTGAGCTGCATTTTAAAGAGGTGCAATTTCACAATTTGTGTATATTTTCTAAGTTCACTATTTTGTCATGTGTTGAGAAAAACACAGATTTTAAAATTACATGGTCTAATATTTACATTTAGCATAACTGCAACATGCTTTTTTTCGGGGGTTTTTTAAAGACTCGAAAGGACTTGAAATTCAAAGTTTCAGACTTGTGACTTGACTCGGACTTTTACACCAGTGACTTGAGACTCGACTCTGACTTGCCTGACATTACTTGAGACTTGACTTGAGACTTGAGGATAAAGACTTGAGACTTACTTGAGACTTGCAAAACAATGACTTGGTCCCACCTCTGGGAGTCACAGCTCTGAGACACCAGGTACACTTTCCAACATTTTACTCTTTAAAACTGAACCTACAAACATATACAGTGGAGTCAGTCCCAAAGTGTGCAGCCAACAGGTGCAGACTGTCAGTGGATCTGCTCCTGTGCATCAGACTGACCCTTTACACCAACATGGTTGAGACATTCTAACAACACTCAGAGGAAAAGTGAAGTTTGACGTTGTAAAATTTTCATGACACCAAATAAACGTGTAAAAGGCTGAAAAAGGCTGATCCTGAAACTCACTAGACCCTGATGAGAGATGATTTCATCAACATGTTGGGCAGCAACCTCCTGCTGCAAAACTCGTTTTGCTTTGTTTTGTACCCCACACAGATTCGTTATGCTGGGAGGAAGTGACCCCCCCCCACACACACACACACCCCACCCTGGAGTATTTAATCTGCGCGCTCTCGCAGTAGGAAATCTTTATCCTGTGGTTTCAGTCAGGAAACATGTCAAGCGCTGTTTCGTGTGAGCGCCATCGTAGCTTGAATTTGTCAAAGTGGGGGAGGACATCATGGATTATTCTCTGCTTTGTGGTCTCAGGTACATGTTTGTTTTATTTTGTTAAATTTTGTGTTATTTTTGTGATGAGGATCTTGAACCGTCTCTTGAAATATTCATAAACGTATTTCTGATTTGGTTTCTGGCAATGTGACATTTCAGTTGCTTCTGTGTTGTTATTAATTTAAGAAGCTGCGAGCATTTCAGTGTTAAACCTCAAAGATACTGGCAGAAATGTGACCCTTCACAATAAAAGTCTGTCCTGAATGGAGACATCTTAGCTCGTCATGAATAAAGAGAATATTTTGGATCATGGTCTGGCATATGTTTTTTATGATCTTTCCCTCTGCAGTGAGGGGCAGAACTAATTTTCAGCCAAACTGAAAGTTAACCCATTTTTTCTAACTTTATTTATTATTCACATAAAAAGCTTGTAGTGAATGAATCTATGTGACTTCTTAGCTTGCTCTTTTTTTGATTTAGAGCTCATTCTCTGAATCTTTCTCTGCATTCGTTTCAGAATGGAACTCTTTAAAAAAATATATTTTTAAGGAGCTGCAAAGATTTTACCTTAGTTGACCCATTTCCTCTCTGAAGATGTCGATGACTAGCTACAAGGTAACACAAAGTACTGAGGTTACCTCTTCCTGTGGTTTAAACAGACAGATGTAAAATCTCTGCAGGTGCCAACCAGCTGAAACATGTAATAGTTTCTCGGGAACTGATAAAGTAAACCTTAACAACAACAATTCACAAATTAAAATGCAATCATGCTGGAATCGTTTAGTTTTGTTGGTACAGACATGGTGCTTATCATCAATGAGTGGCTGAAGCCTGTATGACCACAGTCTCAAAACCTTAACAAATGTGTGGACAGTTCTAAACTGTTACATGTTCAATGTTAAAGGTAACTGTAACATAAATGCTGTGTCAGATACTGAATTGCCTCCTAAAACAATCAGAATCCCAGCTGTTAGCAAACATGCAGGGATACACTCATTCATTCTGTCTAAGCTAACAGCTAATGTTAAAAGACAAACTCAAAAGTTGTCATTTTAAGCCACATAAACACGTCAGCTTTTATCTATTATATTTACCTGTATGTAAGAAGGAAGTGCCGCTGGGATCAAATCTCTTTGACCAGCAAAGGTAGCAGCAAGCTTAAAGACAAGATACTAGAGACGGTTAAATTCAACGATAGATATAAGCTCCAGATCAGATCCTTCTGCAAAGTACATTACATTAAAAAATATGAAATTCAATTCAAATTTATTTACACAGCGCCAAATCACAACAACAGTCGCCTCAATGTGCTTTATATTGTACAGTAGAGCCTACAATAATACATACAGAGAAAAACCCAAAAAGCAAGCACTTTGGCGACAGTGGGAAGGAAAAACTCCCTTTTAACAGGAAGAAACCTCCGGCAGAGCCAGGCTCAGGGAGGGGCGGGGCCATCTGCTGCCAGTGTGCTGACCTAGCAGCAGTCCCGAACATAACGATTTCCAAACAGCCAGAAATGTTAAAAAGCAACTGTTTGGGGGAGTGTAGCTGAGACTGTTTCACAGGTACACATGTGCCGCACTGTTTCTTGTGAACAGTCTGTGATGATAATCCACCCGATTCATGAAAAATGAAGAGACTTTTAATTAAAGACAGAAAGGCATGAACACTGAATGACGAGATAAACCACCATAACATATCACAGGGTTAAAAGAAACAAGTTCAAGAAAAGCTTGTCATCCATCCATATTCTCAAGTTCTTGTATACTTGTACACCCTTTGGTATCAGATGTAAAACTGCTAAGTCAGCACAGTGCTGTAGATGAGATTTCGAGTACACCATAAATGTTTTCGCTTTGTGAGCGTTTACGTTTGTGAGTGATATTCAGTCTGAAGCTCTGCCCGCAGCACAGAGGGAGCGCGTGCATAAATATCAGTATCATCAGCATAGAGGTGTGTTTCTGCTTCGGTGTGTTTTTCGGAAAAACACAGCTTGCTCAGATCAGATGAGATTAGAAAGTTTCACTTGTGCAGCTGTGATGGGAATTACACACATTCAGCATTTCAGTGAACTTCCTGACTGACTGCCAGCAGTTTAAATTCTAATGAGCTACAAATCTGTTAAAAGACTCATTGAAAGACCAAGCACTGGTCTCTCATAGAGAGCAAAGACACAAATGCAATGTAAGGAAAAAACGGAGCTTGGTGTTTATATCAAAGCACAACCAGTAGGACGCTGAGAACCACGAGAAATATGCATCATTATCTTTGTTTAGATTGTGAGGCAAACGCAGCCCAGCCCTAACACAAGAGTGTTGGTGCATATTAAGAGGTTAACCACTCCTATAACTGTAAGAGGATGAAAGCTAATGTTTCTCACTGAAACATTTAGCAAGAAGAGTTGTTGTTCCAAACTGCTTTTGATGCCGGTCCCAGACTTAAACTTCAGTTGTGCACAAAGACATAAAGGAGAGTGCTGTACCAGCATCACGGTCTCTTCAGTTAGAATATGAAAAGTAACTTGTTGTTTATGTTTATGCTGATTGGTTGTTTTTGTCACTTTCAACAGTTTTTGCGCTTGAATTTGGCTGTTGGGAAATGTTGGTGTACACTGTACATATTTTTGGGGGAAGTGAAAATAGAAGCAAGTAACGATGCAGATCCACTAAAAATAACGTCTTCCCAAAGTTCTTCTTTCAGGGATTTTTAAAGAAAATTCCTCTGTGTCACTTCTTGTTTAAGTTCTTGAAGTGTGACCAGCAGGCGACCCTCACGACTGTTCTGGTTTCTACTTTACCTTCATTCATCTGCAGGAAAACTTTTATGCAATGTCACCTCTTCTTCTCACCATCAATACAGACTAAATGTTTATATCAGTAAAGAATTTTAAAGATAAAACAGCCTCCTCTGTTCTCATTACATACATGATGTCATTTGGAATGAGTCTGCCTGTCATGTGTTTGTACTGTATTTAATAATTTGCAGGTATCAGCGTTGTCTTTTGTCCTGTATCTCTACTCTCACTCAACCAGTTGCAGCCAGAAGTTTCTTCCTGTTAAAAGGAAGTTTTTCCTTCCTGCGGTCACCAAGTGCTTGTTTATAGGGGGTTGTTGCTGATATTTAGTTCTAATTACATACAATATAAAACACGTCGAGGTAACTGTTGTTGTGATTTGGAGTTAATGGATGAAACTGAAAGTTCCACTAAGAAGGTTGCTGTTGTTAAAGGATGTGTTTTAAACCAAACCATAATGTTTCCTGCGACCTGGATTTGCTTCTAGGATTTTCCGTGTTTCTGTTTTGGATTCCTTCATGTCTTGCTTCAGTCATCTCCTCTTGTCTTTGATGCGTTAGTATTCTTGTCGATCTAACTTCTCCTTATTTTCTGTTTTACTTTGAAATTTGTTCATATTTTCATGCCTTGCATTAGTTTTCCTTGTGTTTCTGATTTTCTTGATTAGTTTCACCTGCCTTTCTCTCCTGTGTAACACCTCCTCCAATCTTTCCTGCATGGTCAACACGTCTTCTATGCTCCTCAGTTGTGCTCCTCATGCCTGCTTGGATTTGATCTTTTGGACTTTGCTAGTGTTTTGTCTTCTGCATCAGCCTCAATAAAAGGGCAGCTACTCCTCCTTGTGCATTTGGGTCCCTGAAACAACAGTGGCCCTCGAGTGGCTCACTAAACAGAAACTTAAAATGTGGAAAAACCCAGTACTGTAAGTTTTGTCCCTGACTCCGTTTAAAGCTGACCCTTCCTTATTATAACCTTTGCATCCAGTAACTGCAGAGAAACAGTTTTAAAACATTCCCTCATGAGTCACATACTTACTGTAAAGCCTGTGAATTTCAGCCGCACTAGTTTATCAGACACGGAGGTATGAAACTTGGGTAGAAGGCTGCACTCCAGCTTTCCCATGACCACAAGACAGAAGTGGTTCTTCGTATGAAGCTACACATTGGTTGGTAAAATAGCCCAGTGATGACCACAGCCACAAATAATAAAACAGTGTGGTCTTTGGTTTGTGTGTCTGTGCTGCTGTCAGTGTATTCACAACCAATCACAGGTTTAAAGAGGAAGAGGGCATTTCTGTGTCACACTGCTCTTGGACATGACATCACAACTTCCTGTTTTTTAAAGCATGTTGTAAACACTGTTTTTAACGGTGCTATATCAATAAAGTTGTTTTTGACAGTTCATGTTTACTGGCTGTCTTTCAGGTGCTTTCTCTTTGGTCACTGTTCACCAGCCTGCTGTGCTCTCTGCAGCTCTGGGTCAGGATATCATCATGCCCTGTGAGCTCCGGCTGCAAGATGAGAAGCTCCTGTCCCAGCCCATCCTCTACTGGTGGAAATTAAATGAGATGGCTGCTGATTTCATACGGTTGATCCCCTCACAGACCCCGAACAATAGCCGTGCAACCCTTCTGGACAATAACGGGATGTCAACAAACAAGTCAATGATTCTGAAAAGTGTGCAGTGGGCTGACAGCGGGAAGTACCGGTGCAAGCTCTCGCTTCACACAGAGAGGAATGGAAATTTTAGGCAGAAGGGGGACACAACTTCCCTTGTGGTTTACGGTAAATACAAGGCAGAAGATTTGTTGTTTTTTTGTTTATTGCTTCACATGGGCGACCAAACGTAGTCACATTTCACAGTATTCACATCTACTGACTCTTGTTCTGCAGAGTTTGGCTGACAGAGAGGAGGTTTAAGGTTAAAGGTCAGGGGTTAGATTACATTAGACCGTGTCAGGAGGACAGAACAGCCCTCTGTGGCACGTGCACGTGAACAGTTTCCTCTGCAGACCTACAGAGCAGTCTGCAGAAAAGCTGTGAAATATTTGCTCTGAGTATGGAGGTAAAAAACACAGAAAGAAAAACAACGAGGGAAAGGCGACCTGTGTAAAAAGATTCACATGAAAGAGGAATTAAACTAGAGCTGACATCCTGTTTGATATTCTGTTTGAAAAAGAACTTTTAATTAGTGAATACATTTATTATTTATGTTAAATACTTCTGGTTCCAGTGATTAAACCCGAACTTCTGAAAGAATTTTATAAAAATATGTGTCTATGACCGTGCTGTACGTGTGTCTCTTGTTTCAGGCGCCACGGTCTTTAATGTCACCAAACACGCTCCCTGCATGCTAGGCTGTGAGGTCAGCGTGACGCGGGATGCTGGATTTTCTTTGCACATTTTTCACAACGGCCGTCGACTCCAAAATGTTACCTCAGCTCCAGGAGACGCCGACGCCGCTCTGCCGTACGTCACTCTCTCTGAGACCGTACCTCTGTGGTCGCGTGGGAAATACGAGTGCCAGCTGCACCTGAGGGATGACGTGATTACAAAGAGCATCTTCCACAGCAACCTGTCTGGTAATCAATTCAATTCAATTTTATTTATACAGCACCAAATCACAACACTGCTGCTAACGGCCATCTGCTGCAACCAGCTGGGGTGAGAGAAGGAAGACAGGACAAAAGACATGCTGTGGAAGAGAGACAGAGATTAATGACAAGAGTGATTCAGTGCAGAGAGGTCTGTGAACACATAGTGATTGAGAAGGGTGACTGAAACTCTTCAAATAAGCCTCTGCAGATGATCTGTTAGCTGTTTGACAACTACTCTTTCAAGGATGTTTGATATGAAAGGAAGGTTGGAGATTGGCCTATAATTAGCTAAGACTGCTGGGTCTAGAGATGCTTTTTGAGTAAAGGTTTAACTACAGCCAGCTTGAAGGCCTTCTGGTACATAGCTGATCATTAGAGATAGGTTGATCATATTTAAGATCGAAGCATTAATTAATGGCAGGACTTCTTTGAGCAGTTTTGTAGGAATGGGGTCTAAAAGACACGTTGATGGTTTGGAGGAAGTAATTATTGAAGTTAACTCAGAAAGATCACTTGGAGAAAAAGAGTCTAAGGGCATTGAAGATGATAACAGTGGGTGGATTATATTCTTAAACTTAGTTACAGCGCTTTGAGAAAGACATCTACTGTGATAAAGTCTACTCTCCACTGCTGTGTAATCAATTATTGTAAATGTAAATGTTATCAGGAAATGATCAGACAGCAGAGGGTTTTCAGGAAACACTGTTAAATGTTCAGTTTCTATGCCATATGTTAAAACAAGATCTAGAGTGTGATTAAAGTGGTGGGTGGGTTCTTTTACATTTTGAGAGAAACCAATTGAGTCTAATAACAGATTAAATGCCATGTTGAGGCTGTCATTTTTAGCATCTACATGGATGTTAAAATCACCCACAATAATTATTTTATCTGAGCTCAGAACTAAATTAGATATAAAGTCTGAGAAATCAGACAGAAACTCTGTGTAAGGCCCAGGTGGACGATAGATGATAACAAGTAAGACTGGTTTCTGAGTTTCACAGCTGGGGTGGACGAGGCGAAGCATCAGGCTTTCAAATGAATTAAAAGTCTGTCTTGGTCTTTCATTAATTAATAGGCTGGTGTGAAAAATTGCTGCCACACCGCCCCCTCGGCCTGTGCTTCGAGATTTCTGGTAGTTAGAATGACTCGGGGGTGTTGATTCATTTAAACTAACATAATCATCCTGCTGCAACCAGGTTTCTGTAAGGCAGAGTAAATCAATTTGTTGATCAATTATTAAGTCATGTACTAACAGAGACTTGGAGGAGAGAGACCTAATATTTAATAATCCACATTTCACTGTTTTACTCTTTGGTTCAGATGTGGATACTGTATTGTTCTTTCTTTGTGATTGTTTATGTTTAAGTTGTTTGTTGCTGGTTTTTAGTTTGTTTTTTGTCTTTTTGGAAGCTGACACAGTCTCTATGGAGATGGGTTTTTGGGGGGGTAGCAGGAGGAGAGAAGCTGCAGAGAGGCGTGTAAGACTGCAACTCTGCTTCCTGGTCCCAACTCTGGATACTCATATTTTGGGGGGTTTAATAAATTTGTCCATATTTCTAGAAATGAGAGCTTTTAGTGACCTCCGATTGAGTCAATCATCAGATTAATCATCGTCCTCCTGAGAGGAATCAATGACACTGCAGATTTTGAACAGTAAAAATTAAGCTTTACAGAAATTTTTTTAACAGGAAATAAGAAAAATCCTGAATTTCTGTGTGAGATTTTCTTTGCACGACTCTGTTCGCTTATGCTTCTTTAAAAGATGAGCTAAAATGTTTTTTAGGGGCACAGCAGCTGTGTGTCTGAAATCTGGACTTTATACTTTCTACAGTTTATTAAAGTTTTTGGTATTTCTTACTTTAATTTAAATTGTGAATTTAGTGATATATCATGTTATATTGTTGTAGTTAAGATGACTTCGTTGAATGAACATGAGCTAATAATTCCTTAATGATGTGATTGTCGTGCTTTTTCCGACGGCACAGCAGGTCGTCTGCTTTTATTTTATTTTGGTGTAGCTTTTCTTATAAATTTGACATTTTTTCTCATATAGTCACAAGTTTTCTTTTCATAAACTGGCCATTAAATCTTTGTAGATTTACTAAATGTTTTTCAGAAACTATTACTTTTACCTTATGGTAAATTTAGCAAGTTTTTGAACCCCTTTGCTCAACCTCTTCAGTGGTTATGTAAGTAAAGTGTCTAAAGACTAGGAAAGAAGTAACTACAGGTATGTTTTAGCATGCTTACCTAAACGACTAGCCTGACTGACTCACTTCGCCATCTTGTGGTACAACGTTGATATTACACAAAAGTACAGCCTGGCTCTCTAACAACTTCAGGCGCTGTCTCTTCAACACAGTACAGATTTTTTTGGACATAAAGTCCATGAAAGGTCTTTCTTTCTTTCTCCCTATGTTGACGTTCACTCTGAGGGGTTTAAACCGATTTCATGTACAATGTGTATCTTTGAAGAGGAAACCTGTTTAATCGTGAAAGGTTTTTTTCTCATTGGTTTCAGAAGTTGGAGAAGGTGATAAAAATGAGTCCACTACATGTTCATCAGCGCGTCATGGTGAGTTTGTCGTTTAAGCTTCTAGAAATATGCTCTTACTGGAAAAAGGACTCCAACACTGCACTCGTGTGTTATTGATAATGGGATCAAACTTCACACAAAGGGTTTTGTGCGTTTTGATTTCAGGCGTGTACCCAGAGCCGTGGTTCTTGTACGTGGCCCTCCTCCTGGTGCCTGTCACCGTCCTCATAGGCCTGTTGAGCGCCATGCTGATGTGCAGATGACTTTATCAGCATTTGGCTGGAATGGAGAGGCGGAGATGCAGCTGTGGAGATCCAGTCTGCCCGGAAATAATCAGAAATATTTAGTAAAGGTTTATCAGTGATAAAAGGCTGCAAATATTTATCAGTTTCCTCATCACTCAACTTTTAGAAACACATCAAGGTAACAAAAGACATTAAAGTGGTAACTATCGAGGGAACGAACTACAAAAACAAACAAAAAACGCTGCAAAATTTAACTGAAATGTTCACCACCAGGGGGCTCCACCCTGTTTTTTTCCCCTTTGCCAAGCCGCCATTGTAAATGAGGGTTTACTGTTAAAGAGCTGCCTTTAAGTAAAGGTTCAACTAACTCACCACACTATTCTTTCACAAAAACTGATATTACAGTACATCAGTAAGTAAAACTGACTCATGTCAAACGTTTCACAGATAAAAATCTCAAAGTGCTTCACAATAAAACACCAGAAATAAAAGTATTAGATGTCAAAGTCAGCCAGGACAGCCCAGCCATGTTTTTACCTCGAGATAATATCTGTTTGAGACACTATGCTGACATAGAGACACAGCGGCTACTTCGTTAAATTCTACTAACAGCTTCAGTTCATTATAAACGCAGAGTTTTTACAATAAGCACCTTAAAGCGCACGTTTCTGTTTCTTAGACGCTCCTGGTTTGTATTAGCGTGTTGTACCTTAAAAGCTTAACCAGGGACAACATCTACCTATCAGCTATGGCTCTAACTCCTACATACATGGGATCTTTATTAATGTAATAATGTTTACATGCATTACTAATGGAATGAATTATTAATCTAACTATAATATGTGAATAAACCGTGATTCTTACAGGTCTTTGTTTGTCTTTTGTGCATTTTATTTTGAAAGGTTTTGCTGTTGTGGATCTTTGTGAAACTTTGTTCTGGTTCCTCTTTCATCAGAAATGTGTTTTGTTTTGTTAGCTGTCACTTCCTGGCTCCTCAGAGGTATAAAACCATCGTTACGATTACACTCAGAGTTTTTTCTTTATGAACTGAAACATTTCTTGTAATTTTAACATCTCAGATGATGTTAGTCATTCATACGTTGCTGCATAGTCTGGATTACCAAAAACCAGCATCTCGAGTTTCATCTCCACTGAAATCTCAGTTGCCCCAACAGGGATTTATTACTGAAGCATTAAAAGGACATAACACAGTGTTGATAAAGTTGCACAGAGAGGTAAAATGACAGCTTAATATTATTTTGAGGACTTTCAAAAAAGAAGAGAAACCCTGCAGCGTGTTGAAAGGATGCTTCAGCCTAGAAACCGTTAAAAATACTGTTATGAATACATTTTATTGTAACTGAATCTCTAACATTAATATTAAAACCACGTCTGAGCTGTTAAACACCTCAGTGAAGCTGTGACAGCCGGCTAAACGGTCCCACCAACGGTCGTTTCAACAACGCGCAGCTTGGATTGATTTTTCTCAGCGGCCGTCATTGTGTGTGTGTGTGTGTGTGTGTGCATGTTTTTATGCACCATTAAAGGCTAAAATGGGGACTTGTGGTTAATAAAAGCAGCTGTGAAACCTCACTGCTGCCACCTAAAATGACAGATTGAGAAGTTAGCCGTAAAAATGTGAGTGAGCTGGAAACTTTCCGTGTGGTTGTCACTTCTGAGCTATGAATGACAAACAAGGACCTCGCCTGCTGTTCGCTTCAACATTTGGAGACTTATGATGACTAAATATTTCCTTTCTGTGCCCATTCAGTCACACGAGTCAGCCTCTTTCTGTTTGATTTTATTTTTTTCTTTGAATTTATGAATCTTACAGTCTTGCGTTTCCCTGCAGGCATGTTCTTAGCTGACACTCTGTCTGGTCGTCTGCTGCTGTGACCCTTTTATGTTCCCCTAAAAGGTCAAGGGGACGTGGGGAAAGTAACAAGTAGTGTCCGGGTTGAAAAAAGGAGACATGAAGGCAAAGTAGTTTAATTAAAGGTTTTTATGAAGATTTTTATTACTAATAAACTGAAAGTGATGGACAAACCGCTGTCTCCTATAAAAAAAGAGGAAAAATAAGAAAATCAACGAGTTGGTCATGAAACAGAAAAGGAGGTTAAAAAACGTTAAATCAATGTTACGTCCCCTGGCTAGTCTAGGGGGTTGAAGGGACGAACATAAATGTGGATAGAGAAGGAGGAGCCAAGATGGTAATTTTAGAAGGTTTATTTAATACTGGTGATGGGATTTGGGTTCAGACTGAGGTGTAACGTCAGGGAGAGCCAAGGCCAACATAACAAACAAAACATCCCTGACGTAAAAATAAAAGAAACTTACCTAACTCCAAAGAAACAAAATATACAACCTATAACCATAACCTACCTAACAACACATAAACAGGAGAAAACAGGGTGTCAAAACAAAAGGCAGCTCTCCCCTACAAGCAGTCTGAACATGAAGAAAACAACAACGCTCATACAAGATACAAAGGCATGCACAAGTATGCCAACCAAAATGGCCAGAGGGCCCAGAAGCACAGCTCCACAGGCCTTAAATAGTGCTCTGCTGATTACCAATTAGCCAGACTCTGCACAGCATCCAATCAGGACAGAGGAGGTGGAGCCTGGACAAAACAAAGGGTTAATAGGGAGAAGAGACGTCCTCCTGGGGGATGTAACACACACGCTCACCTCTCCACAGACCAGCAGAAAGAAGCCGCCACACACAGCACAGCTGGCACTACAGCTCTTCTTTCGCTGGCCTGAAGTACTCTCTGGGTATTTGCTGAGTACAGCCAGCTGTCCCAGAAAAGGTGACCCTCAAGGCTAGTGATGGGCAGATGAAGCCCCATGAAGCACTGAAGCTTTTCATCCAATTGGTTCACCCCAACGCGAAGCTTCATGAAGCTTCATTTGCTCTAGCAGGACACCTACTGGACGTAAAAATAATAGCTGGCATGAATTTGAAGAGTGTGGCATTTTGCACACAGCCTGTAAATGTCAACAACAAAAGGAGTGTGTAAAACATGTATATTGTAGTGATGGCAGTATACTGTGTATATTTATAGTGGCAGTATGGGAAATGATTATTTGGAAATGCTTGAAATGGAAATGATCATTTACTGTGAGGTGAGGTGTGGACAGTAGTTGTGCTTTTGTAACGTTGAGGTATGGACAGCTACACACTGAGGCTTTGAGCCTCAGTCCTGCCTGTTCACATTTTATTCTGTAAAAACTAAATTTTCACTGCTTTTACGTCCTTTTTAGTGGGGAGAACATAGCTAGGATTTAATGATTTAACAAATCTTTTGAATCCTTTGTCCTCCACAATGCTAAATGGCTGTGAGTCCTCAATCACCATGCTGACCAGGTCTTCATCTATTTGAGATTGTTCTCCTGAGGAAAGACAATAAAGACAAAGCACAAATATAAATATCACGCACGTAACTTATAACAGTTGTATAATATTGTTATATCATTTAGTAACATTACTGCATGCTATATTATCATTGCATTTGATGGCTCACCTGGTCTTGCTCCACAATCGGTGTTCCTCTTATTCTCATGAAAAGCTCTGTAGTGCCTAAGCATGGATGAGGTGTTGTTGTTATATCCCAGCTCCCTGGCACATAGCAAACACTTCACCTTGTACAAAAGTAAAGACAGCTTAACATAAATTGTATTGCACCATCAGTATCATGACAATACATCTTCTGTAGAAATTTACATACCTTGTTGGGAGGAATAAGATCAAAATGTTCCCACACAGGGGAGGACATCCTCCTCTTCTTAGCTGGCTCCATTCTCTCCTGACTTTCTCTCCTCACTCTCATAAACCTCCAAACGGTCTCCAAACTCTCTCTAACCGCAACTCTCCATCAAACACCCACATTTTGAATGAAGTCTGAGGGTTTATATCGCTGTCATATCTCGCGGCAAAGTTCGAACCACTTCATGAACCAGTCACGTGGTACAGCCGGGCAGCGAGGCTTCGGACGTCATCATTTTCAGCTCCTCCCATAAATGAAGCAAGCCTCGATACGCGCTTCGCGGAAACGCCCCCTCCATTACTCGACACACGCTCCGAAGCCTCGATACAGAACGTCCCATCACTAGTAAAAAGTGCCTCAGAGCAGCACACGGGCGTGTTATCGTACTGTTGTTAAAAGTTCGTTAGTTTTGGAGCAATGGAATTATGAAACAAGTTAGTCCATTGAGGAGCCCTGTACAACACGTCTTCACATGGCTACCAGACACGCCCCCCGTCATTTTGTTATTATTCAATTCAGAACTGCCCAGACCAGACACAGTGACGTTTCACCAGAATCCCTTTGATCTCTGATCTTCTTTATGACATCAGCACACTAAAACCTATAAATAGGGGAGAGGTTCTCACTCTTGGCAGTCTTTCAAAGAGAGTGGAAGAATTCACTAGGCAGGAAACTACTGGAAACTTGCGTTTCTGACACAGTTGACGGTATTTTTAAAAAATCTTTTAGTTGGTACAGAGATTTAGCATCAACTTCAATTTGAAATATGAGTCTGTCAAATCCTGTTGCATGCAACATGAGAGCCGAGAACGAAAAACTTAAACAGCAAATCAAAGAGCTGAAAAATGAGAATAAAACTCTCAAACAACAAAACTCTACCATACGTGACCTTAAAGTCGAGAACGCCGACCTTAAGGAGCAAAAAAGAGAGCTCATAAATGAGAACAAGATTCTCCAAAAAAACATTGAAGTTCTCTTCAAACGAAGTGGGTTCTCTAAAAACAAGAGGAAAAGAGACCTGCAACTAGAGAATGAAACAATTCACTTCAAAATTCAAGAGCTGGAATATTTGAATACAGTTCTACAGGATTCACAAAGCTCCAATAGCAAAGAAATTCAGCAACACAAAGAGGTGATGCAGGAAATGCAGGATGAAATCAGAGAGCTGCAAAGCAAAAAGGCAGGCTATGTTATAAAAGTGAAAGGCATGGAAAAGGACAACCAGTCTTTAAGAGAGGAAAATGATGTGATGATAAAACGCATGTGTGAGCTGAAAAGGGACTTTGAAAAGGAAAAAGATGACATGCAACAGGAAATACAGGCTGTTAAAACTGAGCTCCATCAGGCAAACACAGCCTTTAAAGAGTTACAAGAGAGTGAAGAAAGAAAAAGGATCATGAATGAGGAAAACAAAACAACGGACAGTGAACAGCTCAGACAGACCCTGGAACGCCAATGCTTTGCACATGAAATTGACATATTGAGGCGGCATAACGAACTTCTTGAACAGGACCTCCAGGAGCTTTCCAAAAGGAGTGGTGATTCTCAAAAAGAACTGAAACCACACGATGAGGGTGCGAAAGGAGAATCACGGATCTCCAAAGCCACTGAGAAAGACTCCGAACATGATTTTGAAGTGACCAACAGAGAAAAGGAGTTGTTGTGCCATGAATTTGAGGAAATGCAAAGAGAGCTTGAAGAGGTCAAGAAAAATCTGTATGATTCACAGGAAGAACATAACAATCTGATAAACAACTACGATGTCCAAGTTGACATACTCAAACAACAAAATAAGGCCTTAGAAAATACGGTTAGTGACCTTACCAAAAAGATGTGGAATGGACGGGAAGCGATGAGACAAATGGAAAAGAACTTTCAAGAACAAAGGAAGCTACTCGAAAATCTCCGAGGAGAATTCGAGGAAATTTAGCACAACTACGACTTTGGCCCTCCCTATTAAAGCTGGTTAACGCAGGTTCAATAGGGCTATAACTTAGACAATGGAAGTTCATTTGATTTAATTGGCCCAAAATGAGTGACTGCACCCAGACACTCAGTAGCAAAAAAATTACAGAGATTCAAGAGAGAAAACTGTTTCTGCATAGACTCCTATAGTACTGCAAGTCGTGTCATCGCTTGGTGTCCTGCATAGAGTGCAGGTTTAAGGTATCTACGTATCTTTCAGAATTAGAAGCTATGCTGCGTCAGGGGTTATAACAGCTGTGCCCCCCCCCAACCGGTCGAGGCAGATGGCCGCCCCTCACTGAGCCTGGTTCTGCCGAAAGTTTCTTCCTGTTAAAAGGGAGTTTTTCTTTCCCACCGTCACCAAGTCTAAGGAGCTTGGAGAAAAGCGCCTGGACTTCTTTAACTTAAAGAAGTCCAGGCGCTTTTCTTTCCAAGCTCCTTAGACTACTATGGCCTTGATGACTGATAACCTTCACAGACACTGTCATCAAGGGTTTGCTCACAGGGGATCATCTGATTGTTGGGGGGTTTTCTCTCTTATATTGTATGGTCTTTACCTTACAATATAAACAGCCGAGAAGCGGCTATTTTTGCGATCCGGTGCTTTAGAAATACATCTTAGCTGAACTGAACTCCATAACATCTGGACCGAAATGCCTACACACAACGGTAGGCATTTCAATCAAGAGCTCTGTCCAAAACGTTCAATGACAAGCATCAGCACCAGGATTGTTTTTTAGCTCACCAACAGTTTTTTATTGTAACTGCAACTTTGTAAGACTGGGTTGGGAGATGTTCTTGTGGTGAGCTTTTATTCACATAATTGGTTTCTTTAATAGTGAAATAAAATAAATTTGTATAACTGGAAACAGCGTTCTCATGTGTGATTATCACATTGTATTCTTTAAACCATGTAACAGAATATATAATATATATAATTTACTCATAGTCATATTAATGTCTAATGTGATTGAGTTTCCTCATCTCTACTTATGTGCTGATGTGTTCACTGAGGCCATTGTATGGTCCATTTTGGCTGCATTTCCATGTTTTAAACATGAAATTTGCTTATTTAAAGGGTGTCTCATGTATCTCTTATGCAGAAATATGTGTTGCCTAGCTGGACAAATGTAGCACAGGTCTACTATTATTGGCCTAATGTATTTTAACAATCATTTCAGCATCCAGATAATCTCTTTCATACTCCCTTAGATGAATTTAGCCTGGTTGTCATGAAATAGGCATTTGAAACAATAACTACCAGTATCTTCGAATGTGTGTGATTGCACTAATCCTACACATTCTTTGCAAGACAACTGGGTGCTTTTATGTAAAGAATGATCTGAGAACACTGAGGCTAATGAAGTAACAAGAGAAACATAGTAAGTAGTCTTTCAGTTTGCATGATCAATTTTGATTATTGTTCATTTTCATTTACCATGTCAACATGTTTTAGAGCAACGTTTTCTGATTTTGAGCTCTTTTAGGTGTAAGTCATCGTCAGTGATCACCCTAAGCCCAAAGCAACACCAAACATGGGCAACCAAAATGCATCATTTTGTTAGCATGTAATTGTTCTCCCAATTCTTAGAAATCAGGAAACAACAAAAATAACAATTTTAACTTACAGACATGAAACACTCCCCCACCCTGGAAAAAAGTCCATTTTGCCTTTTACAAAAATATAAGGTTAGTGTAATGTTAGATTTTGCATTAATACCTATGACTGAGACCTCAAAGGTAATTCCTCGACTGCTTCAGTAACAGCCTGGTTGATTTTAACAAGTTAAGTAAATTTGCGGTCAATTTAGACTCAATTCAAAATCTCCTACTTGGGACGAACACTAAATGTAAATAGCTGACTTTCTAAATAAACCTATCCATCTTTGCAAGGTCAATTTTTGCTTTCATTAAATTCCAAATGTTTAGCCATAATTAGCTTAGCTGTCCTACTCTTGTTACTGCTCTTTCCTACTGCTGTTACAATCAAATGAACATCTCTGCAAAGATAAATTAGCTGAGACCTTAGGTTGATGGTAGTTACTAGCAAACACAGAAACGTACATACACTATATAGTACAGTTCTATGATACATCACCAAATAGAACAATTTGTGGCAATGCAGACAAGCAGAGAAACAGTTTAATTCGTTGAATTTGTTCACTTGATCGGAGGTGTGTTTCCTGCAGATATACAACATCGGATCTCAATGATTTTAAATGAGTAAAAGCCCTTGTGCGTTTAACCGGATTATTTATACCTTTAACATTCCAGCTTATAAAACGAAGAGCAGATGACTTTGCGAGCTTGCCATTCAGGTACCAAAATGCAGGTGCAGAAAAAATATGTCCCAACCTCTGGAACCCCCCCGCCCCAAAAGAAAGAGGGGGAGAGGAAAAAAAAAAGGGGAAAAAATAAATAAATAAAACGAGCCTCAAAACCCCATGCTGATCTACTATTATCCCTGAGATCGCAACCCTCCAGGCTAGGATAGCACAGTGACTAAACGTACTGTTAACCGGTGATAGATGGACAAGCAGACTAACAATTCTAAGGAACAGTAGAAGTGGTTCTCTACAAGAACCGCTCAGTGTTTGTTTTGACTCTCCCTCTCAGGTCAATCTTTCAGAACAAACTTCAGTTATTACTTCCTTCGTTGTTCTCTTGCACCCATTCCTACTTCCTAATGTTGTAGAGTTTTAACCCTCAAAGTGTCTTGAGCTGACTGTTGCTGTGATCTGATGCTATAAAAATAAAGTGGAAAATAAAATGGACTTTTCACTGATAAATCATGGCCGAACACACTTGTAAAATATACTTTCAAACATTTCAACAATATTTTTTATTTTTTATTGAAAATTAAACTGTTCTTCTTGTTTCTGCTCAGGAAATCTTGTTAGCAGGTCAGCAGCAGAGAGCTGAAGATGTCTGGCAGCTCAGGTGAGTCACAGTATTGCGCAGGTATAAAACACTCAGTGCAGTGCTTCTTCTTTTACATTTGTTTGCTAACTTATTTAACTAAAACTCTGATTTATAAACTCCTTTGTTGGAAATCCAGAGCTGCAGTGTTTCTCCCTGCAGGCTGGAGCTGTGTCTCCCCCTTCTGGCAGTGAGAGTAATTACACAAACACTGTCGGTGCTGAGGATGAGAAAAAGCCTCAGCAACGGTCACAGATGGCTTTCTCTGTCAGACCGTCATGCTTCCTCTGAACACCGAGTCTCTTTTTATCTGAATCATCACAAAGTTTTCTCTGTTTGCATCACTTGTCATGATTTGGAGTTTGAGCCTGTTTATCAGCACCGACCTGTCTGCTGCTGTCTTCTTCTTCTGTTGCAGCCTCCAGACGTCACTGAGGACCAACGAAGAAGAATGAGGCCAACGCCACTATCACCTGTAATATACCTGCTGCTGTCTCTTTTTATCGTAATCATCACAAACTGTTTTTCTTCACATTTGCTCTGTTCTCCTTGTTCTTTCAAAATAAATGAACACTCCTGCCACCATCAAAATAATAAAACTTAATTTAAAGGTTCTCCCCACAACCTTGTGTGTTCTGTAACTCCTCAGTAAGTCCGGTGAAAATGAGCCCTGTCTGCTCCTTTCTGATTCAAAACTCTCACTGTGCCTCTTTAGTAAATCCCAACTGTAGCTTTTTAACACTAAAAGTTGACTTTGCACCTGCTGCAAAGCGTTAGGAAATCTGGCCATATTCCAACTCGCATGAAGAAGTGAAATTTTCCATCCATCTGCAGTCTAAGCAGCAGGGAGAGCAGGGTGATCAGCCAAGCAAAGAGCCAGATCTCTCCAGCGTGTCCTGGCTCTGCCCTGGAGCCTCCTCCCTGTAGGACATCCCTAGAAGACGTCAGTTAAGCGACCAGGATGCCAGTGATAGAGACAAATGACAGAGCTCCTCCTGTCTCTAAGACAAAGACCAGCGACGCTCCAACCACAGCTCATTTCATCTCACCCCGTGGAGATTTGCTCCGTCACTGTCACAACTACTACAATGACCTCACCTGCAGTGATGGGTGAGTCCTTCTCCTCTTCCCCGGATTCGATTCGATGTTCTCTGTGGAAGGCGTGGCAGTGGGAGTGGCCACTACCTCCTCTCAAATCAAGTTACAGTTTGCTAGAATCATTTCAGGGCCAGCTAAAAGTCTTGCTTCATGTCCTGTCCAAACTCCTACTGAATTTTCCTCTCAGCCGCTGCCTGGGCCACACTGGTCCATGTTGAGGCTGCAGCTCATGCTTCCACCATGTGGAAGAGGCCTCTGCAAGACCCTCCCGGGACATATATGTTTAGAAACGCCAGGTCTGTCGGGTACCAAGCACCTGATTCAAGTCACCACCAAGTGCTGATCAGCTGAGCTTCTCTCTCTTCACCCGTGTGTCCAAGAAACTGCAGATCTGATGGTATGATGACAAAATCAACCACTGACCTGTAACTGAGAGTCCCGTTCAACACCATCACTCACTGAATCACACACGCTCTCTTTCTAAGGAGTGCTGGAACATCACATTTTCTCTCTGCACTCATGTTAAAGTCAACTTTAACACTTAACACCTGTTAATGTCGGTGTAAACCTGCCTCCACTGGTTTACACCGACCTCAGCAGGCATTTCCTGCTTCTAATCTCTGCTCTAAATCAGATTCCATAACAAAGTGGTTGAGTCGCAGTGTTGTGATTAAGTCTGCACTGTGTACTGTTTCAGCTGTCGTCACATGCAAAGTGCCCACTCAGAGAGAAGGTTATAACCTACATGTGGCTGACGCTTCCTGTTGGTGACCCATATTTGTCAGTAAACAGCTAACCACAGGAAGCTGCAGGCTGAATATTGCTCCATTACTTTATTACCTGCTGTCACAGAGCAGATATATTGACTGGACCCTTGATTAGCGATGCCCTGCTAGTATTGGCTTGGACCCTTTTTGCATTCAGAGCTCTCTTAGTCCTGAGATTCAGTAAGATGCTGGAAACGTTCCTCAGAGACGTTAGTCCATAAGGACAGATGGTGTCATGAAATCAATATCCTTAGTATCCTTATTTTCCTATTATATTGTTTTATGTACTGAAGGCTTGTAGAGCAAGGCCACTTTTGACTTTTGCTCAGGTATCAGACACCTGATCAGGTGACTGATCAGACACCAAAGTCTGGGAGCATTTCCCCACAAAAACGCTCTGCCAGTGTTTCAGGCTCACCCAAGGATTCCTCTGACATGTCAGAGATGAGGTCTGTATCAGCGTCATCTTCTGATGCTGAGAAAATTTCCAGTGACCTCGCCGTTCTCCTCATGATGAGAGTCATCAGAAAATCCAAACCTGAAACTCAGCACTTTTTTGCCAGGGCAGCATGTACTACAAAAGAACCTGACGCGATCCTCAAGCGTCTGAGAGATCTGATGCAGCCTGAACTCAGCAGCACAGAGTCCGTCACAAGTCTGATGAAGGACAAGAAAAAGTTCATCAAGAAAATGACCAAATGCCTCATCAAGGAGTTTGGCTCCCCAGACACTGTGTTAAAGGCTGCGATGGCAAAGGATGCGTCTTTTGATGAGGTTCTGACAAAGCATCTAAAAATGCGCCTCGGAGTCATCCCCGGTCCTCCCAAAAAGTCCAAAATTTCCAGGTTTTTTTCAGCGTTGGGAAAAACTCTGCGAAAACCCTTCAGGTGGTTCACTAAAGCCAGAGATGATTGAAATGACCATCCTGGCTTTTCCCCGCCGCCCTGCTTCTTTTAACATCTTGAAGCAGAATTTTAGCACCAAATCCAAATTCTAACAACTGTAGTTCACGCCATCTCGTCTCCTTTTTGATTTCCATCCCCCCCAACCGGTCGCAGTGGATGGCCGTCCCTTCTGAGCCCGGTTCCGTTGGAAGTTTCTTCCTGTTAAAAGGGAGTTTTTCTGCCCCACAGTCGCCTCGTGCTTGCTCAGAGGGGGATCGTTTGATTGTTGGGGTTCTCTGTAGTACTGTAGGGTTTTGACCTTACAGTACAAACAGGGAGGAGACTTTGTGATTTGGTGCTTGATTATGCAAAATATCTAATTTGGCATAAAATAAAAATTTAAAATAATTAAAAATACATTCCAACTTTGTTTGTGTTCTTCTTCTGTTGTCAAATATGTAGAAAGTGTTGCACGTGTGATTTTAGTCATTTAGCATCAACATGTAGCCAACATGTGTCTGTTTGTGATCCTGCTGCATCTGTTTTTGTCTGATTTGTATTGATAATAATAATAATAATGATAATAATAATAATAATAATAATGATAATAATAATAATGATAATACTTTTTATTTATAGGCGCCTTTCAGACCCTCAAGGTCACCTCACAGTAGCACGTAAACAACACCATAAAAAACATAAGAAAAATGTATATATAGCAAACATGGTAGATAAAATTTAGACATAAACAGTCATAAAAGTAAATATAAAAACTGAGCAGGTAAAAACGGCCTAAGACAGATCAGGTGTATGCAATTCTAAACAGATGGGTTTTGAGTAGTGATTTAAAAGTATTGAGACAGTGTGTGGAAGTATGCCCTAAGAGTGGGGCTTTCCCACACTGCGTTGGCGTTATTCATTTTCAAGCTGATATCATTTGTACAGTTAGTTTTATGTCTACTGTTTTTCTGCACACAGTATACAGCAGTTCCTGCAAAATAAAATGGATGGAAGGAAATCCATTACAAGCTGTAAATCCGCCTGAATGAAGCTGTAGTTGGTGCATTTGGCCTCTGGGAGGCAGTGTTGCATTCAGCTTCTACTTTGGACCAAACGCTGATGCAGATTTGAGCTCAGGTTAAACTGACTGAGAATGCAAAAATACAGGTGGAGCCGACAGCAGACCCTTTAAGTGCTCGTCTGCTTCAGCTACACCCACCATGCACAAGCAGCTCACATGAACTGGGTGAAGGAGGCTGGACAATCGCATGAAGTGGGTTTTCAGAGGATCTCTGGACTGAGCTGAAGCAGTTTGGACCCTCTGAGTAAAAACACATAAAAGCTGGTTGACACGTTCTGAGTCTCGGCTCGTGTTCAGTCATCTTTTCTCTTTAATTCGCCTGTTAAAGCAGGAGAAATAGTTTTTCTGGTTTGGGATCAGGCAGACTTCTGCATCGGGGTCAGGAAACACAGGACAGACATGAGAGGCTTCTTTATTATTACAAAGATGGTTTCAGACTGCAGTTTGGTTGTTGTTACATTCAATAAAGTGTAAAAGTGTTCATGTTTGACATGAGATGGTCAAACTTGTGTAGACGCAGGGAGTTTCCAATAAGAAAGAAGCTCTAAAATAACAAGACAGGAAGAGTGTTAACACACACACGGCAATACAAAAAGAGAAGTAAGTGGATTATTCTGGACTGAGGTTAGATTGTCTTTGAGGAAGTTTAAAGTTAAAGAAAATGTGGAGATCATCAAACATCGTTTCCAAGCTAATGTCCATGACCCACATCAACTCATGGACTGAACATACACACACACACACAACCACTAGCACTTTATACAGCCTCTGTAGAAATTAGCCACATATCTCACTGATCTAAACTGCGCTACTGTAAACGCCGTGTAGACAATCATACTGTACAATACAATAATTATAATTCTATAAACGGTTTATAGAAGATCAACCATCTTCTATAAACCACATGCAAGTTATAACCAGCTGTTTATAACTTGCATAGTTCATATTGATATCCTGTTCATAGCCTGTATACTCACTACAGCCTGCACATACTTAGAGCTTATTCATGACATACCTTCATACCATGAACATTGTAACAGACCCATTTCTGTAATACATCTATATTGTGGCTAAAGCACTTTCTGGATGGATGCAAACTGCGTTTCATTGCCTTGTACTTGTGACGTGTGCAATGACAATAAAGTTGAATTCTATTCTATTCTCGTGGTGCAATGTGAAGGTTTGGCCAGCAGATGGCGCCATGGTCTTAAACTCCTTAGAGTGTTACTGTGGAGGTGAAGGGCTGGACTTTTAAATGGTCAGTCACACATTTTCAGGAAGAACGATGAAGTCCTGAAGGAAAACTCGATCATTACCACTCAGACCTTTTCTACTGTTAGCATCTCTGAATAACAAAAATGTTATTGTCCAACAAAACGAGCATTTTTCTAAAGATAAAAAAGAGTCAAATCAACCTGTGAACATCAGCCATTAAAAATCAGCTGATCAGTCACTTCCTGGTGGGCAGACTAAACCGACCCAGAGTCACAGCTCCCAACTTTGGAACAGCTTTCCTCAGCCCATCATTTACTTTATCTCATTCTCACGAAAGCCCCTCCCACGGTAAAAGAGAAAATAACAAACAATACAATTATTCAAAACACATGATCATCATGAAAAGGAAAAATAAAGACATGCATCTGTAAACACATCAGCCACGTCCATGTCAGGGCAGCGACTGCTGACAACTCATTTTATAGATGAGCTTTAATCTGTTTCCTGTTGTTTTTGGCTTTTGTTCCTCTAATGTGCGTGTGCGCGTGTGTGTGTGTGTGTGTGTGTGTGCGCGTGTGTGTGTGTGCGTGCGTGTGTGTGTGTGTGTGCGTGTGTGCGTGTGTGTGTGGGGTCTGATCTGAGCTTAGGATAAAGAAGGATGATTTCCAACTGTCAGTCATGCAAAGCTACGCTGTTACAGTCCAGCAGTCAGAGTACAGAGATGGAAATAAGTTGAATTACACAGCAGATCATCTGAGGAACATCAGCCAATAACGTTCAGACTAAACCGCCACAGTCTTCCTTCTCACTGTAAGCGGCTGTCTCCTCCTCTCTGTGGAAAACCTTCCCATCAGGCTGCGTCCTCCACCTCAGCTTCACCTCCTCAGTGACTCCTTGCTCCACCAGCTCCTCCCTCACCTGAAACACAGTTTTCACACATTAACAGAAGCTCCTCATTAATCAGCCGTTGTTTCTGTAGTGAGCAGAAAACGTTGTTGGTGCTGTTTCTGGGGGAAATGAACTAAATGAACTGGCTGGGGATGAAACTGAAGTCTGGAATTAGGCCTCATTGCCTGTCATTGGTTCACGTCGTCTCCTCACAGTAATCTGAAATTAAGTGACTTCTTCAAGTTACCAGTTAAAAAGGTTAAATAATACAAATGGATGGGATTGCATTAAACGAGCCCCGTATCTCTGCAGCTGTGTGCTGTCACGTGTCCCTGAACCTGCACAGACTCACTGCTCTCTATCATTTCACAGTAGTTATAGCGGTCTGTTCCTTGTATCGGGGCCCGTGTGACCTCTGACCTGCTGCAGGATGGATTCTTGCACTGTGGGGTCGTTCAGGTCTGCAGATCCCGCCCTCAGCTGAACCTTCACTGACCTCGAGGCTGAAGGTTTGACATCTGCAGAGAAAGAAAAGGGCCATTCAATTCAATTCAATTTTATTTATACATCACTAAATCACAACAACAGTCGCCTCAAGGCGCTTTATACTGTGCGGTAGACCCTATAGTAATACATATAGAGAAAAAACCAAGCAATCAAATGACCCCCTATGAATAAGCACTTTGGCGACAGTCAGAAGGAAAAACTTTTTCCCTTTTAACAGGAAGAAACCTCCAGCAGAACTCAGAGCTCAGGGAGGGGCGCAAATGGAAGAACGCAGTCTTACATATTTGTTTAATATGTGCATTGAAGGACATGTCCTGGTCAAAAATGACTCCAAGGTTCCTCACAGTGTTACTGGAGGCCAAGGTAATGCCATCCAGAGTAAGAATCTGCTTAGATACCATATTTCTAAGCTTTTCAGGGCCGAGTACAATAACCTCAGTTTGATCTGAATTAAGAAGCAGAAAGTTAGCGGCCATCCAGGTCTTTATGTCTTTAAGGCATTCCTGCAGTGTAACTCATTGGTGTGTGTTATCTGGCTTCATGCACAGATAGAGCTGGGTGTCATCTGCATAGCAGTGTAAATGTATGCTATGTCTTCTAATGATGCTGCCTAAGGGAAGCATGTATAATGTAAAAGTGCTATATAAATAAAATTGATTTGATACTTTACTTAGGCAATCAAATTAAGATAGATTTTATGTTGTTGGTTTTAAAGAACTGGATGGATATTTTAATGTATTTTTTATTTCTATTTTTCAAGAGTTGGAGAAGTGCCCTTTTTTCATAACTTGGCCTACCCTTTTTAGTTTTGTTAATATTGGCAATAGTGAGAAGTACTATGGTTGGATTCAAATGTATTTAACATAGGGCATCTAATTAAGGTAAATGTCATGTTTTTAGTTGGTAGAATCTGATGAGCAATATTTTATTTTATTATTTTTTATTTTGTTTTTCAGTTTTCCTCCTGAGTGATTGCCACCTTAACGTGGTCAGGGGGTTTGTGTGCCTCAGTGACACTAAGATCTAGACCTGCAGAAGCTGAGCCTTCAGGGGGGACACCCAAGTTGGTCAGGTTTTAGGGTAGAGGTTTGACAAAGTGCAATCCAATTACATGACAAAAACAGTTATTCAGAGCACCCCACATTCGCCTCAGCTGCCACCATGTGCCCCCTTTACATTTCTGTCTGCCCCCTCATATATGCCTGTCTAGAACCAGCCCAGCACACCTCCCCCTCGGCCTGTGCTTCGAGGTTTCTGGTAGTTAGAATGACTCGGGGGTGTTGATTCATTTAAACTAACATAATCATCCTGCTGCAACCAGGTTTCTGTAAGGCAGAGTAAATCGATTTGTTGATCAATTATTAAGTCATGTACTAACAGAGACTTGGAGGAGAGAGACCTAATATTTAATAATCCACATTTCACTGTTTTACTCTTTGGTTCAGATGTGGATACTGTATTGTTCTTTCTTTGTAATTGTTTATGTTTAAGTTGTTTGTTGCTGGTTTTAGTTTGTTTTTTGTCTGTTTGGGAGCTGACACAGTCTCTATGGAGATGGGTTTTTGGGGGGGTAGCAGGAGGAGAGAAGCTGCAGAGAGGCGTGTAAGACTGCAACTCTGCTTCCTGGTCCCAACTCTGGATAGTCATATTTTGGGGGGTTTAATAAATTTGTCCATATTTCTAGAAATGAGAGCTGCTCCATCCAAAGTGGGATGGATGCCGTCTCTCCTAACAAGACCAGGTTTCCTCCAGAAGGTTTGCCAATTATCTATGAAGCCCACATCGTTTCTGGGACACCACTCAGACAGCCAGCAATTTAAGGAGAACATGCGGCTAAACATGTCACTCCTGGTCTGATTGGGGAGGGGACCAGAGAAAACTACAGAGTCCCACATTGTTTTGGCAAAGTTGCACACCGATTCAATATTGATTTTAGTGACCTCTGATTGGCGTAACCGGGTGTCATTACTGCCGACGTGAATTATGATCTTACTGAATTTACGTTTACCCTTAGCCAGCAGTTTTAAATTTCCTTCAATGTCGCCTGCTCTGGCCCCTGCCGGTGTCTCTAGCTTCACATGTCTGAGAACAGAATCACCAATTACCAGAGTTTGACCCCCGGCGGGTGTGTCGCCGAGTGGGGAAAAACGGTTAGACACATGAACGGGTTGGTGGTGTACCTGGGGCTTCTGTTTAGGACTATGCTTCCTCCTCACCGTGACCCAGCCGCCCTCTTTCCCCAGCTGCTTGGGGTCTGCCGGGGAACAGCTAGCGGGGCCTACGCTATCTTCGGCTGCACCAGCTACAGGGGCCTGGCTAGCTATGGGTGAATGAAGGGTGCGAAGCCGAGTCTCCAATTCAGTAATCCTGGCCTCCAGAGCTGCAAATATGCTACATTTGTTACAGATATCATTACTGCTAAAGGAGTAACTAAACATCTGACACAATGAGCAAGAAAGTGCAGGAGGGACAGGTGAAGTAGCCATGGTGCACGTGAAGATTATACTATGAAAACAGAAGTTATCTAAAGGTTTTTAATTAAATTGCTACGCAGATAAGCTACTCAACTACTACTTCCTGTTCCTGTGTTGAAACAGGAACAGGAAGTGATACTCTACCGCAGACAGAGCAAACACTAAATGACAGCGCCACCCAAAGCATCGGCAGTGCTGTGCCAAGAGTGTCCGGATGAGCCCAGGAGGACCAGACTGTGCAGAAACACAGAGGACAGACTCACCTCTGGAGCAGAGGAAGGGGCGTTGGTCATCACAGTTATGACTGTTGAAGGAGCCTGTTGATCCGACTATTGTGGCACAGTTTACGCTGTCATCAGGCTGCCCGGGCCCCCACGGCAGGTTGGAGGCTGTGCTCGAGTTTGACCACGTCCAGTATTTTCTGTACAGTCCAATCCAGGCACCAGCAGTATCTGACAACATAGAAGCGACCTGGCTGTTGTCCTGCGTGTTGGTGATGGTTTTCAGGTCTGTGTACGTCTGTCTGCAGTAAGACTGAGCATCAGACCAGGTCATTGAGTTCTTCACCTGGATGTGTTTGTTAGTCGCAGCTGAAACAAAAGATCAGACGGATTCAAACCTGCAGCTAAAATGTTCAGTTTGTCAAACCCTGGTACCAAAGTCTGAAACACTCACCGTCATAGCAGACAAAGTAATAAGTAGCTGAGCACGGTCTTGTGGACCATGATCCATCACTAGATATTGTAACACACTCATTGGTCCCTGGCTGTCCCGGTGACCACATGTTAAACCAGGATGACTGAACTGGACCGAGGCGAGACCATTTCCAGCCGCTCTTGGAGAGTCCAATCCACGCCTCGGTGCTCCCCGCCCTTTTCTGGGCTTCCTGGATGAGAGCTGAGCTGTTAACGATGGCGAGGTCAATGTACTCATCTCTGCAGTATTGCTGAGCATCGTTCCAGGACTTCTGCAGGTCAACCAGGTGGAGCTGTCTGACTAACTGATCAGACTGAAGATGGCAGACCATCACGTAACCTGAGAGGACACGAGTCAGTCAGCGCGGTCACAGACTCACCTCAGCTCGACTATTTTAGTCATCAGGAGAATAAATTCTTTACATGCTACCACAACGCAAACTTTTTGTTGACATCTTTAAAGACGTGAATATATGTTAATATATGTGTCCTTCAAAGGATGTGTAACTCGTGTACTGGTTAAAAGCTGTTTTACGGTGCCTGTGGACACCTACACACTGGTTTCCTGCTCCAGGGCGAAACTCTCACATCAGCTTAAAAAGCTGCTTTAACAGTGCTAAGTTTGTTTTTCACTCTGGCCTTATTGCACATGTATTTGGACGATTTTTCCTCTTCAGTGTGCACAATGAAGGAAAACGACGTGTTAGTGGTCGAGGCTCAAAGCTGAACAACACGTGCACTAGGGCTGGGCCATATTATAGCGTTCACGGTAATACCGGTACAATGTTAGGCAACGATAAGAAAATGAAATATCATGATAAATATTTTTGGTCATATCGCCCTGCTCTAACGTGCACACGGACGTGGTAAAAGCAGTCAGGATCTTTTTCAGCGAGCTGACGGGTTTGCAGCGTTTCAGGCTTTCAGTCAGATTTCTACACAGAAAATAAAATCAAGACGTGTTTTTCTCAGCAGTGCACACAAACAGCCACGTTCATGCACTGACTCTTCCCTCCTTTCTTTCTTTACTCTTTTACTTCACTTTATACAAACTCTTACAAACTACCGACCATTAAACTGTCAATCAAACTTCTAACTGGACCCAAAGAAACCTTTAGAAGTTTAGTTGACATGACAAAGGTCTTTGGAGATTGTACGAGTGTTCCTGTGACTGCTTGAAGCTCGTTTACAGACACCTTTAAAATAATCCCTATGGAGCAGTTCACTTTGTGCTTTCTTTGATTTTCTGACATCAAAAGTTTTATTCAAACTGTAAATGAGGCGACTGAGATGAGTTCACAGACCTGAGAGCAGCAGCAGGATCAGTCCACACCTCTTCATGACTGAGAGCTGAAAAACTGTGAAGACGTCCTCATGAATCTCATCTGCAGCTGCTCGTTCATTATTAATCATAACACTTAAAGCAGCATCAACAAAGAGGCAGCTGTCTCTGTCATTCACTCCATTTCTATCTAATCTAATCATTCAAACAAAACTATCAAACATATTTAATATTTGAAACGTTCAACTTTAAAAATGTTGTCTTCCTTCAATTATCATCATTTTGTTTATTAGAATACCAGACAATGAATGTGTGAGATTATCAAATAAACCAAACATATGCAGAACATACCCGACACGATGAGACGTCTGTGCAGCTGTGACACAGTCAGAACTCTTCATCTGATATAAATGTCATCCTCGCTCCTCCTCCCACGTCCATCAGAGACTTTGTAAAAGTGGTTTTTTAGAAAGCAGCCCAGTGTTCATTACAGTGCATTTGATTAAAGATGCTCAGAGTCGTTTAACTGAAGATGACTTATTCAAAGTTATTACAGATGCAAACAGACTGACGTCTGCCCGACCACTTCAATGTTCCTTGAATAATCTAAAGAACTTGGAAAGAAAAGCATCTGATCTTCTTTAATTTTCTTGAAGATGTTTCATGCGAGAAGCTTCTTCAGTTTTAAGGTCAATTGGTGGTGAGTGCCAGATTTCCAAGCTCTATGGGAGTGTCCCCTAAGGAGGTCATGGATCTGCTATTGATCCTCTACCTAATCACACGGGCCAAGGTGTGAAAACGGGTGTGGGTCACAATCAGCCAAGATTTCGGGTGAGCTCACTGTGAAACTTAGCCCCACCCTATCATGTGATTTCCTGAGTTGAAATGGCTCATGATGTGAGCGGGCATTAAGGTGTCTAGGAAGGATCACCAAACTGGCTTATTGATGGCAGACAGTTGGTGTCGAAAGCCTCTGTTCAAAGAGGGTTGTTCATTGTGGACATAGATGGCTTCTTCACTTGTCTTTCAAACCATCTGTCTTCTCAGTCCAAATTTTGAACATTAGTGTCCTTGAAAGAGTGACCTTTGTCCTTTAGATGCAGATGGAGAGCCAAGTCCTGTCCCGCCAAGGTGGCTCCTCTATGTTGTGCCATGCCTTTATGAAATGGCTTTTTGGTGTCTCCAATATAGAGTTCTGAGGATTTTTGAGATCCCTTCCCAGACACCTTAAAGCCCACTCCTTAGAATACAATGACCTGGATGACTGAGAAACCTCAATTTTCCAGCTGACGTGGCAGGTCCGACTTAAAAACTCCCACTGGTTCAGAGGTAGCTGAGGCCTCCAGCTCAGCCTCTGGTTAGGCTCCGGGCAGTTTCTATGAAGGAGCCGGTTGAGCCTCACAAAACACATTTTCAACACAGTTGTTCAATAAAACATTATTTATATGCCCACAATCGGTGTGGCAGCAATTTTTCACACCAGCCTATTAATTAATGAAAGACCCAGACAGACTTTTAATTCATTTGAAAGCCTGATGCTTCGCCTCGTCCACCCCAGCTGTGAAACTCAGAAACCAGTCTTACTTGTTATCATCTATCGTCCACCTGGGCCTTACACAGAGTTTCTGTCTGATTTCTCAGACTTTATATCTAATTTAGTTCTGAGCTCAGATAAAATAATTATTGTGGGTGATTTTAACATCCATGTAGATGCTAAGAATGACAGCCTCAACATGGCATTTAATCTGTTATTAGACTCAATTGGTTTCTCTCAAATGTAAAAGAACCCACCCACCACTTTAATCACACTCTAGATCTTGTTTTAACATATGGCATAGAAACTGAACATTTAACAGTGTTTCCTGAAAACCCTCTGCTGTCTGATCATTTCCTGATAACATTTACATTTACAATAATTGATTACACAGCAGTGGAGAGTAGACTTTATCACAGTAGATGTCTTTCTGAAAGCACTGTAACTAAGTTTAAGAATATAATCCACCCACTGTTATCATCTTCAATGCCCTGTACCAACACAGAGCAGAGCAGCTACCTGAACGCTACTCCAACAGAGGTCGATCGTCTTGTTAATAATTTCACCTCCTCACTACGTACGACTCTGGATACTGTAGCTCCTGTGAAAACTAAGGTCTCTAATCAGAAGTACCTGACTCCGTGGTATAATGTTACCCTGGAAGTGGTCTTATACTGGAACAGGTAAATCAACCTTCACAAACTGGGGCACAGGCGAGCCTGGTGTGGGGAAGTGTGTGACGGTATCTGCATTGGGATTCTGGTCGACCAGAGACTGTTCAGAAGAGAAGCACTTCATCTGTTACAGCGGTGAGTGGCATCGGCACCTTAAAGCACCACGACGAAGGAACAATAGTCTCTCAGATAGATAGATATATTTATATATTTATATTATTATGTACAACTAAAACACATTTAGTCGAAGAAAAGATATCATGATCAGCATTTCTTAAAAATATCAGTTTGTAGTTTAAAAAAGGCGAATGTTGTTGGTGAACATTTCCAGCCTGTGCTCTGACTCTGTCTGCTCGTTTCTCTTCCAGGTGATGCTGGCCGTTACATCCTGGTGCAGGACTCGAGGAGCTTTCATGGCGCTCGGTCCTACTGCAGGGACAGGTACACAGACCTGAGCACCGTCAACAGTGTGGTGAACAACACGGAGATCGTGACTCTGCTGGCGTCAGACATGTATGATAGTTATTCAGTGAATGGAAATAGATGGCTGATTCCCTCTTTGTCATATGCCTGGATTGGTTTGAGCAACAGCTGGGAGTGGTCCGATGGCAGCGACGTCCAGCTCCTGCCTCTGACTTTGCAATCAGGAGATGGGGACTGTGTGATGGTGGACCAATCATCATCATCGTTCCTTTTCCAGCCATGCGATAATACCCACCCCTTCCTCTGCTACCAGGGTGAGTCTGTGCTCACTGTTACTGCAGAGCCTGATCCTCCAGGTCTGATGGGCTTGTTGTTCCTCTGCAGATGTCCAAACTCCAGTGTTGCAGCGCAGGGTGAAGGTTCAGCTGAGAGCGGGCTCTGCAGACCTGAACGACCCCGCAGTGCAAGAGTCCATCCTGCAGCAGGTCAGAGGACACACGACACCCTGTTCCTGCTGCAGAGCTGCAGCAGAGCCCCACCAAACTGCAGCCTCTTGCATCTTTAAACTAAAAAACCAGAGGATCATTTGGTGGCATTTTCCTCTTGTCTGCATGTCCTCAGTCAGCAAGAAAGAAAATAGTCAATGACAACAGTGTTGTCATGAATTCACAATAAATAAAAAGCAAACAGAAGCTTTAACCCGAGGAGTAGGAATTAGAAACTAGAGGAAAGAAAACTTGACTTTTTAGGATCTCGACCTTTCTGACTTTGATAACATGTCGTATTTAAGATAAGATAAGATAACTCTTTATTGTCATTGCACAGTCATACATAGTACAGTAGTACAATGAAATTGGAAAAACTGTCCTACGTCGGCACTACATATAACACAACACGACACGATATGACACATCACAACGTAACAAACAACACAACACAGTATATTAACTTAGTATAAAAAAGAAGAATAAGTGTATTTGTATTGCACACTGTTATTATTGCACATTAATTATTATTGCACCTTGTTATAAATATAAATATTATTGTTATCGTTTTAAACATTGTTACCTCCCCCTAAAAAGTCCAGGGAGGTATCCAGTCAGGTCAGCTATTTACATTGATCAGGGCTATTGCCCTGTTGTAAAAGCTGTCCTTGAGTCTATTTGTTCGGGACCTCAGCAGCCTGAACCTCCTGCCAGACGGCAGCAGCTTAAACACCCAGTGTCCTGGGTGTGTGCAGTCCCGTAGGATGCTGCGTGCCCTCTTGAGACAGCGAGTGCTGTACAGGTCCTTCAGGGAGGGAAGAGGATGTCCAATGATTTTTTGGGCCATGTTGATGACCCTCTGGAGTTCCTTTCTGTGTGCTGTGGTGCAGCTGGAGAACCACACACCGATGCAATATGTCAGCACACTTTCAATGGAGCAGCGGTAGAAGACGGTCAGCAGCTCCTTCTTCAGGTCCATTTTTCTGAGGATTCTCAGAAAGTGGAGACGCTGTTGGGCCTTCTTTAAGACCGCAGAGGTGTTAGAGCTCCATTGGAGGTCTGTGTCTATGTGCACACCCAGAAACTTGAAACTGGAGATTTCAAACAAGCGGGAAGAAAATGTCCAAATACACAACAGGCCAAACATGTCACTGAGATCAATGGAGACAAGTTTGACAGTTGTGTGTCTTTGCTGATGAGATACATCACTGGGAAAGAATGAAATTCAATCATCCTGTGCTGGTTAGAAATCAGTCACTGTGTCTTTATCAGGTTATAACGCTTTCTCTCTACACTGTCAATAATCAGTCTCAGTGATTGATTAATGAGGAGCTTCTGTTAATGTGTGAAAACTGTGTTTCAGGTGAGGGAGAAGCTGGTGGAGCAAGGAGTCACTGAGGAGGTGAAGCTGAGGTGGAGGACGCAGCCTGATGGGAAGGTTTTCCACAGAGAGGAGGAGACAGCCGCTTACAGTGAGAAGGAAGACTGTGGCGGTTTAGTCTGCACACCAGGAAGTGACATCATCTGCTTTTACACTCAGCTCTCTCTTCATAATAAATATTATAAAATGTATTTAAACCAATTTATTATTGTTTTTTTAACATCTCCACATGTAACTGAGTTACATGTTTAAATGGAGCCTCGTTTGCTCTCACTCTGGTCATTTTCTTGCATAAACAAAAACACAGTGAGGACTGAAATATGATCATCTTTATTTGGAAGAGAAGCATCCAGTCTGCTGAACTGGAAACAGTTAAAATCATCCACATAATAAACATCTGCTCCTAAATCCTCTCTCAGAAAAGCTTCGTACATCATGTAAAGCCAGACGTAGGCTGAAAGTGTTCATTCAGGTTTATTTGTTTAAAGATATCAGGAGTATTTTCTTAATGCAAAAATCGGCCTTATTCAAATTCATCTGAGAAGCAAACTCAAACTGACCTCCATCAACCACCACATGGTGAGTGAGCTGTGAAACCATGAAGCCAGACTGAGGTCATAAACAGTAAACATTGCTCATGTATTCATCCTCTCTGACTTTCTTCTGCAGTTTTAGTCTGTAAGTGTAATAAAGCTTTTCTCACAGCATCAAACCTTGAACACGTCTGCTGCATCAGGTCTCAGGTTTGTGTCTTCATTTGAATGTGAAGCAGAGTTTTGCATGCGATCACTGTGTTTGCATGGCTGCGTCACCGCCTCAGTGATATCTGAGTGAAGCTGTAACCATTATAATTCTGGAAAGGGCGGAAAAGCTCAACTGCTCACACACCAGCAGATATCTTTCATTCAAAATGTCATTTTAAACATATCCAACACATATATTTAGTAATAGTTCCTCACTGTTTGTTAAAACTGCAAATGTAACAGTTGGATTCAGCAGTTATTGTGAAAATGTAAACCACATGATCAGCAATGATGTGCAAATCAATGAAATGAAATCCAGCTGTGCTGGAGCAGAGATTTAATTTCATTTAAGATTTACTTTCCAATTAAATCTATGATTACTTCAAAAACAGTTGGAAAGCAGCACTTTAGGGTTCAATACCCACTAGGGCCAGGTGTTACCTTTCTGCCCTTCCTCTGTGGTGGTTAGCCTTTGGTGAAATCATTCAGGGGTTTGACAAGTTTTGGCCAGTCCTTCACAAACCGTCGATAGTACCCTACAAAGCCTAGAAAAGACTTGAGCTCACTGAGTGTCTGGGGTCATGGCCAGGTTCTGAGAGCTCTGAGCTTCTCGGGATCAGTCTCTACAACTTTGCTAGAAACAATGTGTCTCAAGTATCGCACTGAACTTTGGGAAAAGGAGCACTTTTGGGGAGAAAGGTTCAACCCATATTCTCCCACTTGCTGAATGACATGTAGAAGCCTGGTTTCACGTTCCTGCAAAGAACTAGAGAACACAATGATGTTGTAACCCAGTGAGTTTACACGACTCAGTAATGCAATACAACATTGTTATTGTTAATTGTGATTCATCATTATTCTGTTAATCACTGAGTTGAGCTAAAGTAAATCAATAATAACAGATAAATAATATAAATATGAAATAAAACCCCAAAGAGTTTATTTAACACCCCTACTGGTTAGGAAGGAACAAGCCCCGCCTTCCCCGGCTCTGCACCGTCACATGTGCTCAGACACAGAAGCTGTGTCCCAAAACGTCGGCCGCATCCTTCGGAGGACCCGGCCTTCGCGGTCTACGTGGGCCGGGTCCTTCGAAGACCGAGAAGGCCGGAAGTGCGAGGCCGTGAAATGGGACGGTCCAGCCTTCAGATTAGCGTCAGCGCTGTGTGGGTGGAGTTTAATAAACTCGGCCGTCTGCTCCTTGCTATCTAAAATATAACAGGACACTGGAGTAAACTCTCGACTGTCTCACACTTCTGTTTAATCAGTTTTCTGTTTTAGATTAGATTAGATTAGATTAGATAGAACTTTATTAATCCCTCGGGTGGGTTCCTCTGGGAAATTCGATTTCCAAAAAAGCACAGCACCGACAGAAGTTACAGAGTTACAGAATATTATATATATATATATATATATATATATAATACACACACACACACACACATATATATATATATATATATATAAATACAGAGACAATATAAATAAAATATACGAAGGGGATAAATAGAATAAATAGGAATAAAAATAAAAATAAAAATAAAAATACAAGTGAATTGCACATTTCAAGTATTGAGTCTATTGCACCGTTGACTATTAACAAAGGTATTGCACAGTGAGGTGAAGAGGCACTACAGCTTAGTTGTTCCCCCCTCCTTTGTCCCCCTGTCTCCCCTCCCTCTCCCCTCCAGGGAGGAGTTAAACAGTCTGATGGCGTGTGGGACAAAGGAGTTTTTAAGTCTGTTAGTTCTTGTCTTGGGGAGAAGCAACCTGTCACTGAACAGACTCTTCTGGTTGTTTATGGCCGTGTGCAGAGGATGCCCAGCATTGTTCATAATGTCCATCAGTTTCTTTAGTGTCCTTTTCTCTGCCACTGTCACCAGAGTGTCCAGCTTCATGCCGACCACAGAGCTAGCCCTCCTGATCAGTTTCTCCAGCCTGGATGAGTCCTTCTTTGCTGTGCTGCTCCCCCAGCACACCACAGCATAGAAAAGTACTCCAGCAACCACCGACTGGTAAAACATCCTCAGGAGCTTCCTGCAGATGTTAAAAGACCTCAGCCTCCTGAGGAAGTACAGTCGGCTTTGGGCTTTTTTATACAGGTGCTCTGTGTTGCATGACCAGTCCAGTTTGTTGTCCACCCACAGCCCGAGGTACTTGTACTTGTTGACCACCTCCACCTCCTCCCCCTCTATCTGAACCGGCAGTGGACCTGCTCTAGACCTCCCGAAGTCCACAACCAGTTCCTTAGTCTTTGAGGTGTTGAGTTGCAGGTGGTTTGTGTGACTCCATGCGACAAAGTTCCTCACCAGACTTCTGTACTCCTCTTCCTGATCATCCCAGATACACCCCATGATGGCTGTGTCGTCTGCAAACTTCTGAATGTGGCATAATTCAGAGTTGTAGCAGAAGTCAGAGGTGTACAGGGTGAAGAGAAGAGGGGACAGCACAGTTCCCTGTGGTGCTCCTGTGCTGCTGACCACAGTGTCAGACGTGATGTCCTTCAGCCTGACGTACTGTGGTCTGTCGGTGAGGTAGTCGGAGATCCAAGCCACCAGGCAGGGGTCCACCTCCATCCTGTTCAGTTTTTCCTGAAGCATACAGGGCCGGATGGTATTAAAGGCACTGGAAAAGTCAAGAAACAGGATCCTGACCGTGCCTTTTCCCCCATCCAGGTGTGAGTGGGCTCTGTGTAGGAGGTACAGGATGGCATCCTCCACTCCGACACCCGCTGACGTTTATTCAGCTGTGTGAAAATCCCGGAGGAACCAACCTGATGGATTAATAAAGTTTTATTTAATCTAATAATCTAATAACTTTGATCTCAGCCAAACGATTTACTCCGGAACAAATAAAACACAGAAAAAAGGAAAACAATTACATTTTTAAATTCTCCGAGTGACTTCAATATCATGTTTAACCTGAGTAGTGACAGAGTGGCGGTCTGAAAACGATGAAGCCGGGAGTCCGCTGCTCTCGCCGGCTGGAGTGACCATTGAACCCCCCGGCTTGCTATCGAGCTGGTGGGTAACAGACGTCTCCGAAAACGTCGGCGCACTTTTGCAAATATGCGATGTCTTGATAAACCGAGCAGATATTTGAAGTTTACAAAGCTACTTTCTCGCCTGAAAATATGCTAAAAGTTTATTTTGTGACCCAGAAAGATTAATAAGAGTAATTTTAAAACTTAGTAGCAGCCGCTATTGTTGGAAACTGAAATTTGGCTGGGCCGCGCTACGAATTCTGGGATATGTGAGAAGGAAGACTGTGGGTCGGTTTAGTCTGCACACCAGGAAGTGACATCATCTGCTTTTACACTCAGCTCTCTCTTCATAATAAATATTATAAAATGTATTTAAACCAATTTATTATTGTTTTTTTAACATCTCCACATGTAACTGAGTTACATGTTTAAATGGAGCCTCGTTTGCTCTCACTCTGGTCATTTTCTTGCATAAACAAAAACACAGTGAGGACTGAAATATGATCATCTTTATTTGGAAGAGAAGCATCCAGTCTGCTGAACTGGAAACAGTTAAAATCATCCACATAATAAACATCTGCTCCTAAATCCTCTCTCAGAAAAGCTTCGTACATCATGTAAAGCCAGACGTAGGCTGAAAGTGTTCATTCAGGTTTATTTGTTTAAAGATATCAGGAGTATTTTCTTAATGCAAAAATCGGCCTTATTCAAATTCATCTGAGAAGCAAACTCAAACTGACCTCCATCAACCACCACATGGTGAGTGAGCTGTGAAACCATGAAGCCAGACTGAGGTCATAAACAGTAAACATTGCTCATGTATTCATCCTCTCTGACTTTCTTCTGCAGTTTTAGTCTGTAAGTGTAATAAAGCTTTTCTCACAGCATCAAACCTTGAACACGTCTGCTGCATCAGGTCTCAGGTTTGTGTCTTCATTTGAATGTGAAGCAGAGTTTTGCATGCGATCACTGTGTTTGCATGGCTGCGTCACCGCCTCAGTGATATCTGAGTGAAGCTGTAACCATTATAATTCTGGAAAGGGCGGAAAAGCTCAACTGCTCACACACCAGCGGATATCTTTCATTCAAAATGTCATTTTAAACATATCCAACACATATATTTAGTAATAGTTCCTCACTGTTTGTTAAAACTGCAAATGTAACAGTTGGATTCAGCAGTTATTGTGAAAATGTAAACCACATGATCAGCAATGATGTGCAAATCAATGAAATGAAATCCAGCTGTGCTGGAGCAGAGATTTAATTTCATTTAAGATTTACTTTCCAATTAAATCTATGATTACTTCAAAAACAGTTGGAAAGCAGCACTTTAGGGTTCAATACCCACTAGGGCCAGGTGTTACCTTTCTGCCCTTCCTCTGTGGTGGTTAGCCTTTGGTGAAATCATTCAGGGGTTTGACAGGTTTTGGTCAGTCCTTCACAAACCGTCGATAGTACCCTACAAAGCCTAGAAAAGACTTGAGCTCACTGAGTGTCTGGGGTCATGGCCAGGTTCTGAGAGCTCTGAGCTTCTCGGGATCAGTCTCTACAACTTTGCTAGAAACAATGTGTCTCAAGTATCGCACTGAACTTTGGGAAAAGGAGCACTTTTGGGGAGAAAGGTTCAACCCATATTCTCCCACTTGCTGAATGACATGTAGAAGCCTGGTTTCACGTTCCTGCAAAGAACTAGAGAACACAATGATGTTGTAACCCAGTGAGTTTACACGACTCAGTAATGCAATACAACATTGTTATTGTTAATTGTGATTCCTCATTATTCTGTTAATCACTGAGTTGAGCTAAAGTAAATCAATAATAACAGATAAATAATATAAATATGAAATAAAACCCCAAAGAGTTTATTTAACACCCCTACTGGTTAGGAAGGAACAAGCCCCGCCTTCCCCGGCTCTGCACCGTCACATGTGCTCAGACACAGAAGCTGTGTCCCAAAACGTCGGCCGCATCCTTCGGAGGACCCGGCCTTCGCGGTCTACGTGGGCCGGGTCCTTCGAAGACCGAGAAGGCCGGAAGTGCGAGGCCGTGAAATGGGACGGTCCAGCCTTCAGATTAGCGTCAGCGCTGTCTCGGTGGAGTTTAATAAACTCGGCCGTCTGCTCCTTGCTATCTAAAATATAACAGGACACTGGAGTAAACTCTCGACTGTCTCACACTTCTGTTTAATCAGTTTTCTGTTTTAGATTAGATTAGATTAGATTAGATAGAACTTTATTAATCCCTCGGGTGGGTTCCTCTGGGAAATTCGATTTCCAAAAAAGCACAGCACCGACAGAAGTTACAGAGTTACAGAATATTATATATATATATATATATATATAATACACACACACACACACACATATATATATATATATGTGTGTGTGTGTGTGTGTGTATTATATATATATATATATATATATATAAATACAGAGACAATATAAATAAAATATACGAAGGGGATAAATAGAATAAATAGGAATAAAAATAAAAATAAAAATAAAAATACAAGTGAATTGCACATTTCGAGTATTGAGTCTATTGCACTGTTGACTATTTACAAAAAGTATTGTACAGTGAGGTGAAGAGGCACTACAGCTTAGTTGTTCCCCCCTCCTTTGTCCTCCTGTTTCCCCTCCCTCTCCCCTCCAGAGAGGAGTTAAACAGTCTGATGGCGTGTGGGACAAAGGAGTTTTTAAGTCTGTTAGTTCTTGTCTTGGGGAGAAGCAACCTGTCACTGAACAGACTCTTCTGGTTGTTTATGGCCGTGTGCAGAGGATGCCCAGCATTGTCCATAATGTCCATCAGTTTCTTTAGTGTCCTTTTCTCTGCCACTGTCACCAGAGTGTCCAGCTTCATGCCGACCACAGAGCTAGCCCTCCTGATCAGTTTCTCCAGCCTGGATGAGTCCTTCTTTGCTGTGCTGCTCCCCCAGCACACCACAGCATAGAAAAGTACTCCAGCAACCACCGACTGGTAAAACATCCTCAGGAGCTTCCTGCAGATGTTAAAAGACCTCAGCCTCCTGAGGAAGTACAGTCGGCTTTGGGCTTTTTTATACAGGTGCTCTGTGTTGCATGACCAGTCCAGTTTATTGTCCACCCACAGCCCGAGGTACTTGTACTTGTTGACCACCTCCACCTCCTCCCCCTCTATCTGAACCGGCAGTGGACCTGCTCTAGACCTCCCGAAGTCCACAACCAGTTCCTTAGTCTTTGAGGTGTTGAGTTGCAGGTGGTTTGTGTGACTCCATGCGACAAAGTTCCTCACCAGACTTCTGTACTCCTCTTCCTGATCATCCCAGATACACCCCATGATGGCTGTGTCGTCTGCAAACTTCTGAATATGGCATAATTCAGAGTTGTAGCAGAAGTCAGAGGTGTACAGGGTGAAGAGAAGAGGGGACAGCACAGTTCCCTGTGGTGCTCCTGTGCTGCTGACCACAGTGTCAGACGTGATGTCCTTCAGCCTGACGTACTGTGGTCTGTCGGTGAGGTAGTCGGAGATCCAAGCCACCAGGCAGGGGTCCACCTCCATCCTGTTCAGTTTTTCTTGAAGCATACAGGGCCGGATGGTATTAAAGGCACTGGAAAAGTCAAGAAACAGGATCCTGACCGTGCCTTTCCCCCATCCAGGTGTGAGTGGGCTCTGTGTAGGAGGTACAGGATGGCATCCTCCACTCCGACACCCGCTGACGTTTATTCAGCTGTGTGAAAATCCCGGAGGAACCAACCTGATGGATTAATAAAGTTTTATTTAATCTAATAATCTAATAACTTTGATCTCAGCCAAACGATTTACTCCGGAACAAATAAAACACAGAAAAAAGGAAAGTTCTCCGAGTGACTTCAATATCATGTTTAACCTGAGTAGTGACAGAGTGGCGGTCTGAAAACGATGAAGCCGGGAGTCCGCTGCTCTCGCCGGCTGGAGTGACCATTGAACCCCCCGGCTTGCTATCGAGCTGGTGGGTAACAGACGTCTCCGAAAACGTCGGCGCACTTTTGCAAATATGCGATGTCTTGATAAACCGAGCAGATATTTGAAGTTTACAAAGCTACTTTCTCGCCTGGAAATATGCTAAAAGTTTATTTTGTGACCCAGAAAGATTAATAAGAGTAATTTTAAAACTTAGTAGCAGCCGCTATTGTTGGAAACTGAAATTTGGCTGGGCCGCGCTACGAATTCTGGGATATGGTGGACCATGAAGGACACACAGAAACAGTTCATAACTTCAACTCATTCATGTCACCTAAAAGGTAAACCTGTTTCTCCATCACAGCTCTGATGATTCAGTAAGGACATCTGCTGGTTTCATCTTCATGTTTCCCTCTCACCACACATCCAACCGACATCATGACCAGCAGCTTTACAGCTGTGGCTCCAGCAAACATCAGATCGATCAGTTTCATGACTGAAAGAGCAAAAGGAGAGGGAGGGGAGAGGATGAAAGAAGAAGAGGCAGCTGTGCAGCAAAGACAGAATAACTCCAGCTTTGTGTCTTTTTCATTGTAGCGCGTAATATTACATAATATAATAATTTCTCTGAATACGAGACAATTCCGTTTTTTACGGGATGTTTCCCACTTCCCACTCTAATAATTAACCTTATGAACAAAATAAAGTTCAACATCAGTAACATAGCACCACCCAGCTGTATAGAAACTCCGTCATGCTAGCTACTACGCAGTACGAAAAAGTCAGCATAACGAAAATAAACTCCACCTAAACTTGGTTCATATCTGACCCAGAGAGACTGCAGGTCGTAACTTCTTACCTGAAGTTCAGTTCACCTGACACTCGGACCGGCGGCCGCCTCGGGTCTCTCCTCCTGCCTCCCCTTTCCCTCCTCCACCTGCTGGCCTCCACCACTTGCTAATGTTACTGAATCTGTGGAAGCTCCGCGATGCCACCACACGAAGTAACGAGTAACGAGCCTATCTAAATCCCAGTAACGAGTAACGTGTTCCTGATTTTGGCATAATAACTAGTTACCGTGCTCGTTACCACAATAATAACGTAGTTACTGTAACGTTACTTAATAACGCGTTAGTCCCAACACTGTTAATGAGTCGCAGCAATGCAAAGAAACACTGAATCATTTTAACCAACATCAAAGCTGTCACAGAAATAAGAATATATCCACGTGTTTGAATAAAAATAGACTGGGTGTTTTCTCACAGCTGAAACTAAAGCAAGAAGCAAAAGGAAGCTGAAACGGTGCCTCCAAACACACTGACAGAACTTTGTGGGCTTGATTTAAGACTCCCTGATTGCAAACGGATCAATAACAGGCTGCACTTGTGTTAGACTCAATTTTAACCACCTAAACTTTTAACATCATGCAGCTGTTTGATGGAGAAGAAAATCTGAGAGAAACTGATCACACCAACCTGCCTCTGCCTCCACCTGCAGGCTGTGCGGCTCAGAGACAGTCTCCATGTTGGTCTTCAGAGCACAGGTGTAGCTCCCAGAGTCCTCTGCAGTCAGGATGAGAGGGAGGGAGGGGTCAGTGTCTGAGAGGGCGTGGCCATCTTTGAACCACGTGACCTCCAGTTGGTGGAAAGTGCAGACTGAAGCGCAGAGCAGTGTGACGGTTTCACCTCTGCTCAACTTTTTATCATCACTGGAGCTGATTATTCTCATTTTAGACGTGTTCATTAGTTTTAATAAACAGTCGTTAATATTAAAGATTAATATTTGTGTCAGAACCAGGATATTTTTCTCTCACCATCAACTCTGACAGTCACTCCTGTCTGGTTAGTAAAACGTCCTTCACGATGATCAGCTTCCATCCTGAAGCGAAAGCTTGCGTTGTCTCCCTGCTGAACATCTCTGATCTGTAAAGTTTGTCTTCTTGTCTCCCAGATATTGATAACGAGGATCGATGTTTGCTGAGTCACTGTCACACACAGACGGAGTGTTAGTTAGCAGTACCGGTGGTTCTGACACCAGAGGACTCTGACGATCTTTGGTGGAACTTCTGTTTGATTCACTTTGAAAGACTTCAGAGGTGTGAAGGTGCAGCGGAGGGTGGCAGTGGATCCTCTGACAGCACAGGTAGACCTGAGAGGATAGATCACAGTTTGACCCACAGCACCTAAAGAAGAGCAAACACAGAGCTGAGATCCGAACACAGTGACTCAGTTCACAGACAGAAAATACAGACTGCTGTGTGTGAAGCTCTAAAACAAAGTTTCCGAAACGTAAAGAAGTCGGGCAGCCAGGAAGAAAGGTTTGACGTGAAAACACAAGCAGCTACAATAAGACACATAAAAATGTTAAACACGTCTTACCTGCCAGCAGGAACAGGAGCCCACAGACTGTTTTTGTCCCAAACTGCCATCCTTACGTTTTAATGAGCCGACTGAATGACGACTTCTTTAAACGTGTGGTCAGCAGTGCTGATGAAGACACTGACTGACACACTGGGTTTGATTTCTTTGCGATCAGCTCTGAACCTCATTTTCTTTTACCTCTTAATAGAAAACATTGAAATTTCCTATTTGTCGCAACATTTCATCAAAATGACCAAACAGTGGAAAAATGCTGCTGATGTGCCTCTCACCTCCCCCTCTCCAATCTGCTGTTTTTCACTGTAAACATCAGATTTAATGCTTCTGTTGAGCTCTGGTGAAAAACCACGCTGAACATCAGCATCACAGTATAACAGTCTGTGAAAGGATCTGTGGTACCCTGGATGTTTGACCTGCTTTCTGATCTTTCATTGGACAAAGCTTGAAAAGTGCATGTTTGTTATCATGTGTGATGTGCTCTTATTTTTAACCTACATGTGATACGTGGACCATCCTCGACTCTTTCCATCATCAGACTGTGAACACTGATGATGCTTTCCTGGGAATGTCTGCTGGATCCTCAGCTCGCCCTGTTAGCTGAAACACCGGGTTGTGACATGTGGGAGTCAGGATGTGATAGCTGTCAGTTGGTTGCCAACAGGCTGCAATCGTTCTTCTAATTTCGTCACTCCGGCTTTTGCCATGTTTGATTTATGCAACAGGTTTTTTTTGTTGCACATATTTCTTTCTTTTCTACGTCAACGTCACGCGATTCAATTCAGCTTTATTTACATAGCGCAAAATCACAACAAATGTTGCCTCGAGGCGCTCATATTGTAAGGTGAAGACCCTGCATTAACAAAGACAACAGAGAAAACACAAATGTTTCCTCTGAGCTGCGCACATGCAAAACCTGCTGACGCAGTCTCCGCGCACAAACAATCCAACCTTCATTCAAATTGAAATCAATACGTAACAATTCATTTGAGGAGTGACGGTGGTGAGAGCGAGTTTTTAGATGTGAGAGATTTGTGACGTTTAGCGTGTTTGGAGTGTGTAGTTAATGTGTTGTTTTGTGGATAGTTTTAGTTTGTGTGTCAGAACAATGAGGCGGCTGCTGAATGTCGCAGTTCTGCCAAAAAGCCACCAAAGGCAGATTAAAGTGTAAACGCAGGTGGAAGCAGGAGCAGTGCTACACCTGCTGCTGTCAGGCCTGCAGGGATCAGGCTGTGATTTTCTCCTTTGTAGTGGACACAAATAATTTGCGTGACTCATATTTGATGCAGAACACCTGATTGTTCTGTAAATAGTTTGAAATGGTTATAAAAACTGCCTCGGCTGCATTTTTAGGTAAACAGCTGCAACTTTGTTGTTTGCAAAACTCTTTTTTGAAGAATTAACTAGTAACTATAATTAATTACTTTTTCAAAATAACTTGCCCAACATTGGTAATTAAATAGTGTATTTTGCAGACAAAGAGTTCCAGGACTGTCTCCCAGACCACAGCAGGAGCTTCACACAGACTCGTTATACAAGTCAGAGCATGAAAAAATATTGTTTTCAAAATTGGGGTTTAAGTAATTTTCACTTCCAATTTGGTGTTAATATACTGCACAGGTCATGGACAAGATGTTTGCACTTTTCACTGTAAGTGGGCTAATGCACTTAATTAGAGCTACAGCGGAACCCCGATTTGTTCCCGAGGGTCGAAGCACCCATCGCGCGTTCTGAGTGAAGCGATGCTGAACGATAGGCTGTAGGCTAATTGCTAACTAGAACAACAATAAATCGTTCAAGTGGAACAGCGAAACGCAAGTACGGAAGCCAAGGGGTTGTCACGTGATTCAGAAGACATTGTGGGCATTGGAGGCTCAGCCAATCAGAGCCAGCAGATTTCGTTACGTGGGCATTTTGCCGTAACACGGGCAGAAATATCGCCGTTCAGCGCCTTCATAACTTGAATTTTTCATGAAACGGGGTATTCGTAAGTTCCAGTGTATTCTAACAGAAATACTTTAACAGAAGAATTAAACTGCACACGTCTGATGTTACTCACAGTGGTCCAAGGCACCGCTCAGGGTGTTTGTGTGTTTGCGCAGACACATGAAAAATTACAGGCAACATTGCATACGATCCCCACTGCTTTAGCAACAGTGGGAAGGAAAAACTCCCTTTTAACAGGAAGAAACCTCCGGCAGAACCAGGCTCAGGGAGGGGCGGGGCCATCTGCTGTGATTGGTTGGGGTGAGAGAAGGAAGACAGGATAAAGACATGCTGTGGAAGAGAGACAGAGATTCAGTGAGGACTAGGTGTTACAGTCCCTGATAATGCTTGTTTAGATGGAGAGACTCTTGAGGGACGGCTGTTATGAGGAGGAAAGCCCAGAAACTTTGCCAGCAGCACGCATCGTTGTGTGCCTCAACTGCCGGTCTTTTACCCAGGCTAATCTGCCATTTTCCTTCCTTGGTTAGGTTTAGGGATTAGAGATCTGATCTAGATTATCATTTTAAATTTGGGACACATCATCAGCAGTGGACCTTGGATTCATCGGGTGTTTCGGCCATTATCACTAGACACCCTCATCCGAGGAGGCCCTGCCAGGGTTGGTCAGGCCCTGGAGTGTCAGTGGTTTATGTTAACTTATTATTTCTCTCCTTCTTTCTTCTGTTTAGTTTCCTACAGTTTATTTTCTATCTATTATTATTACAAATAATACTCACCTGTTTAGCATTTATGGAGCCTCACTTCTTCAAAGGGATAGAAAAGGTGATCGAGAGAAGTAAGACAAAAGGGACAAGATAGGAGAGAGCAGAGAGGAGAGCTGGAAGGGGGGCGCCCGATCTGGCTTCCCACACCTCCCCGCCGGATCCGGCTGTACGCTCTTCCTCCCCACTGCCTCCCAGATAAGGGAAGAAGAGCGGAGAATTTCTTTTCTCTCGTGGTTAGCTGGCAGAGTGATGTCAGCCCTTTTTAACCATAGCCAGTGACTGGTCCTCTCAGCAGTGTTAGCTAGCTCTCTTATAGCCTGCCGTTGCGCCTGTCCTCTGATCCCAGTCTCTCTAAGCAGCTTTGCTGTTGTACTGGCAACAAAGCCCCTGCACCCCACCTCCACCGGGTGCACCTTGATCTTCCAGCCTCTGCGAATGGTACTCATGGCCGTTGGTCAATGGTCTTTGATCAGTGGGTTTTGGTCAGTGGTTGTTGATCAATGGTCATGAGAATTTGCATAATTATGATTAAGGACCTGACCTCCCAGCCCATTGTTCCTTCAGTGGGCTGGTTTCAGTCATTATGCAAATGAACTGTTTATAAGATTGAGACCTGCAGTCAGCTGAGACTGAAGACGTCACCTGATGATGACGAAACGTTTCTCCCACAAAACGCTACGACCAGATGAACAGAATCAACTTCTGGAGATTTACTTACCTGGATGATTGAGATGCATCAAGATGTTATGTCTTCTAACGATACTGCCTAAGGGAAGCATGTGTAATGTAAATTTCTCTACTTACTGATGATGTCAGCCTTTATTGATTTCATTGTCATCTGCATATACACACATGATCACACAGCCACAGTACTTTTTTCTTTCATTAATGTAGTTTTACTATGCATGTTGCACTTTGATGTTTAATGGAAACAAAGTCTCCTGATTCTGACACAAATCGTTAATATTAGCAAGCGTTCAGTAAAACTAATGAAGACTGAGAATAATCCTCTCCAGTGGTGATAAAAAGTTCGTCATAGGTGAAACCGTCACACTGCTCTGTGCTTCAGCCTTCCACCAACTGGAGGTCACAGGCTCACAGATGGCCACGCCCTCTCTGAAGCTCCTCCCTCATTGCGAGGAATATATTTATTAGGACATAAGTTTGATGTAATTTTAATGAAGAGTTCCTCAGAGACCCTCCTGAAGCTGTGGGTGCTTTGACACCATTTCTCTGTTTCAACATGAGGTCAGATTTTTCTAGAACTCACCTTCAGTCCAAAAAGTTTTTCATGTTTGTGGGTGAAAACAGAAACCGAACACGTGTATTTATTGAAAATCTCTTTATCACCTGACAGAAAGAAACTGCAGCAATTTCTTACAGACAGTGAAATCCTAACCGTACGTTCACACACAGGCTGACAAACATCAGAGAAACTTATATACAAAACAAACGGGCTCTGTCTCGAAGATCAACTTTACTTGGTCCCAAATAGAAATGATTTCAGATTTCTGGATTGTTCGACACACACGGAAGTGTCCAGTGTACTGTGATTACTAACAAATGTCCTCGTCATCACAGAGTGTTTTTCATTTTTACAAACGTAGAAAAGTTTGTATAAAAACCCGTCCTTTATTAGTCTGCTGCTTCATGTGCTCTCAAATGTTTCTGAATTTCAAACTTCTCACTGATTTCATTTTCATGGTTAATGTGACTTTATGTCCTGAGACTTTGGAGAAATGGACACAATTTAAAAAACAAAAAAAAAGAAAAAATATGAGACCTCAGAAATAAAGAAAAACACTTTTTATAATTAAACGTTTAAAAATATTACATTTGTAGTAAAAAAAACAAAAACAAAAACAGATGGCGTTTGCCTTTAAACTGCAGTCCGCTTCATTTTCTGGGCATAAAATTTAGAGTTTGATGTGACTTTAGTGAAGTTTGAGTGTGTGTGTGTGGGTGTGTGTGGGGGGACGGATTACTGAACCACGGACACATTTACAACGACAGAGGTGCCCGACAGTACTGGAGAGAAAACCCATCAGCGAGTGACAGACGGGAGGAAAAACTTGCAGGAACAGGAAGAAAAGGAGAATCCCTGCTCACTCAAAGAGCTCCATTCCTCTTACATTTCAATTTTAGATCATTTGTAGGCACGCAGTATCCTTTTCAAGTTCTCTAATGTTACTCTTTTTAACGATGCTGCGGAGGCTTCCCCTCCACGACGCCCTCACACACCTGCAGCTACGTCAGCTTCAGCCGCCAACAGCAGAGAGCAAAGACGGAAGAAAACCTCAAACACTTTGATATTCACCCTTTCATTGTTACATTTTAACACATTCACACGTCAGCGATTAGAATCACCAAGAGTCACTAAGAGTCCTCTCCCTTATCTGATGAGCTTGAGCCCAAAATCAAGGCCATAATTAGTGATAACAGTTAATAAAAGCATTAAAAGAGATCATCAAAAGCTCTGAGCTGATTTTGCTAAATTACCCCCGATATTCATATTTGTCCACACGGCATCAAAGATATCAAACACAGACAGGAAGTAAAAAAGTATGTTTTAAAAAAAAGGCACAATTTCACTTTTAAAATGTCAAGAGTGACACAAAACATTAAAAGACCTGAAAGCTAATGCTCTGTAATGTCCAGCAGGGGGCGACGACTCTGGTAGGAAAACAAAGTCTGTCGCTCGTTTCATGTGAAAGCGTTCAAAAAAAAAAAAAAAAAAAAAAAAAAAAAAAAAGCGTGCATCACCAACCAACAGGTGATGTCACAGCAGCTAGGTCCATCTTTTAGGTACAGGCTATGAGAATTTAAGGAGGACTAAGGCACGTTTGGCAAAGGACCGCATTTCCACAGTGTCCGGATAAAAAACATGAAATGAACTTTAACTCGTCTGCATCAACTAAACGAGCGTTTATGAAACAGCCCCTGGATGGTTGACGAGCAGACGTCTCCCCCTGCTGGACACTCCGAGTCATTTCAACACAAGTAAGGCTGATGAATAATCAACTTTAGCACGCTCTCAGTCTCGACCTGAGCATCGTGAGGCGTTCAGGGACACAGACGGTACTTCAACAATCAGGAATATTTTCCTTGGTGTGCAACATTTCATTCAAATTAAAAGTAAGGAGAATATATTTTAATATCAGGATTCTGCTGGAGAGACTCGGACCAATCGGAGGTGCCGACGCCTTCGAAAACACTTCTGTGATTTTCCTTCTCGTCCATCTGATTATTTCTATGACAACAGGACGATAAAGCAAAGCGTTTATCACAAACTGCGTAAAAATAAATCCTACAATCTAAACTACAGCAGAAGATTTAGTGGTTTGATGGTTTTAGTGTCTCTCGTTTTCGGCGCTCTGCACAGCGACAGGGTGATGATTTCTGAACAGAGCGCCCTCAGCGCTGGGAAAAGAACTACAAACTGGATTTAAAAAGAAAAAAAACATGGACGTGAGGTCAGCATTGGAAGCTCCACCCCTTCACTATCATGTTAGAGGAATATTGGGAAAAGTAATGAGCGACCTCACGCGTATGAGCAGAAAGACACTTAAACTGTCTCGTTGGTTTTGAGTCTTTCCTCCTCTGCCGGCGTCTGGATGCCGTTAGTGTGCTCCTGCTTCTTGTCTTTGTTTAGGAAGGGAAGCCCCTTGCTCTTCACCATCAGGCCGAAGTCGATGGAAAACGCCACAGTCGCCAAGAACCCAAAGACCTGGACAACAGAGAAGAAGAAGAGCGCTGCTGTAGGTGACCTGATAACACACTAGGGCTGCCACGATTAGTCGACTATTAAAATCGTCGACGACTGATTTAATAGTCGACGCGTCGTTTGAAGCTTTGTAAGATCACAAAAGACGCAGGAATAAGTAGCAGGATTTAAGAGTGTAATAACGGACTGAAACAGAAGATGGCAGCACTGCATGTACAAGGATGCCAGCTGCCGTTAAACGCCGAAGAAGAAGAAGCTGTGTCCCAGAATTCATAGCGCGGCCCAGCTCAGTTTGCAACAATGGCGGCAGCTAGTTAGTTTTAATATTACTCTTATTATTCTTTCTGGGTCACAAAATAAACGTTTAACATATTTTCATGGAGAATGTAGCTGTGTAAACCTCAAATATCTGCTCAGTTTATCAAGACACCGCATATTTTCAAAAGCGCTCCGACGTTTTCGGAGACGTCTGTTACCCACTAGCTCGATAGCTAGCCGGGGGCTAGGCTAACTAGAGCCGTGAGAACACCGGACTCCCGGCAGATCGTTTTCAAACCCACCGCCGTCTTTCGCTACTCAGGTTAAACATGATATATGAGTCACTTAGATAACTTAAAATGTTATTGTTTGGCTTTTTTTAGTATTTTATTTGTTCCTGAGTAAATCGGTTTGGCTGAGATTAAAGTTATAGTTTTTACACAGCTGAATAAACGTCAAGCAGACAGCTGACTATCAGAAGTGTGAGATGCTGGAGAGTTTACTCCGGTGTCCTGTTATATTTTAGATAGCAAGGAGTTTATTAAACTTCACCGAAACAATCTGCAGATTTCATTAGAGTTTAATAAACTATCATCTTGTCTTTATTTTTAGTTAGCACAGACCTTAAACACTTAAAGCTGTAAGCTAATGATAGTTATATAAGAGCAGATGCTGCTGGTGCAATAAGCTGTAGTTTTACGTCCAATGGATGATGATCTGATTAGTCGACTAATCGCAAAAATAATCGGTGACTAGTCGACTATCAAAATAATCCTTTGTGGCAGCCCTATAACACACACTGTCAGCCAGGAAGGAAAGGAAAGGAGGAGATATAGAAGAAAAGGAAAAGGAAGATTCAGGAGGTAGGAAAGGAGGGTAGTGCGAGTCCGAGGACGTTTTCTCACCACAGCAACGGTTGCCTGAACCAAAGAGCCGCGGTCTGCGGCGAAGACGCAGGAGGAGATGAAGAGCAGCACAGCGATGACCCCGGTGTAAATCAAGTCCTGTAAAAGAGAAGAAGAAGAAGAAGGTGAGACGAGCGCCTCCGACAGTCTCCGAGTTGCCGCCCTCAATCTGACCGGATCAACAAAACAATAAAAGTGGACTTTTCTCAAACTGGAGGCGCTGCAGCGTGACGTAAAACAGCCACACGCTTCATTTTGAGCCTTGAGTCTGGATTTTTTTCAGCATGCTGAACCCTCGACTCACCGTTCACGGCCTCACTGTACTTAATAATAAAGCTCTGTTTGTAATACTTCACATGTGACAGATTTTCATGGAGACAATCCTGCTGAACATCCACACGTTGGTTTAAGTCCAAGTTCATATTCAGAGCTACAATCCAACAAGTCTCGGTGTGTTAAAATGTTTTGCTGCTTTGATCCATCAGTTCTATGATGTTATCTTTGTGCCACTATTCTGAGCGCATGAAACAAAGTTTGCAGGTGCAAGTGTTGCATTTTGAAGAGAAATTTATTTTGAGTGACGAAAAGCTGAATTTGAGTGAACAAACTTCATTGCTGCGTGCAAAAAATGTATTTCAGTGTTTGCTGTTATCCACACACACACACACACACACACCCTCTCGCTCAGTTTTTGCACTTGCTCGCGCTCTCAACGTTTATGCCCGTGCGCGCTCAACTCTTTCTCTACACCGTTGTATTTGTGCCACAAAACCAGCCAATCACAGACTTGGATGCAAAAATATCTGATTGGCTGTTCTGGTCTCCAATCAGCTCGAAATGACAAAATGCAATATCCCAGAATGCATTTCATCCAAAACTCAAAGGAGGCAGTGGCGGAGGAACACAGAGTGGCAGAGTTTGAAATATTACTCTTTCTGGGTCACAAAATAAACTTTTAAGATATTTTCATGCGAGAATGTTTCTGTGTAAACTTCAAATATCTGCTCGATTCATCAAGACGTCACATATTTGCATAAGTGCAAAAACTGAGCGAGAGGAGCTGCTGTTGTGTGTGTGTGTGGAGATAATAGCAAACACTGAAATACATTTTTTGCACGCAGCAATGAAGTTTGTTCACTCAAAATAAATTTCTCCTCAAAATACAACACTTGCACCTGAAAACTCTGTTTACGTGCGCTCAGAGTAGTGGCACAAAGATAAGTTCTAACACTCTGGACTCTGACTGGAGGCTACAAGTGCAGTTCAGTCTGCAGACTGTAGGTGGCAGCATCACACAGTTATATGACAGCTGCTTTTACTGGTTTCCAGCCACAGTGTGTGTGTGTGTGTGTGTGTGTGTTTCTGTGTTTTTGTGTGTGTGTGTGTGTGTGTGTGCGTGCGTGTGTGTGCGTGTTTCTGTGTTTTTGTGTGTGCGTGCGTGTGTGTGTGGGGTCTGATCTGAGCTTAGGATAAAGAAGGATGATTTCCAACTGTCAGTCATGCAAAGCTACGCTGTTACAGTCCAGCAGTCAGAGTACAGAGATGGAAATAAGTTGAATTACACAGCAGATCATCTGAGGAACATCAGCCAATAACGTTCAGACTAAACCGCCACAGTCTTCCTTCTCACTGTAAGCGGCTGTCTCCTCCTCTCTGTGGAAAACCTTCCCATCAGGCTGCGTCCTCCACCTCAGCTTCACCTCCTCTCTGATCCCTTGCTCCACCAGCTTCTCCCTCACCTGAAACACAGTTTTCACACATTAACAGAAGCTCCTCATTAATCAGCCGTTGTTTCTGTAGTGAGCAGAAAACGTTGTTGGTGCTGTTTCTGGGGGAAATGAACTAAATGAACTGGCTGGGGATGAAACTGAAGTCTGGAATTAGGCCTCATTGCCTGTCATTGGTTCACGTCGTCTCCTCACAGTAATCTGAAATTAAGTGACTTCTTCAAGTTACCAGTTAAAAAGGTTAAATAATACAAATGGATGGGATTGCATTAAACGAGCCCCGTATCTCTGCAGCTGTGTGCTGTCACGTGTCCCTGAACCTGCACAGACTCACTGCTCTCTATCATTTCACAGTAGTTATAGCGGTCTGTTCCTTGTATCGGGGCCCGTGTGACCTCTGACCTGCTGCAGGATGGATTCTTGCACTGTGGGGTCGTTCAGGTCTGCAGATCCCGCCCTCAGCTGAACCTTCACTGACCTCGAGGCTGAAGGTTTGACATCTGCAGAGAAAGAAAAGGGCCATTCAATTCAATTCAATTTTATTTATACATCACTAAATCACAACAACAGTCGCCTCAAGGCGCTTTATACTGTGCGGTAGACCCTATAGTAATACATATAGAGAAAAAACCAAGCAATCAAATGACCCCCTATGAATAAGCACTTTGGCGACAGTCAGAAGGAAAAACTTTTTCCCTTTTAACAGGAAGAAACCTCCAGCAGAACTCAGAGCTCAGGGAGGGGCGCAAATGGAAGAAAGCAGTCTTACATATTTGTTTAATATGTGCATTGAAGGACATGTCCTGGTCAAAAATGACTCCAAGGTTCCTCACAGTGTTACTGGAGGCCAAGGTAATGCCATCCAGAGTAAGAATCTGCTTAGATATCATATTTCTAAGCTTTTCAGGGCCGAGTACAATAACCTCAGTTTGATCTGAATTAAGAAGCAGAAAGTTAGCGGCCATCCAGGTCTTTATGTCTTTAAGACATTCCTGCAGTGTAACTCATTGGTGTGTGTTATCTGGCTTCATGGACAGATAGAGCTGGGTGTCATCTGCATAGCAGTGTAAATGTATGCTATGTCTTCTAATGATGCTGCCTAAGGGAAGCATGTATAATGTAAAAGTGCTATATAAATAAAATTGATTTGATACTTTACTTAGGCAATCAAATTAAGATAGATTTTATGTTGTTGGTTTTAAAGAACTGGATGGATATTTTAATGTATTTTTTATTTCTATTTTTCAAGAGTTGGAGAAGTGCCCTTTTTTCATAACTTGGCCTACCCTTTTTAGTTTTGTTAATATTGGCAATAGTGAGAAGTACTATGGTTGGATTCAAATGTATTTAACATAGGGCATCTAATTAAGGTAAATGTCATGTTTTTAGTTGGTAGAATCTGATGAGCAATATTTTATTTTATTATTTTTTATTTTGTTTTTCAGTTTTCCTCCTGAGTGATTGCCACCTTAACGTGGTCAGGGGGTTTGTGTGCCTCAGTGACACTAAGATCTAGACCTGCAGAAGCTGAGCCTTCAGGGGGGACACCCAAGTTGGTCAGGTTTTAGGGTAGAGGTTTGACAAAGTGCAATCCAATTACATGACAAAAACAGTTATTCAGAGCACCCCACATTCGCCTCAGCTGCCACCATGTGCCCCCTTTACATTTCTGTCTGCCCCCTCATATATGCCTGTCTAGAACCAGCCCAGCACACCACCCCCTCGGCCTGTGCTTCGAGGTTTCTGGTAGTTAGAATGACTCGGGGGTGTTGATTCATTTAAACTAACATAATCATCCTGCTGCAACCAGGTTTCTGTAAGGCAGAGTAAATCGATTTGTTGATCAATTATTAAGTCATGTACTAACAGAGACTTGGAGGAGAGAGACCTAATATTTAATAATCCACATTTCACTGTTTTACTCTTTGGTTCAGATGTGGATACTGTATTGTTCTTTCTTTGTAATTGTTTATGTTTAAGTTGTTTGTTGCTGGTTTTAGTTTGTTTTTTGTCTGTTTGGGAGCTGACACAGTCTCTATGGAGATGGGTTTTTGGGGGGGTAGCAGGAGGAGAGAAGCTGCAGAGAGGCGTGTAAGACTGCAACTCTGCTTCCTGGTCCCAACTCTGGATAGTCATATTTTGGGGGGTTTAATAAATTTGTCCATATTTCTAGAAATGAGAGCTGCTCCATCCAAAGTGGGATGGATGCCGTCTCTCCTAACAAGACCAGGTTTCCTCCAGAAGGTTTGCCAATTATCTATGAAGCCCACATCGTTTCTGGGACACCACTCAGACAGCCAGCAATTTAAGGAGAACATGCGGCTAAACATGTCACTCCTGGTCTGATTGGGGAGGGGGCCAGAGAAAACTACAGAGTCCCACATTGTTTTGGCAAAGTTGCACACCGATTCAATATTGATTTTAGTGACCTCTGATTGGCGTAACCGGGTGTCATTACTGCCGACGTGAATTATGATCTTACTGAATTTACGTTTACCCTTAGCCAGCAGTTTTAAATTTCCTTCAATGTCGCCTGCTCTGGCCCCTGCCGGTGTCTCTAGCTTCACATGTCTGAGAACAGAATCACCAATTACCAGAGTTTGACCCCCGGCGGGTGTGTCGCCGAGTGGGGAAAAACGGTTAGACACATGAACGGGTTGGTGGTGTACCTGGGGCTTCTGTTTAGGACTATGCTTCCTCCTCACCGTGACCCAGCCGCCCTCTTTCCCCAGCTGCTTGGGGTCTGCCGGGGAACAGCTAGCGGGGCCTACGCTATCTTCGGCTGCACCAGCTACAGGGGCCTGGCTAGCTATGGGTGAATGAAGGGTGCGAAGCCGAGTCTCCAATTCAGTAATCCTGGCCTCCAGAGCTGCAAATATGCTACATTTGTTACAGATATCATTACTGCTAAAGGAGTAACTAAACATCTGACACAATGAGCAAGAAAGTGCAGGAGGGACAGGTGAAGTAGCCATGGTGCACGTGAAGATTATACTATGAAAACAGAAGTTATCTAAAGGTTTTTAATTAAATTGCTACGCAGATAAGCTACTCAACTACTACTTCCTGTTCCTGTGTTGAAACAGGAACAGGAAGTGATACTCTACCGCAGACAGAGCAAACACTAAATGACAGCGCCACCCAAAGCATCGGCAGTGCTGTGCCAAGAGTGTCCGGATGAGCCCAGGAGGACCAGACTGTGCAGAAACACAGAGGACAGACTCACCTCTGGAGCAGAGGAAGGGGCGTTGGTCATCACAGTTATGACTGTTGAAGGAGCCTGTTGATCCGACTATTGTGGCACAGTTTACGCTGTCATCAGGCTGCCCGGGCCCCCACGGCAGGTTGGAGGCTGTGCTCGAGTTTGACCACGTCCAGTATTTTCTGTACAGTCCAATCCAGGCACCAGCAGTATCTGACAACATAGAAGCGACCTGGCTGTTGTCCTGCGTGTTGGTGATGGTGCTCAGGTCTGTGTACGTCTGTCTGCAGTAAGACTGAGCATCAGACCAGGTCATTGAGTTCTTCACCAGGATGTGTTTGTTAGTCGCAGCTGAAACAAAAGATCAGACGGATTCAAACCTGCAGCTAAAATGTTCAGTTTGTCAAACCCTGGTACCAAAGTCTGAAACACTCACCGTCATAGCAGACAAAGTCATAAGTAGCTGAGCACGGTCTTGTGGACCATGATCCATCACTAGATATTGTAACACACTCATCAGTCCCTGGCTGTCCCGGTGACCACATGTTAAACCATGATGACTGAACTGGACCGAGGCGAGACCATTTCCAGCCGCTCTTGGAGAGTCCAATCCACGCCTCGGTGCTCCCCGCCCTTTTCTGGGCTTCCTGGATGAGAGCTGAGCTGTTAACGATGGCGAGGTCAATGTACTCATCTCTGCAGTATTGCTGAGCATCGTTCCAGGACTTCTGCAGGTCAACCAGGTGGAGCTGTCTGACTAACTGATCAGACTGAAGATGGCAGACCATCACGTAACCTGAGAGGACACGAGTCAGTCAGCGCGGTCACAGACTCACCTCAGCTCGACTATTTTAGTCATCAGGAGAATAAATTCTTTACATGCTACCACAACGCAAACTTTTTGTTGACATCTTTAAAGACGTGAATATATGTTAATATATGTGTCCTTCAAAGGATGTGTAACTCGTGTACTGGTTAAAAGCTGTTTTACGGTGCCTGTGGACACCTACACACTGGTTTCCTGCTCCAGGGCGAAACTCTCACATCAGCTTAAAAAGCTGCTTTAACAGTGCTAAGTTTGTTTTTCACTCTGGCCTTATTGCACATGTATTTGGACGATTTTTCCTCTTCAGTGTGCACAATGAAGGAAAACGACGTGTTAGTGGCTCTCAAAGCTGAACAACACGTGCACTAGGGCTGGGCCATATTATACCGTTCACGGTAATACCGGTACAATGTTAGGCAACGATAAGAAAATGAAATATCGTGATAGAATATGGGTAAAACACACATGTGTAGTGCCTTTGTTTTCATACGCACATGGCCAAAAGAGCATGGCGGCAACGGAGAATGAGAAGGGGGAAAGCGGATCGTTGAGTGAAATGGATGAACCAGAATAGGTTTGTAAAAATGGTGCAACTTCAGTGATGTGGAACTGGTTTGGTGTTTGTCCGTCAGATCATTCAGGTCCCGAAGTCAAACAAACACTGCAGCGTCACTGAGAGTTAAAAACTGTGTAAATTCTTTCATCTTTAATAAAACGATCAGCATTGCTGCTTTACCAGGTGTAACTATGAAGTTTAACATCCAAGCATCCATGAAAACAGAATTTATTACATTTAACGGAGTTAGAAGCTAGCAGGAAGTTAGCTCGCTAGTTTCGCTTGTTCTGACTGAGAGATTTCTGAAAAAATTCAAACTTACTGCTCTGCTATCACTTCCAACATAAATGAAGACAGGAAACTAAACAGCTGTGATGTTTGTAAAGTTACTGAAGTTGGGCTAGCTGGTATATAATGATGTGCTACGTGATCGCTAGCAACACAGCTATGTTAGCATAGCATAAACACTGAAGCTGGAGGATGAACGCTAACACTTTTCCACTCGATAAAAGTTAACGTGAAGGTTCCTCATGGTTAGAGACAAATGCAGTCGCATAGCAGGATGCTATAAACGGACCAAACTCGTCAGGAGAACAACTGAGATAATCCATCCACAATACGAGGTTAGTCATTAATATACTGCAACAACATGGGAATAGAGCAGCTGTGATAGAAAACAGCATTAATGAATCGATGGTACAGAAGTGGAGGAAGCAAGAAGAATGAGTTGAATAAAGTTTGATTTATCTGACTGCTTTGTTTCGCTTAATGTGTCTTATAATCCCGTGCACCTTATGGTCTGAAAAATACATATTTGACTTTTTTATTTGGCACACTGCAGTTTAATGTTGCAAAGCTCCTCTTTTTAACTTCGGTGGATATTATACATGGTTATGCTCAGGATATGTCAGCCCATTTCTACTGGAAATGCCTTTTGGTTAAACTTTCAGCAAAGAATTTGCATTTGCACTGTTACATTTTTATAAAGCTTTAATGTACATAAAACAGCTGCTTGTTTAAGTGAAAATAAATGGATGGGTTTTTGTGCGCTAGCAAAGTTGTGGAGTTGTATTTTGTCTCGCATCAATTATATCGTCAGTTCTATCGCAAATTTTCTAATCTATATCGTGATAAATATTTTTGGCCATATCGCCCTGCTCTAACGTGCACACGGACGTGGTAAAAGCAGTCAGGATCTTTTTCAGCGAGCTGACGGGTTTGCAGCGTTTCAGGTTTTCAGTCAGATTTCTACACAGAAAATAAAATCAAGACGTGTTTTTCTCAGCAGTGCACACAAACAGCCACGTTCATGCACTGACTCTTCCCTCCTTTCTTTCTTTACTCTTTTACTTCACTTTATACAAACTCTTACAAACTACCGACCATTAAACTGTCAATCAAACTTCTAACTGGACCCAAAGAAACCTTTAGAAGTTTAGTTGACATGACAAAGGTCTTTGGAGATTGTACGAGTGTTCCTGTGACTGCTTGAAGCTCGTTTACAGACACCTTTAAAATAATCCCTATGGAGCAGTTCACTTTGTGCTTTCTTTGATTTTCTGACATCAAAAGTTTTATTCAAACTGTAAATGAGGCGACTGAGATGAGTTCACAGACCTGAGAGCAGCAGCAGGATCAGTCCACACCTCTTCATGACTGAGAGCTGAAAAACTGTGAAGACGTCCTCATGAATCTCATCTGCAGCTGCTCGTTCATTATTAATCATAACACTTAAAGCAGCATCATGCTCAGAACTTCATGCTCTTAACATTTAATCAAATCAGAATCAGGTTACGTTCATTGTCGAGTGTCTTCATTCGCCTTACAGACAGGTCTGAACACAGCAAACATGAGAACCACATTTTTTGAGGTTTATTGTGTTTGTTGTTTCTTTGACATCACCTGAAAGGCTTTTCTTTGATGAGATACACTGATGAAGCTTCCCCTTATTCAGACGGAGGTTCTTGGTCAGCCTGAGAGCGAGAATGACGGTAACCCTGAGTAAGAAGCACGAGACTTATCAACACTAAAACAAGCAGAAATTATTTAGTTAAATTATTATTTAGAAACAACAAAAACAGGACAGTTAAAAGTTTTAACTCCAGTAAATCGATGTTTCAGCACATCATTTTTTCTCTCCTTATGTTTTTGGATTTGGTCGTCTCTGCGTCAACACGACGTCTCTGTGGTGCATTTCAGAGGAGCTAACAGTGAAACTCAAACCTGTGAGTTCCTCCTCACCCAGGCTGCACGACATGTTTCAGTTACAATGAACTTATTGAAAAATCAAAGGAAGTGAAACACTGACCACAGAGACATTAAACCCACCACCTCAGTGTGTCAGCCAGTGTCTTCATCAGCACTGCTGACCACACGTTTAAAGAAGTCATTCAGTCGGCTCATTAAAACGTAAGGATGGCAGTTTGGGACAAAAACAGTCTGTGAGGGCTCCTGTTCCTGCTGGCAGGTAAGACTGACTGTGATGATGATGATCATTTGATTTGCTTCTCAAACTTTGGTTTGGAATAATTTTGGCCAAAAAGCTTCTGTTTTCCCATCAAACTGTTATTAATGAACAGATTTGATTGAGTTAAATGAGTTTTTTAATCTCTTGAATGTTTCAGATGGATCAAAAATTCTCTCTCAAGAAAATCTGAACAGTAAAGAAGTTTGAATGGTTGTGTCTGATGTTGATCTGATGACATTACCTTTGCATTCTGCATCAAAAAGTCAGAACTTTTCAAAGATCTTGTTGTTTGAACTGAAACTTTGTTTTAGTGCTTCACACCGCAGTCTGTATTTACTGACGATCCCTGGCTGCCCCAGTCTGCATGGCAAATATCCTTCGGCAAGATACTAACCCTAAGTTGCCTCTGATGCAGCCATCGGTGTATGAAAGCACTGACAAGCATAGAAAGCAGTGTTTGTGTGAATGGGTGAATGTGGCATGTTGTATAAAGCGCTATAGAAGAGTCAGTCCCTTTACCGTCCATCACTAAACTGAGTCACTGCGTTCTAATCGCTGTTTGCTCGTCTTTAGGTGCTGTGGGTCAAACTGTGATCTATCCTCTCTGGTCTACTTGTGCTGTCAGAGGATCCACTGCCACGCTCCCCTGCACCTTCACACTGACTTTCAATGAGAGTGAAGTTTCACGAGAGGCCATCAGAGTCCGCTGGTATCAGAGCCGGTGGTATCAACTCTGTCAGCTCACCAAACCATTTGGGTACGACAGTGATTCAAAAAACAACACACAACATAATTTTGCTAAATGCCCAAAGTAGCCAAGGGCATCTGGTGAGCTTTTTGCAGCATCAGCTACTACCAGATTTAAAGTGTGGGCACCACATGGGACCAAAAAAGCTCTTGAGTTTAGCTGAAGCAACCTTGCCTGAACACCTTTATTTTTTCCCTTCATGTTGGCCCCATTGTCATAGGACTGTCCTCTGCAGTCTTCAAAAGGAATGTTAAGCTCCTCTATCCGTTTTAGGATGAGAGTTGACAAATGATCTCCTGTTGATTCCTCTGCAACAATGACAGAGAGCTGTTCCTTATGACTCAGATCAGGTGTGCAATCTAAAATGATGGAGAAATACTTTGATATCTTCCACAATGCATTTTATTATTCTTGAACTGATGGTGTCAATCAGTTCATTTTGGATTGTTTTTCCCAGATAACGTATGTGACTGCCAGCTCCACTTTCTACTCTACTGACATGCTGCTTCATCACTGGATCAAATTTGGCCATAAGCTCCACTTCTTTCAGAAAATTGCCATTGTCTGGTTTATTTAATGTGTCTGTGGACCCCCTGAAAGCCATGTTTCTTTCAGCTAAGGACTGAATTATTGCCACCAAACGATGTAGAACTTCACGCCACCTTTTTCTCTCAGCCTCAGCAAGTGCCATCTCTTGTTTATCTATTGTGAGTCCTTTCGCAAAACGGACCTCCAAGTCCTTCCATGTTGCCATGTGAGCATTATGCTCCTGGCTATCCTCATGGACCTTGAGCAAGTGGCTTGCATTTTTCCAGTCCTTCAGACCTTCCCTACTCAGTTTGTAATCTCTCTTGGAAAACATTTTGCAGCAGAAGCAGTGCAAGCTATCCTCTTTTTTCGAATACATAAGCCAGGTTCTTCTCACCTTTTCCCCATTGATTAAGAGTCTGTTAAAATAATCATGCTGACACCTTCGCCCGTCTTTCTGTTTCGGGAATGTGAAGTCACTATCAATTACAAATGGACCTCTGTGAACTAACTCTGTTCGTACCTTTTCAGTTAAAGCAGAAGGCCAGTCAGCAGGGTCTATTGGTGCAGCAGGAAGACCGCTTGATGCTGCTGCATCATGGCTGGGTTGTGCTGCTGGTGCTGCTGATGCTGCATCACTGGTGGGTTGTGCTGCTGAAGTGGAGGCAGCAGCGGTAGATGTGGTAGATGGCCCAGGGGTGGGATTTAGAAACTTCAACAGTGCATCTGAAGAGAGGAGTATGTGACACCACTGAGTATTAAAGTCTAATAATAAAAACATATGATTCCAGGAATAAAATGAAATGATATAATATAAATGAAAAACCAAAGAGATATATGTATGATGTTAACTGATATGCAAATTAGATTAGATTCAATTTATTGTCATCATTACAGTGAAATGCTGAATAGCAGAATGCAAAGTAACAGTATAATATCATATGAGAATGTTATGTTATGATTATCTTTGACCGAATCACAGCAGTGCTCATATTAAAAAACAGCATTCCCTCTCATGTGATATTGCTTAATTAGCATTAATGATGTGCGCTTTAACAACTAGGCTTACAACTATAATATATACAGGGGTGGAAAAGTGACTATTACCTGCAGGGTAAACGTTAGCTAACCAGAAGGCAATAACAATGTAAACAAAAAACACCTGCTTAAAAGATGAATACAAATGAGGAATGGTGGGAAAGGTGGGAGTACTGTAATTACCTAACGTTACATTATTATTTTCCATAACAATTTAGCCCCCTCCACAATATTAACTGACGTTAAAACAGTTAACTAGCTATTTATTGATTAGCAATTAGCGAATCATGTAACATTAGCTTAATGCTAAAAATTTAGGTTACTATCACATTCAAATAATTTCATGTAGGCTAACGTTACCTACCTCTGTCTTTTTCTCGTTTCTCCTCCTCTTCTTCTCTCTTTTTTCTTCCCTGGCCACCTGACAGTTTTGGCCGTTTTGACATCTTGTGTCCAAAAGGAACCATGATACGGGAAGGGAGGGGGCGCATTGTACGGGGAGGGGGGGCGTAATGTTGTAACAAATAATGTTTCTATTAACTAAGCTTTACTTTGCATTTTAATTAACGTGGGATTATTTTTTGTATTTAGAAATAATAGTACCAACTTTTTTTTTTTTTTCAACATTTATGGCACTGGCGTGGCGCCCCCTGATGGACGGCGCCCTTAGCATTTGCCTATACGGCCTATGCCACGGGCCGGCCCTGCATTGAGGAGCCCTGTACAACACGTCTTCACATGGCTACCAGACACGCCCCCCGTCATTTTGTTATTATTCAATTCAGAACTGCCCAGACCAGACACAGTGACGTTTCACCAGAATCCCTTTGATCTCTGGTCTTCTTTATGACATCAGCACACGAAAACCTATAAATAGGGGAGAGGTTCTCACTCTTGGCAGTCTTTCAAAGAGAGTGGAAGAATTCACTAGGCAGGAAACTACTGGAAACTTGCGTTTCTGACACAGTTGACGGTATTTTTAAAAAATCTTTTAGTTGGTACAGAGATTTAGCATCAACTTCAATTTGAAATATGAGTCTGTCAAATCCTGTTGCATGCAACATGAGAGCCGAGAACGAAAAACTTAAACAGCAAATCAAAGAGCTGAAAAATGAGAATAAAACTCTCAAACAACAAAACTCTACCATACGTGACCTTAAAGTCGAGAACGCCGACCTTAAGGAGCAAAAAAGAGAGCTCATAAATGAGAACAAGATTCTCCAAAAAAACATTGAAGTTCTCTTCAAACGAAGTGGGTTCTCTAAAAACAAGAGGAAAAGAGACCTGCAACTAGAGAATGAAACAATTCACTTCAAAATTCAAGAGCTGGAATATTGGAACCAAATTCTAAAGGATTTAAACAGCTCCAAAACCAAAGAGATCCAGCAACAGAAAGAGGTGATGCAGGAAATGGAGGCAGAAATCAGAGAGTTGCAAAGCAGCAAGACAGGCTTGGTTATAAAAGTGGGAGACATGGAAAAGGACAACCAGTCTTTAAGAGAGGAAAATGATGTGACGGTAAAACGCATGTGTGAGCTGAAAAGGGACTTTGAAAAGGAAAAAGATGACATGCAACAGGAAATACAGGCTGTTAAAACTGAGCTCCATCAGGCAAACACAGCCTTTAAAGAGTTACAAGAGAGTGAAGAAAGAAAAAGGATCATGAATGAGGAAAACAAAACAACGGACAGTGAACAGCTCAGACAGACCCTGGAACTCCAATGCTTTGCACATGAAATTGACATATTGAGGCGGCATAACGAACTTCTTGAACAGGACCTCCAGGAGCTTTCCAAAAGGAGTGGTGATTCTCAAAAAGAACTGAAACCACACGATGAGGGTGCGAAAGGAGAATCACGGATCTTCAAAGCCACTGAGAAAGACTCCCAACATGATGTTAACGTGACCAACAGAGAAAAGGAGTTGTTGTGCCATGAATTTGAGGAAATGAAAAGAGAGCTTGAAGAGGTAAAGAAAAATCTGTATGATTCACAGGAAGAACATAACAATCTGATAAACAACTACGATGTCCAAGTTGACATACTCAAACAACAAAATAAGGCCTTAGAAAATAAGGTTAGTGACCTTACCAAAAAGATGTGGAATGGACGGGAAGCGATGAGACAAATGGAAAAGAACTTTCAAGAACAAAGGAAGCTACTCGAAAATCTCCGAGGAGAATTCGAGGAAATTTAGCACAACTACGACTTTGGCCCTCCCTATTAAAGCTGGTTAACGCAGGTTCAATAGGGCTATAACTTAGACAATGGAAGTTCATTTGATTTAATTGGCCCAAAATGAGTGACTGCACCCAGACACTCAGTAGCAAAAAAATTACAGAGATTCAAGAGAGAAAACTGTTTCTGCATAGACTCCTATAGTACTGCAAGTCGTGTCATCGCTTGGTGTCCTGCATAGAGTGCAGGTTTAAGGTATCTACGTATCTTTCAGAATTAGAAGCTATGCTGCGTCAGGGGTTATAACAGCTGTGCCCCCCCCCCAACCGGTCGAGGCAGATGGCCGCCCCTCACTGAGCCTGGTTCTGCCGAAAGTTTCTTCCTGTTAAAAGGGAGTTTTTCTTTCCCACCGTCACCAAGTCTAAGGAGCTTGGAGAAAAGCGCCTGGACTTCTTTAACTTAAAGAAGTCCAGGCGCTTTTCTTTCCAAGCTCCTTAGACTACTATGGCCTTGATGACTGATAACCTTCACAGACACTGTCATCAAGGGTTTGCTCACAGGGGATCATCTGATTGTTGGGGGGTTTTCTCTCTTATATTGTATGGTCTTTACCTTACAATATAAACAGCCGAGAAGCGGCTATTTTTGCGATCCGGTGCTTTAGAAATACATCTTAGCTGAACTGAACTCCATAACATCTGGACCGAAATGCCTACACACAACGGTAGGCATTTCAATCAAGAGCTCTGTCCAAAACGTTCAATGACAAGCATCAGCACCAGGATTGTTTTTTAGCTCACCAACAGTTTTTTATTGTAACTGCAACTTTGTAAGACTGGGTTGGGAGATGTTCTTGTGGTGAGCTTTTATTCACATAATTGGTTTCTTTAATAGTGAAATAAAATAAATTTGTATAACTGGAAACAGCGTTCTCATGTGTGATTATCACATTGTATTCTTTAAACCATGTAACAGAATATATAATATATATAATTTACTCATAGTCATATTAATGTCTAATGTGATTGAGTTTCCTCATCTCTACTTATGTGCTGATGTGTTCACTGAGGCCATTGTATGGTCCATTTTGGCTGCATTTCCATGTTTTAAACATGAAATTTGCTTATTTAAAGGGTGTCTCATGTATCTCTTATGCAGAAATATGTGTTGCCTAGCTGGACAAATGTAGCACAGGTCTACTATTATTGGCCTAATGTATTTTAACAATCATTTCAGCATCCAGATAATCTCTTTCATACTCCCTTAGATGAATTTAGCCTGGTTGTCATGAAATAGGCATTTGAAACAATAACTACCAGTATCTTCGAATGTGTGTGATTGCACTAATCCTACACATTCTTTGCAAGACAACTGGGTGCTTTTATGTAAAGAATGATCTGAGAACACTGAGGCTAATGAAGTAACAAGAGAAACATAGTAAGTAGTCTTTCAGTTTGCATGATCAATTTTGATTATTGTTCATTTTCATTTACCATGTCAACATGTTTTAGAGCAACGTTTTCTGATTTTGAGCTCTTTTAGGTGTAAGTCATCGTCAGTGATCACCCTAAGCCCAAAGCAACACCAAACATGGGCAACCAAAATGCATCATTTTGTTAGCATGTAATTGTTCTCCCAATTCTTAGAAATCAGGAAACAACAAAAATAACAATTTTAACTTACAGACATGAAACACTCCCCCACCCTGGAAAAAAGTCCATTTTGCCTTTTACAAAAATATAAGGTTAGTGTAATGTTAGATTTTGCATTAATACCTATGACTGAGACCTCAAAGGTAATTCCTCGACTGCTTCAGTAACAGCCTGGTTGATTTTAACAAGTTAAGTAAATTTGCGGTCAATTTAGACTCAATTCAAAATCTCCTACTTGGGACGAACACTAAATGTAAATAGCTGACTTTCTAAATAAACCTATCCATCTTTGCAAGGTCAATTTTTGCTTTCATTAAATTCCAAATGTTTAGCCATAATTAGCTTAGCTGTCCTACTCTTGTTACTGCTCTTTCCTACTGCTGTTACAATCAAATGAACATCTCTGCAAAGATAAATTAGCTGAGACCTTAGGTTGATGGTAGTTACTAGCAAACACAGAAACGTACATACACTATATAGTACAGTTCTATGATACATCACCAAATAGAACAATTTGTGGCAATGCAGACAAGCAGAGAAACAGTTTAATTCGTTTAATTTGTTCACTTGATCGGAGGTGTGTTTCCTGCAGATATACAACATCGGATCTCAATGATTTTAAATGAGTAAAAACCCTTGTGCGTTTAACCGGATTATTTATACCTTTAACATTCCAGCTTATAAAACGAAGAGCAGATGACTTTGCGAGCTTGCCATTCAGGTACCAAAATGCAGGTGCAGAAAAAATATGTCCCAACCTCTGGAACCCCCCCAAAAGAAAGAGGGGGAGAGGAAAAAAAAAAGGGGAAAAAATAAATAAATAAAACGAGCCTCAAAACCCCATGCTGATCTACTATTATCCCTGAGATCGCAACCCTCCAGGCTAGGATAGCACAGTGACTAAACGTACTGTTAACCGGTGATAGATGGACAAGCAGACTAACAATTCTAAGGAACAGTAGAAGTGGTTCTCTACAAGAACCGCTCAGTGTTTGTTTTGACTCTCCCTCTCAGGTCAATCTTTCAGAACAAACTTCAGTTATTACTTCCTTCGTTGTTCTCTTGCACCCATTCCTACTTCCTAATGTTGTAGAGTTTTAACCCTCAAAGTGTCTTGAGCTGACTGTTGCTGTGATCTGATGCTATAAAAATAAAGTGGAAAATAAAATGGACTTTTCACTGATAAATCATGGCCGAACACACTTGTAAAATATACTTTCAAACATTTCAACAATATTTTTTATTTTTTATTGAAAATTAAACTGTTCTTCTTGTTTCTGCTCAGGAAATCTTGTTAGCAGGTCAGCAGCAGAGAGCTGAAGATGTCTGGCAGCTCAGGTGAGTCACAGTATTGCGCAGGTATAAAACACTCAGTGCAGTGCTTCTTCTTTTACATTTGTTTGCTAACTTATTTAACTAAAACTCTGATTTATAAACTCCTTTGTTGGAAATCCAGAGCTGCAGTGTTTCTCCCTGCAGGCTGGAGCTGTGTCTCCCCCTTCTGGCAGTGAGAGTAATTACACAAACACTGTCGGTGCTGAGGATGAGAAAAAGCCTCAGCAACGGTCACAGATGGCTTTCTCTGTCAGACCGTCATGCTTCCTCTGAACACCGAGTCTCTTTTTATCTGAATCATCACAAAGTTTTCTCTGTTTGCATCACTTGTCATGATTTGGAGTTTGAGCCTGTTTATCAGCACCGACCTGTCTGCTGCTGTCTTCTTCTTCTGTTGCAGCCTCCAGACGTCACTGAGGACCAACGAAGAAGAATGAGGCCAACGCCACTATCACCTGTAATATACCTGCTGCTGTCTCTTTTTATCGTAATCATCACAAACTGTTTTTCTTCACATTTGCTCTGTTCTCCTTGTTCTTTCAAAATAAATGAACACTCCTGCCACCATCAAAATAATAAAACTTAATTTAAAGGTTCTCCCCACAACCTTGTGTGTTCTGTAACTCCTCAGTAAGTCCGGTGAAAATGAGCCCTGTCTGCTCCTTTCTGATTCAAAACTCTCACTGTGCCTCTTTAGTAAATCCCAACTGTAGCTTTTTAACACTAAAAGTTGACTTTGCACCTGCTGCAAAGCGTTAGGAAATCTGGCCATATTCCAACTCGCATGAAGAAGTGAAATTTTCCATCCATCTGCAGTCTAAGCAGCAGGGAGAGCAGGGTGATCAGCCAAGCAAAGAGCCAGATCTCTCCAGCGTGTCCTGGCTCTGCCCTGGAGCCTCCTCCCTGTAGGACATCCCTAGAAGACGTCAGTTAAGCGACCAGGATGCCAGTGATAGAGACAAATGACAGAGCTCCTCCTGTCTCTAAGACAAAGACCAGCGACGCTCCAACCACAGCTCATTTCATCTCACCCCGTGGAGATTTGCTCCGTCACTGTCACAACTACTACAATGACCTCACCTGCAGTGATGGGTGAGTCCTTCTCCTCTTCCCCGGATTCGATTCGATGTTCTCTGTGGAAGGCGTGGCAGTGGGAGTGGCCACTACCTCCTCTCAAATCAAGTTACAGTTTGCTAGAATCATTTCAGGGCCAGCTAAAAGTCTTGCTTCATGTCCTGTCCAAACTCCTACTGAATTTTCCTCTCAGCCGCTGCCTGGGCCACACTGGTCCATGTTGAGGCTGCAGCTCATGCTTCCACCATGTGGAAGAGGCCTCTGCAAGACCCTCCCGGGACATATATGTTTAGAAACGCCAGGTCTGTCGGGTACCAAGCACCTGATTCAAGTCACCACCAAGTGCTGATCAGCTGAGCTTCTCTCTCTTCACCCGTGTGTCCAAGAAACTGCAGATCTGATGGTATGATGACAAAATCAACCACTGACCTGTAACTGAGAGTCCCGTTCAACACCATCACTCACTGAATCACACACGCTCTCTTTCTAAGGAGTGCTGGAACATCACATTTTCTCTCTGCACTCATGTTAAAGTCAACTTTAACACTTAACACCTGTTAATGTCGGTGTAAACCTGCCTCCACTGGTTTACACCGACCTCAGCAGGCATTTCCTGCTTCTAATCTCTGCTCTAAATCAGATTCCATAACAAAGTGGTTGAGTCGCAGTGTTGTGATTAAGTCTGCACTGTGTACCGTTTCAGCTGTCGTCACATGCAAAGTGCCCACTCAGAGAGAAGGTTATAACCTACATGTGGCTGACGCTTCCTGTTGGTGACCCATATTTGTCAGTAAACAGCTAACCACAGGAAGCTGCAGGCTGAATATTGCTCCATTACTTTATTACCTGCTGTCACAGAGCAGATATATTGACTGGACCCTTGATTAGCGATGCCCTGCTAGTATTGGCTTGGACCCTTTTTGCATTCAGAGCTCTCTTAGTCCTGAGATTCAGTAAGATGCTGGAAACGTTCCTCAGAGACGTTAGTCCATAAGGACAGATGGTGTCATGAAATCAATATCCTTAGTATCCTTATTTTCCTATTATATTGTTTTATGTACTGAAGGCTTGTAGAGCAAGGCCACTTTTGACTTTTGCTCAGGTATCAGACACCTGATCAGGTGACTGATCAGACACCAAAGTCTGGGAGCATTTCCCCACAAAAACGCTCTGCCAGTGTTTCAGGCTCACCCAAGGATTCCTCTGACATGTCAGAGATGAGGTCTGTATCAGCGTCATCTTCTGATGCTGAGAAAATTTCCAGTGACCTCGCCGTTCTCCTCATGATGAGAGTCATCAGAAAATCCAAACCTGAAACTCAGCACTTTTTTGCCAGGGCAGCATGTACTACAAAAGAACCTGACGCGATCCTCAAGCGTCTGAGAGATCTGATGCAGCCTGAACTCAGCAGCACAGAGTCCGTCACAAGTCTGATGAAGGACAAGAAAAAGTTCATCAAGAAAATGACCAAATGCCTCATCAAGGAGTTTGGCTCCCCAGACACTGTGTTAAAGGCTGCGATGGCAAAGGATGCGTCTTTTGATGAGGTTCTGACAAAGCATCTAAAAATGCGCCTCGGAGTCATCCCCGGTCCTCCCAAAAAGTCCAAAATTTCCAGGTTTTTTTCAGCGTTGGGAAAAACTCTGCGAAAACCCTTCAGGTGGTTCACTAAAGCCAGAGATGATTGAAATGACCATCCTGGCTTTTCCCCGCCGCCCTGCTTCTTTTAACATCTTGAAGCAGAATTTTAGCACCAAATCCAAATTCTAACAACTGTAGTTCACGCCATCTCGTCTCCTTTTTGATTTCCATCCCCCCCAACCGGTCGCAGTGGATGGCCGTCCCTTCTGAGCCCGGTTCCGTTGGAAGTTTCTTCCTGTTAAAAGGGAGTTTTTCTGCCCCACAGTCGCCTCGTGCTTGCTCAGAGGGGGATCGTTTGATTGTTGGGGTTCTCTGTAGTACTGTAGGGTTTTGACCTTACAGTACAAACAGGGAGGAGACTTTGTGATTTGGTGCTTGATTATGCAAAATATCTAATTTGGCATAAAATAAAAATTTAAAATAATTAAAAATACATTCCAACTTTGTTTGTGTTCTTCTTCTGTTGTCAAATATGTAGAAAGTGTTGCACGTGTGATTTTAGTCATTTAGCATCAACATGTAGCCAACATGTGTCTGTTTGTGATCCTGCTGCATCTGTTTTTGTCTGATTTGTATTGATAATAATAATAATAATAATAATGATAATAATAATAATAATAATAATGATAATAATAATAATGATAATACTTTTTATTTATAGGCGCCTTTCAGACCCTCAAGGTCACCTCACAGTAGCACGTAAACAACACCATAAAAAACATAAGAAAAATGTATATATAGCAAACATGGTAGATAAAATTTAGACATAAACAGTCATAAAAGTAAATATAAAAACTGAGCAGGTAAAAACGGCCTAAGACAGATCAGGTGTATGCAATTCTAAACAGATGGGTTTTGAGTAGTGATTTAAAAGTATTGAGACAGTGTGTGGAAGTATGCCCTAAGAGTGGGGCTTTCCCACACTGCGTTGGCGTTATTCATTTTCAAGCTGATATCATTTGTACAGTTAGTTTTATGTCTACTGTTTTTCTGCACACAGTATACAGCAGTTCCTGCAAAATAAAATGGATGGAAGGAAATCCATTACAAGCTGTAAATCCGCCTGAATGAAGCTGTAGTTGGTGCATTTGGCCTCTGGGAGGCAGTGTTGCATTCAGCTTCTACTTTGGACCAAACGCTGATGCAGATTTGAGCTCAGGTTAAACTGACTGAGAATGCAAAAATACAGGTGGAGCCGACAGCAGACCCTTTAAGTGCTCGTCTGCTTCAGCTACACCCACCATGCACAAGCAGCTCACATGAACTGGGTGAAGGAGGCTGGACAATCGCATGAAGTGGGTTTTCAGAGGATCTCTGGACTGAGCTGAAGCAGTTTGGACCCTCTGAGTAAAAACACATAAAAGCTGGTTGACACGTTCTGAGTCTCGGCTCGTGTTCAGTCATCTTTTCTCTTTAATTCGCCTGTTAAAGCAGGAGAAATAGTTTTTCTGGTTTGGGATCAGGCAGACTTCTGCATCGGGGTCAGGAAACACAGGACAGACATGAGAGGCTTCTTTATTATTACAAAGATGGTTTCAGACTGCAGTTTGGTTGTTGTTACATTCAATAAAGTGTAAAAGTGTTCATGTTTGACATGAGATGGTCAAACTTGTGTAGACGCAGGGAGTTTCCAATAAGAAAGAAGCTCTAAAATAACAAGACAGGAAGAGTGTTAACACACACACGGCAATACAAAAAGAGAAGTAAGTGGATTATTCTGGACTGAGGTTAGATTGTCTTTGAGGAAGTTTAAAGTTAAAGAAAATGTGGAGATCATCAAACATCGTTTCCAAGCTAATGTCCATGACCCACATCAACTCATGGACTGAACATACACACACACACACAACCACTAGCACTTTATACAGCCTCTGTAGAAATTAGCCACATATCTCACTGATCTAAACTGCGCTACTGTAAACGCCGTGTAGACAATCATACTGTACAATACAATAATTATAATTCTATAAACGGTTTATAGAAGATCAACCATCTTCTATAAACCACATGCAAGTTATAACCAGCTGTTTATAACTTGCATAGTTCATATTGATATCCTGTTCATAGCCTGTATACTCACTACAGCCTGCACATACTTAGAGCTTATTCATGACATACCTTCATACCATGAACATTGTAACAGACCCATTTCTGTAATACATCTATATTGTGGCTAAAGCACTTTCTGGATGGATGCAAACTGCGTTTCATTGCCTTGTACTTGTGACGTGTGCAATGACAATAAAGTTGAATTCTATTCTATTCTCGTGGTGCAATGTGAAGGTTTGGCCAGCAGATGGCGCCATGGTCTTAAACTCCTTAGAGTGTTACTGTGGAGGTGAAGGGCTGGACTTTTAAATGGTCAGTCACACATTTTCAGGAAGAACGATGAAGTCCTGAAGGAAAACTCGATCATTACCACTCAGACCTTTTCTACTGTTAGCATCTCTGAATAACAAAAATGTTATTGTCCAACAAAACGAGCATTTTTCTAAAGATAAAAAAGAGTCAAATCAACCTGTGAACATCAGCCATTAAAAATCAGCTGATCAGTCACTTCCTGGTGGGCAGACTAAACCGACCCAGAGTCACAGCTCCCAACTTTGGAACAGCTTTCCTCAGCCCATCATTTACTTTATCTCATTCTCACGAAAGCCCCTCCCACGGTAAAAGAGAAAATAACAAACAATACAATTATTCAAAACACATGATCATCATGAAAAGGAAAAATAAAGACATGCATCTGTAAACACATCAGCCACGTCCATGTCAGGGCAGCGACTGCTGACAACTCATTTTATAGATGAGCTTTAATCTGTTTCCTGTTGTTTTTGGCTTTTGTTCCTCTAATGTGCGTGTGCGCGTGTGTGTGTGTGTGTGTGTGTGTGCGCGCGTGTGTGTGTGTGCGTGCGTGTGTGTGTGTGCGTGTGTGCGTGTGTGTGTGGGGTCTGATCTGAGCTTAGGATAAAGAAGGATGATTTCCAACTGTCAGTCATGCAAAGCTACGCTGTTACAGTCCAGCAGTCAGAGTACAGAGATGGAAATAAGTTGAATTACACAGCAGATCATCTGAGGAACATCAGCCAATAACGTTCAGACTAAACCGCCACAGTCTTCCTTCTCACTGTAAGCGGCTGTCTCCTCCTCTCTGTGGAAAACCTTCCCATCAGGCTGCGTCCTCCACCTCAGCTTCACCTCCTCAGTGACTCCTTGCTCCACCAGCTTCTCCCTCACCTGAAACACAGTTTTCACACATTAACAGAAGCTCCTCATTAATCAGCCGTTGTTTCTGTAGTGAGCAGAAAACGTTGTTGGTGCTGTTTCTGGGGGAAATGAACTAAATGAACTGGCTGGGGATGAAACTGAAGTCTGGAATTAGGCCTCATTGCCTGTCATTGGTTCACGTCGTCTCCTCACAGTAATCTGAAATTAAGTGACTTCTTCAAGTTACCAGTTAAAAAGGTTAAATAATACAAATGGATGGGATTGCATTAAACGAGCCCCGTATCTCTGCAGCTGTGTGCTGTCACGTGTCCCTGAACCTGCACAGACTCACTGCTCTCTATCATTTCACAGTAGTTATAGCGGTCTGTTCCTTGTATCGGGGCCCGTGTGACCTCTGACCTGCTGCAGGATGGATTCTTGCACTGTGGGGTCGTTCAGGTCTGCAGATCCCGCCCTCAGCTGAACCTTCACTGACCTCGAGGCTGAAGGTTTGACATCTGCAGAGAAAGAAAAGGGCCATTCAATTCAATTCAATTTTATTTATACATCACTAAATCACAACAACAGTCGCCTCAAGGCGCTTTATACTGTGCGGTAGACCCTATAGTAATACATATAGAGAAAAAACCAAGCAATCAAATGACCCCCTATGAATAAGCACTTTGGCGACAGTCAGAAGGAAAAACTTTTTCCCTTTTAACAGGAAGAAACCTCCAGCAGAACTCAGAGCTCAGGGAGGGGCGCAAATGGAAGAACGCAGTCTTACATATTTGTTTAATATGTGCATTGAAGGACATGTCCTGGTCAAAAATGACTCCAAGGTTCCTCACAGTGTTACTGGAGGCCAAGGTAATGCCATCCAGAGTAAGAATCTGCTTAGATACCATATTTCTAAGCTTTTCAGGGCCGAGTACAATAACCTCAGTTTGATCTGAATTAAGAAGCAGAAAGTTAGCGGCCATCCAGGTCTTTATGTCTTTAAGGCATTCCTGCAGTGTAACTCATTGGTGTGTGTTATCTGGCTTCATGCACAGATAGAGCTGGGTGTCATCTGCATAGCAGTGTAAATGTATGCTATGTCTTCTAATGATGCTGCCTAAGGGAAGCATGTATAATGTAAAAGTGCTATATAAATAAAATTGATTTGATACTTTACTTAGGCAATCAAATTAAGATAGATTTTATGTTGTTGGTTTTAAAGAACTGGATGGATATTTTAATGTATTTTTTATTTCTATTTTTCAAGAGTTGGAGAAGTGCCCTTTTTTCATAACTTGGCCTACCCTTTTTAGTTTTGTTAATATTGGCAATAGTGAGAAGTACTATGGTTGGATTCAAATGTATTTAACATAGGGCATCTAATTAAGGTAAATGTCATGTTTTTAGTTGGTAGAATCTGATGAGCAATATTTTATTTTATTATTTTTTATTTTGTTTTTCAGTTTTCCTCCTGAGTGATTGCCACCTTAACGTGGTCAGGGGGTTTGTGTGCCTCAGTGACACTAAGATCTAGACCTGCAGAAGCTGAGCCTTCAGGGGGGACACCCAAGTTGGTCAGGTTTTAGGGTAGAGGTTTGACAAAGTGCAATCCAATTACATGACAAAAACAGTTATTCAGAGCACCCCACATTCGCCTCAGCTGCCACCATGTGCCCCCTTTACATTTCTGTCTGCCCCCTCATATATGCCTGTCTAGAACCAGCCCAGCACACCACCCCCTCGGCCTGTGCTTCGAGATTTCTGGTAGTTAGAATGACTCGGGGGTGTTGATTCATTTAAACTAACATAATCATCCTGCTGCAACCAGGTTTCTGTAAGGCAGAGTAAATCGATTTGTTGATCAATTATTAAGTCATGTACTAACAGAGACTTGGAGGAGAGAGACCTAATATTTAATAATCCACATTTCACTGTTTTACTCTTTGGTTCAGATGTGGATACTGTATTGTTCTTTCTTTGTAATTGTTTATGTTTAAGTTGTTTGTTTCTGGTTTTAGTTTGTTTTTTGTCTGTTTGGGAGCTGACACAGTCTCTATGGAGATGGGTTTTTGGGGGGGTAGCAGGAGGAGAGAAGCTGCAGAGAGGCGTGTAAGACTGCAACTCTGCTTCCTGGTCCCAACTCTGGATAGTCATATTTTGGGGGGTTTAATAAATTTGTCCATATTTCTAGAAATGAGAGCTGCTCCATCCAAAGTGGGATGGATGCCGTCTCTCCTAACAAGACCAGGTTTCCTCCAGAAGGTTTGCCAATTATCTATGAAGCCCACATCGTTTCTGGGACACCACTCAGACAGCCAGCAATTTAAGGAGAACATGCGGCTAAACATGTCACTCCTGGTCTGATTGGGGAGGGGACCAGAGAAAACTACAGAGTCCCACATTGTTTTGGCAAAGTTGCACACCGATTCAATATTGATTTTAGTGACCTCTGATTGGCGTAACCGGGTGTCATTACTGCCGACGTGAATTATGATTTTACTGAATTTACGTTTACCCTTAGCCAGCAGTTTTAAATTTCCTTCAATGTCGCCTGCTCTGGCCCCTGCCGGTGTCTCTAGCTTCACATGTCTGAGAACAGAATCACCAATTACCAGAGTTTGACCCCCGGCGGGTGTGTCGCCGAGTGGGGAAAAACGGTTAGACACATGAACGGGTTGGTGGTGTACCTGGGGCTTCTGTTTAGGACTATGCTTCCTCCTCACCGTCACCCAGCCGCCCTCTTTCCCCAGCTGCTTGGGGTCTGCCGGGGAACAGCTAGCGGGGCCTACGCTATCTTCGGCTGCACCAGCTACAGGGGCCTGGCTAGCTATGGGTGAATGAAGGGTGCGAAGCCGAGTCTCCAATTCAGTAATCCTGGCCTCCAGAGCTGCAAATATGCTACATTTGTTACAGATATCATTACTGCTAAAGGAGTAACTAAACATCTGACACAATGAGCAAGAAAGTGCAGGAGGGACAGGTGAAGTAGCCATGGTGCACGTGAAGATTATACTATGAAAACAGAAGTTATCTAAAGGTTTTTAATTAAATTGCTACGCAGATAAGCTACTCAACTACTACTTCCTGTTCCTGTGTTGAAACAGGAACAGGAAGTGATACTCTACCGCAGACAGAGCAAACACTAAATGACAGCGCCACCCAAAGCATCGGCAGTGCTGTGCCAAGAGTGTCCGGATGAGCCCAGGAGGACCAGACTGTGCAGAAACACAGAGGACAGACTCACCTCTGGAGCAGAGGAAGGGGCGTTGGTCATCACAGTTATGACTGTTGAAGGAGCCTGTTGATCCGACTATTGTGGCACAGTTTACGCTGTCATCAGGCTGCCCGGGCCCCCACGGCAGGTTGGAGGCTGTGCTCGAGTTTGACCACGTCCAGTATTTTCTGTACAGTCCAATCCAGGCACCAGCAGTATCTGACAACATAGAAGCGACCTGGCTGTTGTCCTGCGTGTTGGTGATGGTGCTCAGGTCTGTGTACGTCTGTCTGCAGTAAGACTGAGCATCAGACCAGGTCATTGAGTTCTTCACCAGGATGTGTTTGTTAGTCGCAGCTGAAACAAAAGATCAGACGGATTCAAACCTGCAGCTAAAATGTTCAGTTTGTCAAACCCTGGTACCAAAGTCTGAAACACTCACCGTCATAGCAGACAAAGTCATAAGTAGCTGAGCACGGTCTTGTGGACCATGATCCATCACTAGATATTGTAACACACTCATCAGTCCCTGGCTGTCCCGGTGACCACATGTTAAACCATGATGACTGAACTGGACCGAGGCGAGACCATTTCCAGCCGCTCTTGGAGAGTCCAATCCACGCCTCGGTGCTCCCCGCCCTTTTCTGGGCTTCCTGGATGAGAGCTGAGCTGTTAACGATGGCGAGGTCAATGTACTCATCTCTGCAGTATTGCTGAGCATCGTTCCAGGACTTCTGCAGGTCAACCAGGTGGAGCTGTCTGACTAACTGATCAGACTGAAGATGGCAGACCATCACGTAACCTGAGAGGACACGAGTCAGTCAGCGCGGTCACAGACTCACCTCAGCTCGACTATTTTAGTCATCAGGAGAATAAATTCTTTACATGCTACCACAACGCAAACTTTTTGTTGACATCTTTAAAGACGTGAATATATGTTAATATATGTGTCCTTCAAAGGATGTGTAACTCGTGTACTGGTTAAAAGCTGTTTTACGGTGCCTGTGGACACCTACACACTGGTTTCCTGCTCCAGGGCGAAACTCTCACATCAGCTTAAAAAGCTGCTTTAACAGTGCTAAGTTTGTTTTTCACTCTGGCCTTATTGCACATGTATTTGGACGATTTTTCCTCTTCAGTGTGCACAATGAAGGAAAACGACGTGTTAGTGGCTCTCAAAGCTGAACAACACGTGCACTAGGGCTGGGCCATATTATACCGTTCACGGTAATACCGGTACAATGTTAGGCAACGATAAGAAAATGAAATATCGTGATAGAATATGGGTAAAACACACATGTGTAGTGCCTTTGTTTTCATACGCACATGGCCAAAAGAGCATGGCGGCAACGGAGAATGAGAAGGGGGAAAGCGGATCGTTGAGTGAAATGGATGAACCAGAATAGGTTTGTAAAAATGGTGCAACTTCAGTGATGTGGAACTGGTTTGGTGTTTGTCCGTCAGATCATTCAGGTCCCGAAGTCAAACAAACACTGCAGCGTCACTGAGAGTTAAAAACTGTGTAAATTCTTTCATCTTTAATAAAACGATCAGCATTGCTGCTTTACCAGGTGTAACTATGAAGTTTAACATCCAAGCATCCATGAAAACAGAATTTATTACATTTAACGGAGTTAGAAGCTAGCAGGAAGTTAGCTCGCTAGTTTCGCTTGTTCTGACTGAGAGATTTCTGAAAAAATTCAAACTTACTGCTCTGCTATCACTTCCAACATAAATGAAGACAGGAAACTAAACAGCTGTGATGTTTGTAAAGTTACTGAAGTTGGGCTAGCTGGTATATAATGATGTGCTACGTGATCGCTAGCAACACAGCTATGTTAGCATAGCATAAACACTGAAGCTGGAGGATGAACGCTAACACTTTTCCACTCGATAAAAGTTAACGTGAAGGTTCCTCATGGTTAGAGACAAATGCAGTCGCATAGCAGGATGCTATAAACGGACCAAACTCGTCAGGAGAACAACTGAGATAATCCATCCACAATACGAGGTTAGTCATTAATATACTGCAACAACATGGGAATAGAGCAGCTGTGATAGAAAACAGCATTAATGAATCGATGGTACAGAAGTGGAGGAAGCAAGAAGAATGAGTTGAATAAAGTTTGATTTATCTGACTGCTTTGTTTCGCTTAATGTGTCTTATAATCCCGTGCACCTTATGGTCTGAAAAATACATATTTGACTTTTTTATTTGGCACACTGCAGTTTAATGTTGCAAAGCTCCTCTTTTTAACTTCGGTGGATATTATACATGGTTATGCTCAGGATATGTCAGCCCATTTCTACTGGAAATGCCTTTTGGTTAAACTTTCAGCAAAGAATTTGCATTTGCACTGTTACATTTTTATAAAGCTTTAATGTACATAAAACAGCTGCTTGTTTAAGTGAAAATAAATGGATGGGTTTTTGTGCGCTAGCAAAGTTGTGGAGTTGTATTTTGTCTCGCATCAATTATATCGTCAGTTCTATCGCAAATTTTCTAATCTATATCGTGATAAATATTTTTGGCCATATCGCCCTGCTCTAACGTGCACACGGACGTGGTAAAAGCAGTCAGGATCTTTTTCAGCGAGCTGACGGGTTTGCAGCGTTTCAGGTTTTCAGTCAGATTTCTACACAGAAAATAAAATCAAGACGTGTTTTTCTCAGCAGTGCACACAAACAGCCACGTTCATGCACTGACTCTTCCCTCCTTTCTTTCTTTACTCTTTTACTTCACTTTATACAAACTCTTACAAACTACCGACCATTAAACTGTCAATCAAACTTCTAACTGGACCCAAAGAAACCTTTAGAAGTTTAGTTGACATGACAAAGGTCTTTGGAGATTGTACGAGTGTTCCTGTGACTGCTTGAAGCTCGTTTACAGACACCTTTAAAATAATCCCTATGGAGCAGTTCACTTTGTGCTTTCTTTGATTTTCTGACATCAAAAGTTTTATTCAAACTGTAAATGAGGCGACTGAGATGAGTTCACAGACCTGAGAGCAGCAGCAGGATCAGTCCACACCTCTTCATGACTGAGAGCTGAAAAACTGTGAAGACGTCCTCATGAATCTCATCTGCAGCTGCTCGTTCATTATTAATCATAACACTTAAAGCAGCATCATGCTCAGAACTTCATGCTCTTAACATTTAATCAAATCAGAATCAGGTTACGTTCATTGTCGAGTGTCTTCATTCGCCTTACAGACAGGTCTGAACACAGCAAACATGAGAACCACATTTTTTGAGGTTTATTGTGTTTGTTGTTTCTTTGACATCACCTGAAAGGCTTTTCTTTGATGAGATACACTGATGAAGCTTCCCCTTATTCAGACGGAGGTTCTTGGTCAGCCTGAGAGCGAGAATGACGGTAACCCTGAGTAAGAAGCACGAGACTTATCAACACTAAAACAAGCAGAAATTATTTAGTTAAATTATTATTTAGAAACAACAAAAACAGGACAGTTAAAAGTTTTAACTCCAGTAAATCGATGTTTCAGCACATCATTTTTTCTCTCCTTATGTTTTTGGATTTGGTCGTCTCTGCGTCAACACGACGTCTCTGTGGTGCATTTCAGAGGAGCTAACAGTGAAACTCAAACCTGTGAGTTCCTCCTCACCCAGGCTGCACGACATGTTTCAGTTACAATGAACTTATTGAAAAATCAAAGGAAGTGAAACACTGACCACAGAGACATTAAACCCACCACCTCAGTGTGTCAGCCAGTGTCTTCATCAGCACTGCTGACCACACGTTTAAAGAAGTCATTCAGTCGGCTCATTAAAACGTAAGGATGGCAGTTTGGGACAAAAACAGTCTGTGAGGGCTCCTGTTCCTGCTGGCAGGTAAGACTGACTGTGATGATGATGATCATTTGATTTGCTTCTCAAACTTTGGTTTGGAATAATTTTGGCCAAAAAGCTTCTGTTTTCCCATCAAACTGTTATTAATGAACAGATTTGATTGAGTTAAATGAGTTTTTTAATCTCTTGAATGTTTCAGATGGATCAAAAATTCTCTCTCAAGAAAATCTGAACAGTAAAGAAGTTTGAATGGTTGTGTCTGATGTTGATCTGATGACATTACCTTTGCATTCTGCATCAAAAAGTCAGAACTTTTCAAAGATCTTGTTGTTTGAACTGAAACTTTGTTTTAGTGCTTCACACCGCAGTCTGTATTTACTGACGATCCCTGGCTGCCCCAGTCTGCATGGCAAATATCCTTCGGCAAGATACTAACCCTAAGTTGCCTCTGATGCAGCCATCGGTGTATGAAAGCACTGACAAGCATAGAAAGCAGTGTTTGTGTGAATGGGTGAATGTGGCATGTTGTATAAAGCGCTATAGAAGAGTCAGTCCCTTTACCGTCCATCACTAAACTGAGTCACTGCGTTCTAATCGCTGTTTGCTCGTCTTTAGGTGCTGTGGGTCAAACTGTGATCTATCCTCTCTGGTCTACTTGTGCTGTCAGAGGATCCACTGCCACGCTCCCCTGCACCTTCACACTGACTTTCAATGAGAGTGAAGTTTCACGAGAGGCCATCAGAGTCCGCTGGTATCAGAGCCGGTGGTATCAACTCTGTCAGCTCACCAAACCATTTGGGTACGACAGTGATTCAAAAAACAACACACAACATAATTTTGCTAAATGCCCAAAGTAGCCAAGGGCATCTGGTGAGCTTTTTGCAGCATCAGCTACTACCAGATTTAAAGTGTGGGCACCACATGGGACCAAAAAAGCTCTTGAGTTTAGCTGAAGCAACCTTGCCTGAACACCTTTATTTTTTCCCTTCATGTTGGCCCCATTGTCATAGGACTGTCCTCTGCAGTCTTCAAAAGGAATGTTAAGCTCCTCTATCCGTTTTAGGATGAGAGTTGACAAATGATCTCCTGTTGATTCCTCTGCAACAATGACAGAGAGCTGTTCCTTATGACTCAGATCAGGTGTGCAATCTAAAATGATGGAGAAATACTTTGATATCTTCCACAATGCATTTTATTATTCTTGAACTGATGGTGTCAATCAGTTCATTTTGGATTGTTTTTCCCAGATAACGTATGTGACTGCCAGCTCCACTTTCTACTCTACTGACATGCTGCTTCATCACTGGATCAAATTTGGCCATAAGCTCCACTTCTTTCAGAAAATTGCCATTGTCTGGTTTATTTAATGTGTCTGTGGACCCCCTGAAAGCCATGTTTCTTTCAGCTAAGGACTGAATTATTGCCACCAAACGATGTAGAACTTCACGCCACCTTTTTCTCTCAGCCTCAGCAAGTGCCATCTCTTGTTTATCTATTGTGAGTCCTTTCGCAAAACGGACCTCCAAGTCCTTCCATGTTGCCATGTGAGCATTATGCTCCTGGCTATCCTCATGGACCTTGAGCAAGTGGCTTGCATTTTTCCAGTCCTTCAGACCTTCCCTACTCAGTTTGTAATCTCTCTTGGAAAACATTTTGCAGCAGAAGCAGTGCAAGCTATCCTCTTTTTTCGAATACATAAGCCAGGTTCTTCTCACCTTTTCCCCATTGATTAAGAGTCTGTTAAAATAATCATGCTGACACCTTCGCCCGTCTTTCTGTTTCGGGAATGTGAAGTCACTATCAATTACAAATGGACCTCTGTGAACTAACTCTGTTCGTACCTTTTCAGTTAAAGCAGAAGGCCAGTCAGCAGGGTCTATTGGTGCAGCAGGAAGACCGCTTGATGCTGCTGCATCATGGCTGGGTTGTGCTGCTGGTGCTGCTGATGCTGCATCACTGGTGGGTTGTGCTGCTGAAGTGGAGGCAGCAGCGGTAGATGTGGTAGATGGCCCAGGGGTGGGATTTAGAAACTTCAACAGTGCATCTGAAGAGAGGAGTATGTGACACCACTGAGTATTAAAGTCTAATAATAAAAACATATGATTCCAGGAATAAAATGAAATGATATAATATAAATGAAAAACCAAAGAGATATATGTATGATGTTAACTGATATGCAAATTAGATTAGATTCAATTTATTGTCATCATTACAGTGAAATGCTGAATAGCAGAATGCAAAGTAACAGTATAATATCATATGAGAATGTTATGTTATGATTATCTTTGACCGAATCACAGCAGTGCTCATATTAAAAAACAGCATTCCCTCTCATGTGATATTGCTTAATTAGCATTAATGATGTGCGCTTTAACAACTAGGCTTACAACTATAATATATACAGGGGTGGAAAAGTGACTATTACCTGCAGGGTAAACGTTAGCTAACCAGAAGGCAATAACAATGTAAACAAAAAACACCTGCTTAAAAGATGAATACAAATGAGGAATGGTGGGAAAGGTGGGAGTACTGTAATTACCTAACGTTACATTATTATTTTCCATAACAATTTAGCCCCCTCCACAATATTAACTGACGTTAAAACAGTTAACTAGCTATTTATTGATTAGCAATTAGCGAATCATGTAACATTAGCTTAATGCTAAAAATTTAGGTTACTATCACATTCAAATAATTTCATGTAGGCTAACGTTACCTACCTCTGTCTTTTTCTCGTTTCTCCTCCTCTTCTTCTCTCTTTTTTCTTCCCTGGCCACCTGACAGTTTTGGCCGTTTTGACATCTTGTGTCCAAAAGGAACCATGATACGGGAAGGGAGGGGGCGCATTGTACGGGGAGGGGGGGCGTAATGTTGTAACAAATAATGTTTCTATTAACTAAGCTTTACTTTGCATTTTAATTAACGTGGGATTATTTTTTGTATTTAGAAATAATAGTACCAACTTTTTTTTTTTTTTCAACATTTATGGCACTGGCGTGGCGCCCCCTGATGGACGGCGCCCTTAGCATTTGCCTATACGGCCTATGCCACGGGCCGGCCCTGCATTGAGGAGCCCTGTACAACACGTCTTCACATGGCTACCAGACACGCCCCCCGTCATTTTGTTATTATTCAATTCAGAACTGCCCAGACCAGACACAGTGACGTTTCACCAGAATCCCTTTGATCTCTGGTCTTCTTTATGACATCAGCACACGAAAACCTATAAATAGGGGAGAGGTTCTCACTCTTGGCAGTCTTTCAAAGAGAGTGGAAGAATTCACTAGGCAGGAAACTACTGGAAACTTGCGTTTCTGACACAGTTGACGGTATTTTTAAAAAATCTTTTAGTTGGTACAGAGATTTAGCATCAACTTCAATTTGAAATATGAGTCTGTCAAATCCTGTTGCATGCAACATGAGAGCCGAGAACGAAAAACTTAAACAGCAAATCAAAGAGCTGAAAAATGAGAATAAAACTCTCAAACAACAAAACTCTACCATACGTGACCTTAAAGTCGAGAACGCCGACCTTAAGGAGCAAAAAAGAGAGCTCATAAATGAGAACAAGATTCTCCAAAAAAACATTGAAGTTCTCTTCAAACGAAGTGGGTTCTCTAAAAACAAGAGGAAAAGAGACCTGCAACTAGAGAATGAAACAATTCACTTCAAAATTCAAGAGCTGGAATATTGGAACCAAATTCTAAAGGATTTAAACAGCTCCAAAACCAAAGAGATCCAGCAACAGAAAGAGGTGATGCAGGAAATGGAGGCAGAAATCAGAGAGTTGCAAAGCAGCAAGACAGGCTTGGTTATAAAAGTGGGAGACATGGAAAAGGACAACCAGTCTTTAAGAGAGGAAAATGATGTGACGGTAAAACGCATGTGTGAGCTGAAAAGGGACTTTGAAAAGGAAAAAGATGACATGCAACAGGAAATACAGGCTGTTAAAACTGAGCTCCATCAGGCAAACACAGCCTTTAAAGAGTTACAAGAGAGTGAAGAAAGAAAAAGGATCATGAATGAGGAAAACAAAACAACGGACAGTGAACAGCTCAGACAGACCCTGGAACTCCAATGCTTTGCACATGAAATTGACATATTGAGGCGGCATAACGAACTTCTTGAACAGGACCTCCAGGAGCTTTCCAAAAGGAGTGGTGATTCTCAAAAAGAACTGAAACCACACGATGAGGGTGCGAAAGGAGAATCACGGATCTCCAAAGCCACTGAGAAAGACTCCGAACATGATTTTAACGTGACCAACAGAGAAAAGGAGTTGTTGTGCCATGAATTTGAGGAAATGCAAAGAGAGCTTGAAGAGGTCAAGAAAAATCTGTATGATTCACAGGAAGAACATAACAATCTGATAAACAACTACGATGTCCAAGTTGACATACTCAAACAACAAAATAAGGCCTTAGAAAATAAGGTTAGTGACCTTACCAAAAAGATGTGGAATGGACGGGAAGCGATGAGACAAATGGAAAAGAACTTTCAAGAACAAAGGAAGCTACTCGAAAATCTCCGAGGAGAATTCGAGGAAATTTAGCACAACTACGACTTTGGCCCTCCCTATTAAAGCTGGTTAACGCAGGTTCAATAGGGCTATAACTTAGACAATGGAAGTTCATTTGATTTAATTGGCCCAAAATGAGTGACTGCACCCAGACACTCAGTAGCAAAAAAATTACAGAGATTCAAGAGAGAAAACTGTTTCTGCATAGACTCCTATAGTACTGCAAGTCGTGTCATCGCTTGGTGTCCTGCATAGAGTGCAGGTTTAAGGTATCTACGTATCTTTCAGAATTAGAAGCTATGCTGCGTCAGGGGTTATAACAGCTGTGCCCCCCCCCCCAACCGGTCGAGGCAGATGGCCGCCCCTCACTGAGCCTGGTTCTGCCGAAAGTTTCTTCCTGTTAAAAGGGAGTTTTTCTTTCCCACCGTCACCAAGTCTAAGGAGCTTGGAGAAAAGCGCCTGGACTTCTTTAACTTAAAGAAGTCCAGGCGCTTTTCTTTCCAAGCTCCTTAGACTACTATGGCCTTGATGACTGATAACCTTCACAGACACTGTCATCAAGGGTTTGCTCACAGGGGATCATCTGATTGTTGGGGGGTTTTCTCTCTTATATTGTATGGTCTTTACCTTACAATATAAACAGCCGAGAAGCGGCTATTTTTGCGATCCGGTGCTTTAGAAATACATCTTAGCTGAACTGAACTCCATAACATCTGGACCGAAATGCCTACACACAACGGTAGGCATTTCAATCAAGAGCTCTGTCCAAAACGTTCAATGACAAGCATCAGCACCAGGATTGTTTTTTAGCTCACCAACAGTTTTTTATTGTAACTGCAACTTTGTAAGACTGGGTTGGGAGATGTTCTTGTGGTGAGCTTTTATTCACATAATTGGTTTCTTTAATAGTGAAATAAAATAAATTTGTATAACTGGAAACAGCGTTCTCATGTGTGATTATCACATTGTATTCTTTAAACCATGTAACAGAATATATAATATATATAATTTACTCATAGTCATATTAATGTCTAATGTGATTGAGTTTCCTCATCTCTACTTATGTGCTGATGTGTTCACTGAGGCCATTGTATGGTCCATTTTGGCTGCATTTCCATGTTTTAAACATGAAATTTGCTTATTTAAAGGGTGTCTCATGTATCTCTTATGCAGAAATATGTGTTGCCTAGCTGGACAAATGTAGCACAGGTCTACTATTATTGGCCTAATGTATTTTAACAATCATTTCAGCATCCAGATAATCTCTTTCATACTCCCTTAGATGAATTTAGCCTGGTTGTCATGAAATAGGCATTTGAAACAATAACTACCAGTATCTTCGAATGTGTGTGATTGCACTAATCCTACACATTCTTTGCAAGACAACTGGGTGCTTTTATGTAAAGAATGATCTGAGAACACTGAGGCTAATGAAGTAACAAGAGAAACATAGTAAGTAGTCTTTCAGTTTGCATGATCAATTTTGATTATTGTTCATTTTCATTTACCATGTCAACATGTTTTAGAGCAACGTTTTCTGATTTTGAGCTCTTTTAGGTGTAAGTCATCGTCAGTGATCACCCTAAGCCCAAAGCAACACCAAACATGGGCAACCAAAATGCATCATTTTGTTAGCATGTAATTGTTCTCCCAATTCTTAGAAATCAGGAAACAACAAAAATAACAATTTTAACTTACAGACATGAAACACTCCCCCACCCTGGAAAAAAGTCCATTTTGCCTTTTACAAAAATATAAGGTTAGTGTAATGTTAGATTTTGCATTAATACCTATGACTGAGACCTCAAAGGTAATTCCTCGACTGCTTCAGTAACAGCCTGGTTGATTTTAACAAGTTAAGTAAATTTGCGGTCAATTTAGACTCAATTCAAAATCTCCTACTTGGGACGAACACTAAATGTAAATAGCTGACTTTCTAAATAAACCTATCCATCTTTGCAAGGTCAATTTTTGCTTTCATTAAATTCCAAATGTTTAGCCATAATTAGCTTAGCTGTCCTACTCTTGTTACTGCTCTTTCCTACTGCTGTTACAATCAAATGAACATCTCTGCAAAGATAAATTAGCTGAGACCTTAGGTTGATGGTAGTTACTAGCAAACACAGAAACTTACATACACTATATAGTACAGTTCTATGATACATCACCAAATAGAACAATTTGTGGCAATGCAGACAAGCAGAGAAACAGTTTAATTCGTTTAATTTGTTCACTTGATCGGAGGTGTGTTTCCTGCAGATATACAACATCGGATCTCAATGATTTTAAATGAGTAAAAGCCCTTGTGCGTTTAACCGGATTATTTATACCTTTAACATTCCAGCTTATAAAACGAAGAGCAGATGACTTTGCGAGCTTGCCATTCAGGTACCAAAATGCAGGTGCAGAAAAAATATGTCCCAACCTCTGGAACCCCCCCGCCCCAAAAGAAAGAGGGGGAGAGGAAAAAAAAAAGGGGAAAAAATAAATAAATAAAACGAGCCTCAAAACCCCATGCTGATCTACTATTATCCCTGAGATCGCAACCCTCCAGGCTAGGATAGCACAGTGACTAAACGTACTGTTAACCGGTGATAGATGGACAAGCAGACTAACAATTCTAAGGAACAGTAGAAGTGGTTCTCTACAAGAACCGCTCAGTGTTTGTTTTGACTCTCCCTCTCAGGTCAATCTTTCAGAACAAACTTCAGTTATTACTTCCTTCGTTGTTCTCTTGCACCCATTCCTACTTCCTAATGTTGTAGAGTTTTAACCCTCAAAGTGTCTTGAGCTGACTGTTGCTGTGATCTGATGCTATAAAAATAAAGTGGAAAATAAAATGGACTTTTCACTGATAAATCATGGCCGAACACACTTGTAAAATATACTTTCAAACATTTCAACAATATTTTTTATTGAAAATTAAACTGTTCTTCTTGTTTCTGCTCAGGAAATCTTGTTAGCAGGTCAGCAGCAGAGAGCTGAAGATGTCTGGCAGCTCAGGTGAGTCACAGTGTTGCGCAGGTATAAAACACTCAGTGCAGTGCTTCTTCTTTTACATTTGTTTGCTAACTTATTTAACTAAAACTCTGATTTATAAACTCCTTTGTTGGAAATCCAGAGCTGCAGTGTTTCTCCCTGCAGGCTGGAGCTGTGTCTCCCCCTTCTGGCAGTGAGAGTAATTACACAAACACTGTCGGTGCTGAGGATGAGAAAAAGCCTCAGCAACGGTCACAGATGGCTTTCTCTGTCAGACCGTCATGCTTCCTCTGAACACCGAGTCTCTTTTTATCTGAATCATCACAAAGTTTTCTCTGTTTGCATCACTTGTCATGATTTGGAGTTTGAGCCTGTTTATCAGCACCGACCTGTCTGCTGCTGTCTTCTTCTTCTGTTGCAGCCTCCAGACGTCACTGAGGACCAACGAAGAAGAATGAGGCCAACGCCACTATCACCTGTAATATACCTGCTGCTGTCTCTTTTTATCGTAATCATCACAAACTGTTTTTCTTCACATTTGCTCTGTTCTCCTTGTTCTTTCAAAATAAATGAACACTCCTGCCACCATCAAAATAATAAAACTTAATTTAAAGGTTCTCCCCACAACCTTGTGTGTTCTGTAACTCCTCAGTAAGTCCGGTGAAAATGAGCCCTGTCTGCTCCTTTCTGATTCAAAACTCTCACTGTGCCTCTTTAGTAAATCCCAACTGTAGCTTTTTAACACTAAAAGTTGACTTTGCACCTGCTGCAAAGCGTTAGGAAATCTGGCCATATTCCAACTCGCATGAAGAAGTGAAATTTTCCATCCATCTGCAGTCTAAGCAGCAGGGAGAGCAGGGTGATCAGCCAAGCAAAGAGCCAGATCTCTCCAGCGTGTCCTGGCTCTGCCCTGGAGCCTCCTCCCTGTAGGACATCCCTAGAAGACGTCAGTTAAGCGACCAGGATGCCAGTGATAGAGACAAATGACAGAGCTCCTCCTGTCTCTAAGACAAAGACCAGCGACGCTCCAACCACAGCTCATTTCATCTCACCCCGTGGAGATTTGCTCCGTCACTGTCACAACTACTACAATGACCTCACCTGCAGTGATGGGTGAGTCCTTCTCCTCTTCCCCGGATTCGATTCGATGTTCTCTGTGGAAGGCGTGGCAGTGGGAGTGGCCACTACCTCCTCTCAAATCAAGTTACAGTTTGCTAGAATCATTTCAGGGCCAGCTAAAAGTCTTGCTTCATGTCCTGTCCAAACTCCTACTGAATTTTCCTCTCAGCCGCTGCCTGGGCCACACTGGTCCATGTTGAGGCTGCAGCTCATGCTTCCACCATGTGGAAGAGGCCTCTGCAAGACCCTCCCGGGACATATATGTTTAGAAACGCCAGGTCTGTCGGGTACCAAGCACCTGATTCAAGTCACCACCAAGTGCTGATCAGCTGAGCTTCTCTCTCTTCACCCGTGTGTCCAAGAAACTGCAGATCTGATGGTATGATGACAAAATCAACCACTGACCTGTAACTGAGAGTCCCGTTCAACACCATCACTCACTGAATCACACACGCTCTCTTTCTAAGGAGTGCTGGAACATCACATTTTCTCTCTGCACTCATGTTAAAGTCAACTTTAACACTTAACACCTGTTAATGTCGGTGTAAACCTGCCTCCACTGGTTTACACCGACCTCAGCAGGCATTTCCTGCTTCTAATCTCTGCTCTAAATCAGATTCCATAACAAAGTGGTTGAGTCGCAGTGTTGTGATTAAGTCTGCACTGTGTACTGTTTCAGCTGTCGTCACATGCAAAGTGCCCACTCTGAGAGAAGGTTATAACCTACATGTGGCTGACGCTTCCTGTTGGTGACCCATATTTGTCAATAAACAGCTAACCACAGGAAGCTGCAGGCTGAATATTGCTCCATTACTTTATTACCTGCTGTCACAGAGCAGATATATTGACTGGACCCTTGATTAGCGATGCCCTGCTAGTATTGGCTTGGACCCTTTTTGCATTCAGAGCTCTCTTAGTCCTGAGATTCAGTAAGATGCTGGAAACGTTCCTCAGAGACGTTAGTCCATAAGGACAGATGGTGTCATGAAATCAATATCCTTAGTATCCTTATTTTCCTATTATATTGTTTTATGTACTGAAGGCTTGTAGAGCAAGGCCACTTTTGACTTTTGCTCAGGTATCAGACACCTGATCAGGTGACTGATCAGACACCAAAGTCTGGGAGCATTTCCCCACAAAAACGCTCTGCCAGTGTTTCAGGCTCACCCAAGGATTCCTCTGACATGTCAGAGATGAGGTCTGTATCAGCGTCATCTTCTGATGCTGAGAAAATTTCCAGTGACCTCGCCGTTCTCCTCATGATGAGAGTCATCAGAAAATCCAAACCTGAAACTCAGCACTTTTTTGCCAGGGCAGCATGTACTACAAAAGAACCTGACGCGATCCTCAAGCGTCTGAGAGATCTGATGCAGCCTGAACTCAGCAGCACAGAGTCCGTCACAAGTCTGATGAAGGACAAGAAAAAGTTCATCAAGAAAATGACCAAATGCCTCATCAAGGAGTTTGGCTCCCCAGACACTGTGTTAAAGGCTGCGATGGCAAAGGATGCGTCTTTTGATGAGGTTCTGACAAAGCATCTAAAAATGCGCCTCGGAGTCATCCCCGGTCCTCCCAAAAAGTCCAAAATTTCCAGGTTTTTTTCAGCGTTGGGAAAAACTCTGCGAAAACCCTTCAGGTGGTTCACTAAAGCCAGAGATGATTGAAATGACCATCCTGGCTTTTCCCCGCCGCCCTGCTTCTTTTAACATCTTGAAGCAGAATTTTAGCACCAAATCCAAATTCTAACAACTGTAGTTCACGCCATCTCGTCTCCTTTTTGATTTCCATCCCCCCCAACCGGTCGCAGTGGATGGCCGTCCCTTCTGAGCCCGGTTCCGTTGGAAGTTTCTTCCTGTTAAAAGGGAGTTTTTCTGCCCCACAGTCGCCTCGTGCTTGCTCAGAGGGGGATCGTTTGATTGTTGGGGTTCTCTGTAGTACTGTAGGGTTTTGACCTTACAGTACAAACAGGGAGGAGACTTTGTGATTTGGTGCTTGATTATGCAAAATATCTAATTTGGCATAAAATAAAAATTTAAAATAATTAAAAATACATTCCAACTTTGTTTGTGTTCTTCTTCTGTTGTCAAATATGTAGAAAGTGTTGCACGTGTGATTTTAGTCATTTAGCATCAACATGTAGCCAACATGTGTCTGTTTGTGATCCTGCTGCATCTGTTTTTGTCTGATTTGTATTGATAATAATAATAATAATGATAATAATAATAATAATAATAATGATAATAATAATAATGATAATACTTTTTATTTATAGGCGCCTTTCAGACCCTCAAGGTCACCTCACAGTAGCACGTAAACAACACCATAAAAAACATAAGAAAAATGTATATATAGCAAACATGGTAGATAAAATTTAGACATAAACAGTCATAAAAGTAAATATAAAAACTGAGCAGGTAAAAACGGCCTAAGACAGATCAGGTGTATGCAATTCTAAACAGATGGGTTTTGAGTAGTGATTTAAAAGTATTGAGACAGTGTGTGGAAGTATGCCCTAAGAGTGGGGCTTTCCCACACTGCGTTGGCGTTATTCATTTTCAAGCTGATATCATTTGTACAGTTAGTTTTATGTCTACTGTTTTTCTGCACACAGTATACAGCAGTTCCTGCAAAATAAAATGGATGGAAGGAAATCCATTACAAGCTGTAAATCCGCCTGAATGAAGCTGTAGTTGGTGCATTTGGCCTCTGGGAGGCAGTGTTGCATTCAGCTTCTACTTTGGACCAAACGCTGATGCAGATTTGAGCTCAGGTTAAACTGACTGAGAATGCAAAAATACAGGTGGAGCCGACAGCAGACCCTTTAAGTGCTCGTCTGCTTCAGCTACACCCACCATGCACAAGCAGCTCACATGAACTGGGTGAAGGAGGCTGGACAATCGCATGAAGTGGGTTTTCAGAGGATCTCTGGACTGAGCTGAAGCAGTTTGGACCCTCTGAGTAAAAACACATAAAAGCTGGTTGACACGTTCTGAGTCTCGGCTCGTGTTCAGTCATCTTTTCTCTTTAATTCGCCTGTTAAAGCAGGAGAAATAGTTTTTCTGGTTTGGGATCAGGCAGACTTCTGCATCGGGGTCAGGAAACACAGGACAGACATGAGAGGCTTCTTTATTATTACAAAGATGGTTTCAGACTGCAGTTTGGTTGTTGTTACATTCAATAAAGTGTAAAAGTGTTCATGTTTGACATGAGATGGTCAAACTTGTGTAGACGCAGGGAGTTTCCAATAAGAAAGAAGCTCTAAAATAACAAGACAGGAAGAGTGTTAACACACACACGGCAATACAAAAAGAGAAGTAAGTGGATTATTCTGGACTGAGGTTAGATTGTCTTTGAGGAAGTTTAAAGTTAAAGAAAATGTGGAGATCATCAAACATCGTTTCCAAGCTAATGTCCATGACCCACATCAACTCATGGACTGAACATACACACACACACACAACCACTAGCACTTTATACAGCCTCTGTAGAAATTAGCCACATATCTCACTGATCTAAACTGCGCTACTGTAAACGCCGTGTAGACAATCATACTGTACAATACAATAATTATAATTCTATAAACGGTTTATAGAAGATCAACCATCTTCTATAAACCACATGCAAGTTATAACCAGCTGTTTATAACTTGCATAGTTCATATTGATATCCTGTTCATAGCCTGTATACTCACTACAGCCTGCACATACTTAGAGCTTATTCATGACATACCTTCATACCATGAACATTGTAACAGACCCATTTCTGTAATACATCTATATTGTGGCTAAAGCACTTTCTGGATGGATGCAAACTGCGTTTCATTGCCTTGTACTTGTGACGTGTGCAATGACAATAAAGTTGAATTCTATTCTATTCTCGTGGTGCAATGTGAAGGTTTGGCCAGCAGATGGCGCCATGGTCTTAAACTCCTTAGAGTGTTACTGTGGAGGTGAAGGGCTGGACTTTTAAATGGTCAGTCACACATTTTCAGGAAGAACGATGAAGTCCTGAAGGAAAACTCGATCATTACCACTCAGACCTTTTCTACTGTTAGCATCTCTGAATAACAAAAATGTTATTGTCCAACAAAACGAGCATTTTTCTAAAGATAAAAAAGAGTCAAATCAACCTGTGAACATCAGCCATTAAAAATCAGCTGATCAGTCACTTCCTGGTGGGCAGACTAAACCGACCCAGAGTCACAGCTCCCAACTTTGGAACAGCTTTCCTCAGCCCATCATTTACTTTATCTCATTCTCACGAAAGCCCCTCCCACGGTAAAAGAGAAAATAACAAACAATACAATTATTCAAAACACATGATCATCATGAAAAGGAAAAATAAAGACATGCATCTGTAAACACATCAGCCACGTCCATGTCAGGGCAGCGACTGCTGACAACTCATTTTATAGATGAGCTTTAATCTGTTTCCTGTTGTTTTTGGCTTTTGTTCCTCTAATGTGTGTGTGCGCGTGTGTGTGTGTGTGTGTGTGTGTGCGCGTGTGTGTGTGTGCGTACGTGTGTGTGTGTGTGTGCGTGTGTGCGTGTGTGTGTGGGGTCTGATCTGAGCTTAGGATAAAGAAGGATGATTTCCAACTGTCAGTCATGCAAAGCTACGCTGTTACAGTCCAGCAGTCAGAGTACAGAGATGGAAATAAGTTGAATTACACAGCAGATCATCTGAGGAACATCAGCCAATAACGTTCAGACTAAACCGCCACAGTCTTCCTTCTCACTGTAAGCGGCTGTCTCCTCCTCTCTGTGGAAAACCTTCCCATCAGGCTGCGTCCTCCACCTCAGCTTCACCTCCTCAGTGACTCCTTGCTCCACCAGCTTCTCCCTCACCTGAAACACAGTTTTCACACATTAACAGAAGCTCCTCATTAATCAGCCGTTGTTTCTGTAGTGAGCAGAAAACGTTGTTGGTGCTGTTTCTGGGGGAAATGAACTAAATGAACTGGCTGGGGATGAAACTGAAGTCTGGAATTAGGCCTCATTGCCTGTCATTGGTTCACGTCGTCTCCTCACAGTAATCTGAAATTAAGTGACTTCTTCAAGTTACCAGTTAAAAAGGTTAAATAATACAAATGGATGGGATTGCATTAAACGAGCCCCGTATCTCTGCAGCTGTGTGCTGTCACGTGTCCCTGAACCTGCACAGACTCACTGCTCTCTATCATTTCACAGTAGTTATAGCGGTCTGTTCCTTGTATCGGGGCCCGTGTGACCTCTGACCTGCTGCAGGATGGATTCTTGCACTGTGGGGTCGTTCAGGTCTGCAGATCCCGCCCTCAGCTGAACCTTCACTGACCTCGAGGCTGAAGGTTTGACATCTGCAGAGAAAGAAAAGGGCCATTCAATTCAATTCAATTTTATTTATACATCACTAAATCACAACAACAGTCGCCTCAAGGCGCTTTATACTGTGCGGTAGACCCTATAGTAATACATATAGAGAAAAAACCAAGCAATCAAATGACCCCCTATGAATAAGCACTTTGGCGACAGTCAGAAGGAAAAACTTTTTCCCTTTTAACAGGAAGAAACCTCCAGCAGAACTCAGAGCTCAGGGAGGGGCGCAAATGGAAGAACGCAGTCTTACATATTTGTTTAATATGTGCATTGAAGGACATGTCCTGGTCAAAAATGACTCCAAGGTTCCTCACAGTGTTACTGGAGGCCAAGGTAATGCCATCCAGAGTAAGAATCTGCTTAGATACCATATTTCTAAGCTTTTCAGGGCCGAGTACAATAACCTCAGTTTGATCTGAATTAAGAAGCAGAAAGTTAGCGGCCATCCAGGTCTTTATGTCTTTAAGGCATTCCTGCAGTGTAACTCATTGGTGTGTGTTATCTGGCTTCATGCACAGATAGAGCTGGGTGTCATCTGCATAGCAGTGTAAATGTATGCTATGTCTTCTAATGATGCTGCCTAAGGGAAGCATGTATAATGTAAAAGTGCTATATAAATAAAATTGATTTGATACTTTACTTAGGCAATCAAATTAAGATAGATTTTATGTTGTTGGTTTTAAAGAACTGGATGGATATTTTAATGTATTTTTTATTTCTATTTTTCAAGAGTTGGAGAAGTGCCCTTTTTTCATAACTTGGCCTACCCTTTTTAGTTTTGTTAATATTGGCAATAGTGAGAAGTACTATGGTTGGATTCAAATGTATTTAACATAGGGCATCTAATTAAGGTAAATGTCATGTTTTTAGTTGGTAGAATCTGATGAGCAATATTTTATTTTATTATTTTTTATTTTGTTTTTCAGTTTTCCTCCTGAGTGATTGCCACCTTAACGTGGTCAGGGGGTTTGTGTGCCTCAGTGACACTAAGATCTAGACCTGCAGAAGCTGAGCCTTCAGGGGGGACACCCAAGTTGGTCAGGTTTTAGGGTAGAGGTTTGACAAAGTGCAATCCAATTACATGACAAAAACAGTTATTCAGAGCACCCCACATTCGCCTCAGCTGCCACCATGTGCCCCCTTTACATTTCTGTCTGCCCCCTCATATATGCCTGTCTAGAACCAGCCCAGCACACCTCCCCCTCGGCCTGTGCTTCGAGATTTCTGGTAGTTAGAATGACTCGGGGGTGTTGATTCATTTAAACTAACATAATCATCCTGCTGCAACCAGGTTTCTGTAAGGCAGAGTAAATCGATTTGTTGATCAATTATTAAGTCATGTACTAACAGAGACTTGGAGGAGAGAGACCTAATATTTAATAATCCACATTTCACTGTTTTACTCTTTGGTTCAGATGTGGATACTGTATTGTTCTTTCTTTGTAATTGTTTATGTTTAAGTTGTTTGTTTCTGGTTTTAGTTTGTTTTTTGTCTGTTTGGGAGCTGACACAGTCTCTATGGAGATGGGTTTTTGGGGGGGTAGCAGGAGGAGAGAAGCTGCAGAGAGGCGTGTAAGACTGCAACTCTGCTTCCTGGTCCCAACTCTGGATAGTCATATTTTGGGGGGTTTAATAAATTTGTCCATATTTCTAGAAATGAGAGCTGCTCCATCCAAAGTGGGATGGATGCCGTCTCTCCTAACAAGACCAGGTTTCCTCCAGAAGGTTTGCCAATTATCTATGAAGCCCACATCGTTTCTGGGACACCACTCAGACAGCCAGCAATTTAAGGAGAACATGCGGCTAAACATGTCACTCCTGGTCTGATTGGGGAGGGGACCAGAGAAAACTACAGAGTCCCACATTGTTTTGGCAAAGTTGCACACCGATTCAATATTGATTTTAGTGACCTCTGATTGGCGTAACCGGGTGTCATTACTGCCGACGTGAATTATGATTTTACTGAATTTACGTTTACCCTTAGCCAGCAGTTTTAAATTTCCTTCAATGTCGCCTGCTCTGGCCCCTGCCGGTGTCTCTAGCTTCACATGTCTGAGAACAGAATCACCAATTACCAGAGTTTGACCCCCGGCGGGTGTGTCGCCGAGTGGGGAAAAACGGTTAGACACATGAACGGGTTGGTGGTGTACCTGGGGCTTCTGTTTAGGACTATGCTTCCTCCTCACCGTCACCCAGCCGCCCTCTTTCCCCAGCTGCTTGGGGTCTGCCGGGGAACAGCTAGCGGGGCCTACGCTATCTTCGGCTGCACCAGCTACAGGGGCCTGGCTAGCTATGGGTGAATGAAGGGTGCGAAGCCGAGTCTCCAATTCAGTAATCCTGGCCTCCAGAGCTGCAAATATGCTACATTTGTTACAGATATCATTACTGCTAAAGGAGTAACTAAACATCTGACACAATGAGCAAGAAAGTGCAGGAGGGACAGGTGAAGTAGCCATGGTGCACGTGAAGATTATACTATGAAAACAGAAGTTATCTAAAGGTTTTTAATTAAATTGCTACGCAGATAAGCTACTCAACTACTACTTCCTGTTCCTGTGTTGAAACAGGAACAGGAAGTGATACTCTACCGCAGACAGAGCAAACACTAAATGACAGCGCCACCCAAAGCATCGGCAGTGCTGTGCCAAGAGTGTCCGGATGAGCCCAGGAGGACCAGACTGTGCAGAAACACAGAGGACAGACTCACCTCTGGAGCAGAGGAAGGGGCGTTGGTCATCACAGTTATGACTGTTGAAGGAGCCTGTTGATCCGACTATTGTGGCACAGTTTACGCTGTCATCAGGCTGCCCGGGCCCCCACGGCAGGTTGGAGGCTGTGCTCGAGTTTGACCACGTCCAGTATTTTCTGTACAGTCCAATCCAGGCACCAGCAGTATCTGACAACATAGAAGCGACCTGGCTGTTGTCCTGCGTGTTGGTGATGGTGCTCAGGTCTGTGTACGTCTGTCTGCAGTAAGACTGAGCATCAGACCAGGTCATTGAGTTCTTCACCAGGATGTGTTTGTTAGTCGCAGCTGAAACAAAAGATCAGACGGATTCAAACCTGCAGCTAAAATGTTCAGTTTGTCAAACCCTGGTACCAAAGTCTGAAACACTCACCGTCATAGCAGACAAAGTCATAAGTAGCTGAGCACGGTCTTGTGGACCATGATCCATCACTAGATATTGTAACACACTCATCAGTCCCTGGCTGTCCCGGTGACCACATGTTAAACCATGATGACTGAACTGGACCGAGGCGAGACCATTTCCAGCCGCTCTTGGAGAGTCCAATCCACGCCTCGGTGCTCCCCGCCCTTTTCTGGGCTTCCTGGATGAGAGCTGAGCTGTTAACGATGGCGAGGTCAATGTACTCATCTCTGCAGTATTGCTGAGCATCGTTCCAGGACTTCTGCAGGTCAACCAGGTGGAGCTGTCTGACTAACTGATCAGACTGAAGATGGCAGACCATCACGTAACCTGAGAGGACACGAGTCAGTCAGCGCGGTCACAGACTCACCTCAGCTCGACTATTTTAGTCATCAGGAGAATAAATTCTTTACATGCTACCACAACGCAAACTTTTTGTTGACATCTTTAAAGACGTGAATATATGTTAATATATGTGTCCTTCAAAGGATGTGTAACTCGTGTACTGGTTAAAAGCTGTTTTACGGTGCCTGTGGACACCTACACACTGGTTTCCTGCTCCAGGGCGAAACTCTCACATCAGCTTAAAAAGCTGCTTTAACAGTGCTAAGTTTGTTTTTCACTCTGGCCTTATTGCACATGTATTTGGACGATTTTTCCTCTTCAGTGTGCACAATGAAGGAAAACGACGTGTTAGTGGTCGAGGCTCAAAGCTGAACAACACGTGCACTAGGGCTGGGCCATATTATACCGTTCACGGTAATACCGGTACAATGTTAGGCAACAATAAGAAAATGAAATATCATGATAAATATTTTTGGTCATATCGCCCTGCTCTAACGTGCACACGGACGTGGTAAAAGCAGTCAGGATCTTTTTCAGCGAGCTGACGGGTTTGCAGCGTTTCAGGCTTTCAGTCAGATTTCTACACAGAAAATAAAATCAAGACGTGTTTTTCTCAGCAGTGCACACAAACAGCCACGTTCATGCACTGACTCTTCCCTCCTTTCTTTCTTTACTCTTTTACTTCACTTTATACAAACTCTTACAAACTACCGACCATTAAACTGTCAATCAAACTTCTAACTGGACCCAAAGAAACCTTTAGAAGTTTAGTTGACATGACAAAGGTCTTTGGAGATTGTACGAGTGTTCCTGTGACTGCTTGAAGCTCGTTTACAGACACCTTTAAAATAATCCCTATGGAGCAGTTCACTTTGTGCTTTCTTTGATTTTCTGACATCAAAAGTTTTATTCAAACTGTAAATGAGGCGACTGAGATGAGTTCACAGACCTGAGAGCAGCAGCAGGATCAGTCCACACCTCTTCATGACTGAGAGCTGAAAAACTGTGAAGACGTCCTCATGAATCTCATCTGCAGCTGCTCGTTCATTATTAATCATAACACTTAAAGCAGCATCATGCTCAGAACTTCATGCTCTTAACATTTAATCAAATCAGAATCAGGTTACGTTCATTGTCGAGTGTCTTCATTCGCCTTACAGACAGGTCTGAACACAGCAAACATGAGAACCACATTTTTTGAGGTTTATTGTGTTTGTTGTTTCTTTGACATCACCTGAAAGGCTTTTCTTTGATGAGATACACTGATGAAGCTTCCCCTTATTCAGACGGAGGTTCTTGGTCAGCCTGAGAGCGAGAATGACGGTAACCCTGAGTAAGAAGCACGAGACTTATCAACACTAAAACAAGCAGAAATTATTTAGTTAAATTATTATTTAGAAACAACAAAAACAGGACAGTTAAAAGTTTTAACTCCAGTAAATCGATGTTTCAGCACATCATTTTTTCTCTCCTTATGTTTTTGGATTTGGTCGTCTCTGCGTCAACACGACGTCTCTGTGGTGCATTTCAGAGGAGCTAACAGTGAAACTCAAACCTGTGAGTTCCTCCTCACCCAGGCTGCACGACATGTTTCAGTTACAATGAACTTATTGAAAAATCAAAGGAAGTGAAACACTGACCACAGAGACATTAAACCCACCACCTCAGTGTGTCAGCCAGTGTCTTCATCAGCACTGCTGACCACACGTTTAAAGAAGTCATTCAGTCGGCTCATTAAAACGTAAGGATGGCAGTTTGGGACAAAAACAGTCTGTGAGGGCTCCTGTTCCTGCTGGCAGGTAAGACTGACTGTGATGATGATGATCATTTGATTTGCTTCTCAAACTTTGGTTTGGAATAATTTTGGCCAAAAAGCTTCTGTTTTCCCATCAAACTGTTATTAATGAACAGATTTGATTGAGTTAAATGAGTTTTTTAATCTCTTGAATGTTTCAGATGGATCAAAAATTCTCTCTCAAGAAAATCTGAACAGTAAAGAAGTTTGAATGGTTGTGTCTGATGTTGATCTGATGACATTACCTTTGCATTCTGCATCAAAAAGTCAGAACTTTTCAAAGATCTTGTTGTTTGAACTGAAACTTTGTTTTAGTGCTTCACACCGCAGTCTGTATTTACTGACGATCCCTGGCTGCCCCAGTCTGCATGGCAAATATCCTTCGGCAAGATACTAACCCTAAGTTGCCTCTGATGCAGCCATCGGTGTATGAAAGCACTGACAAGCATAGAAAGCAGTGTTTGTGTGAATGGGTGAATGTGGCATGTTGTATAAAGCGCTATAGAAGAGTCAGTCCCTTTACCGTCCATCACTAAACTGAGTCACTGCGTTCTAATCGCTGTTTGCTCGTCTTTAGGTGCTGTGGGTCAAACTGTGATCTATCCTCTCTGGTCTACTTGTGCTGTCAGAGGATCCACTGCCACGCTCCCCTGCACCTTCACACTGACTTTCAATGAGAGTGAAGTTTCACGAGAGGCCATCAGAGTCCGCTGGTATCAGAGCCGGTGGTATCAACTCTGTCAGCTCACCAAACCATTTGGGTACGACAGTGATTCAAAAAACAACACACAACATAATTTTGCTAAATGCCCAAAGTAGCCAAGGGCATCTGGTGAGCTTTTTGCAGCATCAGCTACTACCAGATTTAAAGTGTGGGCACCACATGGGACCAAAAAAGCTCTTGAGTTTAGCTGAAGCAACCTTGCCTGAACACCTTTATTTTTTCCCTTCATGTTGGCCCCATTGTCATAGGACTGTCCTCTGCAGTCTTCAAAAGGAATGTTAAGCTCCTCTATCCGTTTTAGGATGAGAGTTGACAAATGATCTCCTGTTGATTCCTCTGCAACAATGACAGAGAGCTGTTCCTTATGACTCAGATCAGGTGTGCAATCTAAAATGATGGAGAAATACTTTGATATCTTCCACAATGCATTTTATTATTCTTGAACTGATGGTGTCAATCAGTTCATTTTGGATTGTTTTTCCCAGATAACGTATGTGACTGCCAGCTCCACTTTCTACTCTACTGACATGCTGCTTCATCACTGGATCAAATTTGGCCATAAGCTCCACTTCTTTCAGAAAATTGCCATTGTCTGGTTTATTTAATGTGTCTGTGGACCCCCTGAAAGCCATGTTTCTTTCAGCTAAGGACTGAATTATTGCCACCAAACGATGTAGAACTTCACGCCACCTTTTTCTCTCAGCCTCAGCAAGTGCCATCTCTTGTTTATCTATTGTGAGTCCTTTCGCAAAACGGACCTCCAAGTCTTTCCATGTTGCCATGTGAGCATTATGCTCCTGGCTATCCTCATGGACCTTGAGCAAGTGGCTTGCATTTTTCCAGTCCTTCAGACCTTCCCTACTCAGTTTGTAATCTCTCTTGGAAAACATTTTGCAGCAGAAGCAGTGCAAGCTATCCTCTTTTTTCGAATACATAAGCCAGGTTCTTCTCACCTTTTCCCCATTGATTAAGAGTCTGTTAAAATAATCATGCTGACACCTTCGCCCGTCTTTCTGTTTCGGGAATGTGAAGTCACTATCAATTACAAATGGACCTCTGTGAACTAACTCTGTTCGTACCTTTTCAGTTAAAGCAGAAGGCCAGTCAGCAGGGTCTATTGGTGCAGCAGGAAGACCGCTTGATGCTGCTGCATCATGGCTGGGTTGTGCTGCTGGTGCTGCTGATGCTGCATCACTGGTGGGTTGTGCTGCTGAAGTGGAGGCAGCAGCGGTAGATGTGGTAGATGGCCCAGGGGTGGGATTTAGAAACTTCAACAGTGCATCTGAAGAGAGGAGTATGTGACACCACTGAGTATTAAAGTCTAATAATAAAAACATATGATTCCAGGAATAAAATGAAATGATATAATATAAATGAAAAACCAAAGAGATATATGTATGATGTTAACTGATATGCAAATTAGATTAGATTCAATTTATTGTCATCATTACAGTGAAATGCTGAATAGCAGAATGCAAAGTAACAGTATAATATCATATGAGAATGTTATGTTATGATTATCTTTGACCGAATCACAGCAGTGCTCATATTAAAAAACAGCATTCCCTCTCATGTGATATTGCTTAATTAGCATTAATGATGTGCGCTTTAACAACTAGGCTTACAACTATAATATATACAGGGGTGGAAAAGTGACTATTACCTGCAGGGTAAACGTTAGCTAACCAGAAGGCAATAACAATGTAAACAAAAAACACCTGCTTAAAAGATGAATACAAATGAGGAATGGTGGGAAAGGTGGGAGTACTGTAATTACCTAACGTTACATTATTATTTTCCATAACAATTTAGCCCCCTCCACAATATTAACTGACGTTAAAACAGTTAACTAGCTATTTATTGATTAGCAATTAGCGAATCATGTAACATTAGCTTAATGCTAAAAATTTAGGTTACTATCACATTCAAATAATTTCATGTAGGCTAACGTTACCTACCTCTGTCTTTTTCTCGTTTCTCCTCCTCTTCTTCTCTCTTTTTTCTTCCCTGGCCACCTGACAGTTTTGGCCGTTTTGACATCTTGTGTCCAAAAGGAACCATGATACGGGAAGGGAGGGGGCGCATTGTACGGGGAGGGGGGGCGTAATGTTGTAACAAATAATGTTTCTATTAACTAAGCTTTACTTTGCATTTTAATTAACGTGGGATTATTTTTTGTATTTAGAAATAATAGTACCAACTTTTTTTTTTTTTCAACATTTATGGCACTGGCGTGGCGCCCCCTGATGGACGGCGCCCTTAGCATTTGCCTATACGGCCTATGCCACGGGCCGGCCCTGCATTGAGGAGCCCTGTACAACACGTCTTCACATGGCTACCAGACACGCCCCCCGTCATTTTGTTATTATTCAATTCAGAACTGCCCAGACCAGACACAGTGACGTTTCACCAGAATCCCTTTGATCTCTGGTCTTCTTTATGACATCAGCACACTAAAACCTATAAATAGGGGAGAGGTTCTCACTCTTGGCAGTCTTTCAAAGAGAGTGGAAGAATTCACTAGGCAGGAAACTACTGGAAACTTGCGTTTCTGACACAGTTGACGGTATTTTTAAAAAATCTTTTAGTTGGTACAGAGATTTAGCATCAACTTCAATTTGAAATATGAGTCTGTCAAATCCTGTTGCATGCAACATGAGAGCCGAGAACGAAAAACTTAAACAGCAAATCAAAGAGCTGAAAAATGAGAATAAAACTCTCAAACAACAAAACTCTACCATACGTGACCTTAAAGTCGAGAACGCCGACCTTAAGGAGCAAAAAAGAGAGCTCATAAATGAGAACAAGATTCTCCAAAAAAACATTGAAGTTCTCTTCAAACGAAGTGGGTTCTCTAAAAACAAGAGGAAAAGAGACCTGCAACTAGAGAATGAAACAATTCACTTCAAAATTCAAGAGCTGGAATATTGGAACCAAATTCTAAAGGATTTAAACAGCTCCAAAACCAAAGAGATCCAGCAACAGAAAGAGGTGATGCAGGAAATGGAGGCAGAAATCAGAGAGTTGCAAAGCAGCAAGACAGGCTTGGTTATAAAAGTGGGAGACATGGAAAAGGACAACCAGTCTTTAAGAGAGGAAAATGATGTGACGGTAAAACGCATGTGTGAGCTGAAAAGGGACTTTGAAAAGGAAAAAGATGACATGCAACAGGAAATACAGGCTGTTAAAACTGAGCTCCATCAGGCAAACACAGCCTTTAAAGAGTTACAAGAGAGTGAAGAAAGAAAAAGGATCATGAATGAGGAAAACAAAACAACGGACAGTGAACAGCTCAGACAGACCCTGGAACTCCAATGCTTTGCACATGAAATTGACATATTGAGGCGGCATAACGAACTTCTTGAACAGGACCTCCAGGAGCTTTCCAAAAGGAGTGGTGATTCTCAAAAAGAACTGAAACCACACGATGAGGGTGCGAAAGGAGAATCACGGATCTTCAAAGCCACTGAGAAAGACTCCCAACATGATGTTAACGTGACCAACAGAGAAAAGGAGTTGTTGTGCCATGAATTTGAGGAAATGAAAAGAGAGCTTGAAGAGGTAAAGAAAAATCTGTATGATTCACAGGAAGAACATAACAATCTGATAAACAACTACGATGTCCAAGTTGACATACTCAAACAACAAAATAAGGCCTTAGAAAATAAGGTTAGTGACCTTACCAAAAAGATGTGGAATGGACGGGAAGCGATGAGACAAATGGAAAAGAACTTTCAAGAACAAAGGAAGCTACTCGAAAATCTCCGAGGAGAATTCGAGGAAATTTAGCACAACTACGACTTTGGCCCTCCCTATTAAAGCTGGTTAACGCAGGTTCAATAGGGCTATAACTTAGACAATGGAAGTTCATTTGATTTAATTGGCCCAAAATGAGTGACTGCACCCAGACACTCAGTAGCAAAAGAATTACAGAGATTCAAGAGAGAAAACTGTTTCTGCATAGACTCCTATAGTACTGCAAGTCGTGTCATCGCTTGGTGTCCTGCATAGAGTGCAGGTTTAAGGTATCTACGTATCTTTCAGAATTAGAAGCTATGCTGCGTCAGGGGTTATAACAGCTGTGCCCCCCCCCCAACCGGTCGAGGCAGATGGCCGCCCCTCACTGAGCCTGGTTCTGCCGAAAGTTTCTTCCTGTTAAAAGGGAGTTTTTCTTTCCCACCGTCACCAAGTCTAAGGAGCTTGGAGAAAAGCGCCTGGACTTCTTTAACTTAAAGAAGTCCAGGCGCTTTTCTTTCCAAGCTCCTTAGACTACTATGGCCTTGATGACTGATAACCTTCACAGACACTGTCATCAAGGGTTTGCTCACAGGGGATCATCTGATTGTTGGGGGGTTTTCTCTCTTATATTGTATGGTCTTTACCTTACAATATAAACAGCCGAGAAGCGGCTATTTTTGCGATCCGGTGCTTTAGAAATACATCTTAGCTGAACTGAACTCCATAACATCTGGACCGAAATGCCTACACACAACGGTAGGCATTTCAATCAAGAGCTCTGTCCAAAACGTTCAATGACAAGCATCAGCACCAGGATTGTTTTTTAGCTCACCAACAGTTTTTTATTGTAACTGCAACTTTGTAAGACTGGGTTGGGAGATGTTCTTGTGGTGAGCTTTTATTCACATAATTGGTTTCTTTAATAGTGAAATAAAATAAATTTGTATAACTGGAAACAGCGTTCTCATGTGTGATTATCACATTGTATTCTTTAAACCATGTAACAGAATATATAATATATATAATTTACTCATAGTCATATTAATGTCTAATGTGATTGAGTTTCCTCATCTCTACTTATGTGCTGATGTGTTCACTGAGGCCATTGTATGGTCCATTTTGGCTGCATTTCCATGTTTTAAACATGAAATTTGCTTATTTAAAGGGTGTCTCATGTATCTCTTATGCAGAAATATGTGTTGCCTAGCTGGACAAATGTAGCACAGGTCTACTATTATTGGCCTAATGTATTTTAACAATCATTTCAGCATCCAGATAATCTCTTTCATACTCCCTTAGATGAATTTAGCCTGGTTGTCATGAAATAGGCATTTGAAACAATAACTACCAGTATCTTCGAATGTGTGTGATTGCACTAATCCTACACATTCTTTGCAAGACAACTGGGTGCTTTTATGTAAAGAATGATCTGAGAACACTGAGGCTAATGAAGTAACAAGAGAAACATAGTAAGTAGTCTTTCAGTTTGCATGATCAATTTTGATTATTGTTCATTTTCATTTACCATGTCAACATGTTTTAGAGCAACGTTTTCTGATTTTGAGCTCTTTTAGGTGTAAGTCATCGTCAGTGATCACCCTAAGCCCAAAGCAACACCAAACATGGGCAACCAAAATGCATCATTTTGTTAGCATGTAATTGTTCTCCCAATTCTTAGAAATCAGGAAACAACAAAAATAACAATTTTAACTTACAGACATGAAACACTCCCCCACCCTGGAAAAAAGTCCATTTTGCCTTTTACAAAAATATAAGGTTAGTGTAATGTTAGATTTTGCATTAATACCTATGACTGAGACCTCAAAGGTAATTCCTCGACTGCTTCAGTAACAGCCTGGTTGATTTTAACAAGTTAAGTAAATTTGCGGTCAATTTAGACTCAATTCAAAATCTCCTACTTGGGACGAACACTAAATGTAAATAGCTGACTTTCTAAATAAACCTATCCATCTTTGCAAGGTCAATTTTTGCTTTCATTAAATTCCAAATGTTTAGCCATAATTAGCTTAGCTGTCCTACTCTTGTTACTGCTCTTTCCTACTGCTGTTACAATCAAATGAACATCTCTGCAAAGATAAATTAGCTGAGACCTTAGGTTGATGGTAGTTACTAGCAAACACAGAAACTTACATACACTATATAGTACAGTTCTATGATACATCACCAAATAGAACAATTTGTGGCAATGCAGACAAGCAGAGAAACAGTTTAATTCGTTTAATTTGTTCACTTGATCGGAGGTGTGTTTCCTGCAGATATACAACATCGGATCTCAATGATTTTAAATGAGTAAAAACTCTTGTGCGTTTAACCGGATTATTTATACCTTTAACATTCCAGCTTATAAAACGAAGAGCAGATGACTTTGCGAGCTTGCCATTCAGGTACCAAAATGCAGGTGCAGGAAAAATATGTCCCAACCTCTGGAATAATAAATCTTTCGTGCTTGAATCGATACGGTCCAATATCGTCTTTTCAGAGCTAGCAATAGCTCTCATAATCTCACTCATGTCATGGGGTGGTGCCTCCGGTCTGTCCTCAGCATGGTCCTGTCAGGATCTGACGGCGCCCTGACCGGTCGACCTGCCAGTGTGTGTGTATATCTGTGTGCGTGTGTATGTGTCTCTCATATCGCCCTGTCTTCCCCTCCGGCTCCGCTGTGATGTGTTAGGAGGTAACCTAGCAACAGGCTACCTCCGACCCGGAAGTGCTGTCGCCCGGAGCTGCCGCACCTGCAGTCAATCCACCAGCTGCTGCCAATCAACTAGTAGCAGGGCTACTTAATGGTGTGGCTGAGCGACAGACAGCGCTGGAGTATTGCACTAAGCCTGGTAGTGTTTTTGAGTCGCTAACGTTATTGAAGTGCTGTCTGATAGTGATGGGCAGATGAAGCCCCATGAAGCACTGAAGCTTTTCATCCAATTGGTTCACCCCAACGCAAAGCTTCTTGAAACTTCATTTGCTCTAGCAGGACACCTACTGGACGTAAAAATAATAGCTGGCATGAATTTGAAGAGTGTGGCATTTTGCACACAGCCTGTAAATGTCAACAACAAAAGGAGTGTGTAAAACATGTATATTGTAGTGATGGCAGTATACTGTGTATATTTATAGTGGCAGTATGGGAAATGATTATTTGGAAATGCTTGAAATGGAAATGATCATTTACTGTGAGGTGAGGTGTGGTTGGGGTGTGGACAGTAGTTGTGCTTTTGTAACGTTGAGGTATGGACAGCTACACACTGAGGCTTTGAGCCTCAGTCCTGCCTGTTCACATTTTATTCTGTAAAACCTAAATTTTCACTGCTTTTACGTCCTTTTTAGTGGGGAGAACATAGCTAGGATTTAATGATTTAACAAATCTTTTGAATCCTTTGTCCTCCACAATGCTAAATGGCTGGGAGTCCTCAATCACCATGCTGACCAGGTCTTCATCTATTTGAGATTGTTCTCCTGAGGAAAGACAATAAAGACAAAGCACAAATATAAATATCACACACGTAACTTATAACAGTTGTATAATATTGTTATATCATTTAGTAACATTACTGCATGCTATATTATCATTGCATTTGATGGCTCACCTGGTCTTGCTCCACAATCGGTGTTCCTCTTATTCTCATGCAAAGCTCTGTAGTGCCTAAGCATTGATGTTGTTGTTATATCCCAGCTCCCTGGCACATAGCAAACACTTCACCTTGTACAAAAGTCAAGACAGCTCAACATAAATTGTATTGCACCATCAGTATCATTAAAATACATCTTCTGTAGAAATTTACATACCTTGTTGGGAGGAATAAAATCAAAATGTTCCCACACAGGGGAGGACATCCTCCTCTTCTTAGCTGGCTCCATTCTCTCCTGACTTTCTCTCCTCACTCTCATAAACCTCCAAACGGTCTCCAAACTCTCTCTAACCGCAACTCTCCATCAAACACCCACATTTTGAATGAAGTCTGAGGGTTTATATCTGTCATAGCTCGCGGCAAAGTTCGAACATGTTACATGTTTCATTTTCATCGTACACTGAAAACATTGAGCTACATCAAAAAGTCGGCTCCATCTGCTGGCAGGCTGAGGTCTTTTCAGGTGTGCAGGACATTACTGAGGAGCGCTGTGGTGGTTTCTGTAGGCTTTTATGTGGCTGTCTGCCACGGAGGAGCAGGAAGTGGCTTATAGTTAATGAGGGTCAGCTCTGTCCTGGACAGAGGAGGTGAGTGAGAGGAGGATGTTAGCCAAGCTAATGTCCATTATGGACAGCACCTCTCACCCCCTGGATGGGACCGTGGAGGTCCTGAGCCGCTCCTGCAGGAGTGACTGCTCAGCTCCTTCATCCCAGCAGCAGTCAGGCTGAGCATTATGCACACAGGAGGTATCATTTTTACTCCCACACTTTATATGAATTTTGTCATATCCATTTTTCCTCAGTACAAACCACTCTTTTGTACACACTATTTATTTCTAATATGTCTCTTATTCACTTTTCTCCATTAAAATGAACGTTTTACACTTTAGTTCTGGGGAAAAATTACGTCAAATCGTGAAGTCAGTATTTTAGGCATAAATCTTTTATTTTGTACCTCCCACCCCGTTAATGGCTCAGTCTAAATCCAGGCGCCACGTGACACCGCTCCGTTACTCAGACCTGACTCTCCTGCCAGCACGTGGGGGTTTCTGGAAGGGAAGAAACCATCGCATAAACCACTGTTGCCATAACAACGGCTCTATACCTCTCCCTCCTCCTCTTCGTTCTCCATCCCTCTGCTGCTGCAATGCATAATACCCTCCTCCTCCTCCTCCTCCATGCACCTCCCCCCCAGCCTTCACCCATCCCAAAGACTGATTAGCGCGGCATCCTTGCGCTGACACGTAATTCCTGGAGCTCTGTGTGTGCGTTTGTGTGTTCTCACTCAGGAATGTGAAGCTCTGCTCGTTCTTAAAGGTCGAAAAGAAGATTTTCTCCCCTTGTGTGATCTTGAAATCTCTCCGATGTGGGAGAGAGACCATCTCTAACCTGTCAGTAGAAGGAGGCGCTTCGAGGAACTCAGGACGGAGCGCAGGATTTCTCCTCCAGAGGAGGATTCTTTTTACAGGTAAACGGGACTACGTTTGTTTCACAGGGAGAACAGACGGCCAGGAGGGCGCTGACGGTTTGGGTTCGACAGATTCGCGCTGTGAGACCGGAGGTGAGTTTAAATACGGCTGCACTGCTGGAACGCACAGCGGGAATCGCGCACTTTTCCCAGAGACGCGCGGGATCACCGCCCGGTGCGTGCCACCTGTGCAGCTCATGCGCAGACAGCAGCCAAACCACGCATATGTGCGCGCACAGCGGGTGATTTCATAAGAGGGAAAACACAAGACTCTTCCCCGAAAGGTTCTGCAGACAGCAATAACTCTGAGAGACGCAATACTGAGTCTTCCAAAGCCAAAGAGAGGCGCACGCTTCCCACTGCTTCCATTTGGCCCAGCCGAGCTCCGCTCCTCCGTTTTTAAACTCAGGTTGCCCACGAGGACAAAGTCAGCTCGGTGTTTCTTGTGGATTCATGAATGCAACATTTTGACTGGCTCTCGAGCTGCGCAGTCATCACCAGCTCTCACAAACTTCTTCCATTTCCAGCACTGTTTCCATCATCCCCCACCAGCTGAGCTTCAAACACCGGGCTTCCATTGGCTCTTACATTGTGTGGTGCGCGCAGTGTCAATAAGGAGACCTGAGGGTGTGCCACGGAACATAAATAGTTGAACAAAGAGGCCGAAACCTGAGACCTGGTCTGATTCTTCCCTCTGGTAACTCTAGATGCTCAAACACTGAGAGGCGCACGAACAAACTGCTGCTGATGTGAGCTTTTTCCTGTTGTTGAACAAGGAGCAGAGCAAGAGGAGGACCCACCCACACCGCCCACCCCTCAGATAAACAGGAGGCGACTTTTAGTCACAGTTGGGACGTCTTTGGTGTGTTTATGCTCTGAGGGTTTCCAGATCTGTCCTGTCTGTGTATGTGTGTGTGTCTGTGTGTGCACTGTTGAGAGACGCCACCACCCCTCTGTCCTCTGTCAGGATGTCCGCGGTGATGGAGCTGCTGCTGCTGCTGCCTCTGGTCCTCCTGGCACTTGAAGGTGAGTGGTGACCTCGCCTCGATGGTTTCTGTTGAGGTGTTTTCCGTTCTCTGTGTGCCTCCGACTGTTTGTTGTTCCACCGTAGAGCCAAACGCCCAGCTGTTCAAAATTTGAAATGAGATGAGGCCATGTGGCGGCTTTAAAATGCCGAGCGCAAACGCACTCACACATACCGACGCAGCATCTGGTGTGTATCTTAAAAGTCAGGAACAATGTGTGCCTGTGTTCACAGAGTGGAGAGTCCATTAATGACTGCTTTTCATTATTTATTAACATACCCATTGTTTGGTTAATCGTTGTGAAACAGATGTCGTCCAGTTTTATGTCGATAAACAGACCGAAGCTACAAACAGGCTGGAGAAGCTGGAGTCAGCGAGGATAACGTAAACAATTAAATGATCGATTAACTGGCAAAGATGAGTAACAGTGATGAGCTCCTGCAGAGCTGCCTGCTCTCTGAAGTTGAAGATTGTTTTTTTTATTCGTACGGAAACCAGGTTCAAAACTGGACTTGATCCTTTTGTTTGGTTTTAAGGTGCAAGGGTCCCGGGACAAAGATCAAAGTTGTGTTCAAGACATAGCTTTTCTGTCCTTCTTGGAATTTTTAGTTAGAGGAATTGTTTTGGGTGCTTCTTTTAAGGACTCGGAACAAAAAGCAAACCAAACATCAAAAGCTCAGGAAAAGATGAACCAAATCAAACTAGAACTGATGTCTTTCCTTTTGCATGCAGCACATAATGAGACAGAATTCACACAAAGATAAATGTTGATGGCACAAACACGGCAGGCTCGGTACCATTAGTCTGCGTGGGTGGAGTGAGTGTTGTGTCCAAATCATCTTCTAACCAGATAAGTTGTCAATCAAATCTTGTATCACATCGAACAAAGACGTGTGTTTGCTCTGTAACCAACAGTCTGACTGGTTACTGTTGAAACAACAACATCTGTCCATCTTTTGTGCAGTTTTTGCTGTTGAAACATGACGAGGGGGATAACCTCATGGCGTCTGCCATGTTTGCTAGCATCTGCACCTTCTGCCAATTTAGAGTCACCAGGTAACCTAACATGTCAGGTACGAGGTGCACAAAGAACAAAGACCTCAGGAAGGTTCAAACTCAGAACCTTGCTGTCACTCGATGAAGCATCGAGCCAGCGATGGACAAACCAGCATGTTTCTATGTTTTGCAGTTAAACAGTTAATCATTCAAACCTAAGACTAAAATTTACATTCTACCCAATTTTAAATATGAACCTTTGTACCGTTTTTGCCCTCCAAAACAAAAACATGTTTAGCCCTATGATACACGTATGTGTAGATTCTGCCCACAGAGAGAGAAATGGACTATCACCGTCCCCTGTTTTGCTGATGGAGTCCATCATTCATGCTTTTGTACACGCACTCTAAGACAGCTCAGCCTGCCAGCATCACGCTGCGTGCAGGTGTGTGATTTGAGGGGTTTTTGAAGTGGAGCACTCGGGTGAAAACCATCATCCTTTGACTCGAACCAGCTCCCTCTGCTCCTTTTGGATCCTTTCAGATATCACGACTCACTTTCTTACCTTCACAGGAATCCGGTTACCGACATTTATTTAATTAAAGCACGAGAAACACCTTCCACTGATGTGCGAAAACAGCCTGAACCTCGCTATCCATCACATTTTAATTACTGCCAGTCTCATGAAACCTGCAGGCGTTTAAAAATGTTTCTAAATGTAAAGCCATCGATTCATATATATAAACACAACAGTATGCAATTGAAATCAGTATTGACCATAAAAACAAAACATGCCTAACCAAGAGTGTTCTTTGATGAATTTCTTCAGAAACCTCTATTTACTGAGCTCTTATCTCCATCAGCCAGCTGCTCTTTAACTCACACTCAGTCTCTCAGAACACTGCTGCACGTGGACGCGTTAACACGGCTTCATCCGCCCAAAGGTGAACACATGTCAGAGCTGCAGGAAAGCGATCTGGGCAAAGTACTAAGGTTACACAACGTCTGTCAGCGGGCTGGGCGGGTTGGTTGTGGGCCGGTGGGTTAGTTAAAGGTTAAGAGTCAGCTTCTACATCTGGAGCTGGAGACAGGGAAGATAGAAGGCGAAGCACCACACTGGATGGAAACTAACAAAGAGGAACAGAAGAGAGTATGAGATTATGAGCTTTTTGAGAATTTTTAACCACCCCAAACAAAAACACATTTTATTTGATGTTTTTAAATCCACCCAAAAACTGACTTTAGCTCACAGAAAAAAGGTACCCTGTATCTGATGACAAAATAATGATTAAAAAATGGCTTCAGTATTTATGTAATATTTCTTTGTTTTGAAAAGAAACCTGCTTGATATTTCACACGTATTTTGATTTTTATTTACAGATTTTAAGATTTACATCTTTATTTATCTTTATATTTATTTTTATATAATTTTCAGTGTTAGTGCAGACAGTGGTTGGGTTTCATATAATCGTCTTAGAAAAAGGCCGACTGTGAGCAAAGTTGGTGCTGTAATTGTTCCAAACTGAATGGTACTGACCTAATACTGTTACAAGAAAAACGACATAACTCAAAGAAGAGGTGTCCCTCAAGGTGCCGTACTTGGTCCTCTGAATTTTTTTTTGTTGATTTCTTTTTTTTGATAGGATAAAAATTGTGAGAGACTTCTTTGTTTCTTTTGTGCTGTCATGTTTATATTGTTACGATGGTGCTCATATTTAAGTTTCAAATAACAAGGTCAGTGTATGAAACATACATAAACGTGCTGTGACTTGACTTTTTTTACTCCTGGGTCTGTGCGATATCATAGAGCCCTGATATCCTGACATCAGACACAGATGCCCCGCCCACCTGCTGTGGGACAGCCAGTCAGGTGACAGTTGGCTTAAATGGGATGAGCCAAAGGAGCTTGTTTTACGAACATAATAAACTGAATAACGAACTTATTTTGAACTGTGAATCATGCAAAGCTGCCCGTGGAGTGCAGATCTGGGAATGAGGAGAATTGTTTCTGTTTGTCACAACCACGATCTTCTCTGTTGGTAAAAAGTCGAATGTTTGTCACATCGTTCATTTCAGATTGTGGGAAAAAAACAATTGATCTGATAACAAGCTGCGGTTTTTAAAAAGCCACGACAATCATATGACAGCACTGTGTGAGATTCCAAGCCTGACCCGAACCGTATTAATGCTCTGCGTCCAAAGTTGTAACATGGCAGAGTCCTTTAGTCTGCGAATGGCTTGAATTCCGCGATGTTTCAATAACGGCTCCATCGCCATTACATCAGTTCACTCCATCCTCTGCATCACTAAGGACGATTACGTTACAGAGGAGCTTTGCCAGATAAGCTAATTATGAGTACTCTAGAGCTGCAGTGCACTAAACCTTTAAAAAGCAGCTAACATGATTTATGGCTGGCAGTTTTCCAAGCATCTGTGTCAGGTGAGAAAATCTAAAAATAATCACCGTCTGTCCTCTTCACAAACCATTCTTCCTCTGCGTGTGCACTTTCAGCCCACGATGAAACTACAAAGTTTTTCAGCCCTTTCTTAAGAGGAATTAAATGCGTGGCACTGAAAGCTCAGAGATGCTTGGATCTTTTTTTTGGCCTCACATCCTTTCTAGATCCTTTCTAACCCATGAATCTGGAACGAGAGACTGTGCCACGACCTAATTGCGGGCTTCGTGTGTCCCTCTCGATAGTGTCACAAACACGTGACAGGCAGACGCATGCACACCTGAGCCTCTGTTCATCCAGCTGTGTGGAGGTTTGTAATCCCGGTGAGATGCTGTTGCTGCTTTGAAGGGGAGGCTTTGATGGGCTCTGAAGGACGAGGTGACCTTCCACGCAGCTTGGAGAGTAAAAACAATCACTGGGAACAGATTTGATCCAATAACATCTTCGATAATATTGAAGGGAAAGTATTTTGGTTTAGCTTACAGGAAAAAAATGAAAACCTGTTGTAGACGTAATTACAGCTGAAGTGAAATCAAAGGATTTCTCTCCCTGGAGATGTTTTACAGCAGATATTAAAGCACAAATGTAACTCCCTGGATGTACTGTGTGCAGTGTTGGGGAGTAACAGAATACATGTACCGCCGTTACGTATTTAAAATATAAAATATGAGTAACTGTATTCCGTTAGTTACCGTTTAAAAAGGTTGTATTCAGAATACAGTTACTTTGTTGAAATAAATGGATTACACAGCGGTTTTTCCTGTTTCATATGTTCAGCTATGCCCTCTCTATTTTTGGTAATTCCAAGCCGGTGGAAACCCAAACAAAACACGCATTAAGAGGGTCTAAAGCGGCCCATGTCACCCCTACTTGCGGCGAAGAAATATTTTTAAAAATTATTCAAAAAATATTTAATATGAAGGCAACAGGCAGAGTGTTACAGGCATCGCTCTAAAGAATGTAGCCTGATGGGCAGTGTAGTCCGTGCTGCAGGGAGCATGGACTGCTGTTATGTGTCTGTGAGCGAGGGAGGGAGAAGAAGGAAAAGTACGAGCTGTCGCCGAGCAGAAACGGGAGCTGGAAGCATGTAAATATAATAATAACCACTGGAGCAAAGAAGAGAGCCTGACGAGCCCAGCTGTAAGTAAGCTGTTAAGACTCGACTGTACCCTGTGTTCCTGTTTTCCTCCGAAACAATAACTTCCATTGGAGCAGCCTTTCAAGTAAAGCTAGTTTTCAGCTATGAGCCCGACACGAACCCGACGTATTATTCAGTAGGGCTGCCACGATTAGTCGACTAGTCACGATTACGTCGACTATCAAAATCGTCGACGACTGATTTAATAGTCGACGCGTCGTTTGAAGCTTTGTAAGATCACAAAAGACGCAGGAATAAGTGGCAGGATTTAAGAGTGTAATAACGGACTGAAACAGAAGATGGCAGCACTGCATGTACAAGGATGCCAGCTGCCGTTAAACCCCGAAGAAGAAGAAGCTGTGTCCCAGAATTCATAGCGCAGCCCAGCTCAGTTGCCAACAATGCGGCAGCTAGTTAGTTTTAATATTACTCTTATTATTCTTTCTGGGTCACAAAATAAACGTTTAACATATTTTCAGGTGAGAATGTAGCTGTGTAAACCTCAAATATCTGCTCAGTTTATCAAGACACCACATATTTTCAAAAGCGCTCTGACGTTTTCGGAGACATCTGTTACCCACTAGCTCGATAGCTAGCCGGGGGGCTAGGCTAACTAGAGCCGTGAGAACACCGGACTCCCGGCAGATCGTTTTCAAACCCACCGCCGTCTTTCGCTACTCAGGTTAAACATGATATATGAGTCACTTAGATAACTTAACAATGTTATTGTTTGGCTTTTTTCAGTATTTTATTTGTTCCTGAGTAAATCGGTTTGGCTGAGATTAAAGTTATAGTTTTTACACAGCTGAATAAACATCAAGCAGACAGCTGATTATCAGAAGTGTGAGATGCTCGAGAATATACTCCGGTGTCCTGTTAGATTTTAGATAGCAAGGAGTTTATTAAACTTCACCGAAACAATCTGCAAATTTCATTAAAATTTAATAAACGATCATCTTGTCTTTATTTTTAGTTAGCACAGACCTGAAACACTTAAAGCTGTAAGCTAATGATAGTTATATAAGAGCAGATGCTGCTGGTGCAATAAGCTGTACGTTTTACGTCCAATGGATGATGATCTGATTAGTCGACTATCAAAATAATGGTTTGTGGCAGCCCTATTATTCAGAGGTCCCTTTACTACGGTTCGGAGCCGCGGACCTGTTTTATATACGCGCGGAATAGTTTTCTATACGAGATCGATGCAAAAAGTGCAGCCTTACCTAATGTCCACCTACTGTTACTCATTTATATTAAGATTTAAACATCTAGTTGGTGTTGGTGTGGAGAGTAACCTTCAGTAATAGTAATAAATCATTCAGCAATAGCGCATTCATGTAGTTGTAAAAAGCATGATAATATATTAAGTAATCCAAAGTATCCAGAATACGTTACTCTCATTGAGTAACGTAACAGAATACGTTACAAAATACAATTTGTGGCATGTAATCTGTAATCTGTAGTGGAATACATTTTAAAAAGTAACCTTTCCAACACTGACTGTGTGTATGGAGGCCTAATACTGCCAATAAATAAATGAAATATTGTCAAATGTGCCAATAATATAATTCATATTACTAACAGTGCTACAACTGAACATCAATAAATACAACATTTATATTTATTTTGTGTCTATTTTTTGTATTATTTTATTTTTGCATTATTTTTAGTTTAACGTTTTCCACTGTGTTCTTTTCAGTGTTTATTTATTTGTTCCTTTTTAACCCTGACCTCTTATTTTCACATTAAGAAAATCCAGTTGGTCGAGTTGAATGAATGAACTCCAGTACAGTTGTTATGAAAGGGAAATTATCTGTAATATTTTGAGCAGTTTCATTTAGATTTTGGAAATGGGGGAAAAGTGATGTGCAGCCAAACTCTGAGACCTCCGGGTCACCCCAAGTCCAGGACAGACTCTGCTCTTGCAGAGGAAAACACATGAAGTAAAGCCCTGCGTCTGTGCCATCAAGTGGCATCTTTGTGGAGTAAAACGAAAGCGAAGCTCTCGGAGCTGTGTGTCTTTTTGTTTCCCTTGTTCCAGTAGAAAGTCCCTCACCGGCTCTGTGTCGGGGGAAATGTCACGGATGCTTGGCATTAAACCCGGGTCATATATGCCCACGGTGTCTGTGGGTGTTGGTAACCCGGCCATGGAAACAGATGTCGTCCTCACTCATCTCTTTTCCTGTCGCTTATCCAATTCTCTTTTCTTCCTCTTGTGCCCAGTTCAGCAAATAATCTCGATCCTTTCTGTATTTTCTTTAGCCTCCTGTGACATGCTAAGCTAGCTCACCTCACTGGGTAGTCTTTTGTAGTCACTTTGTAGTCCTCAGGAGGCAAACGGCAACTGAAATGAGAGATTAACCAGCCTGTTGGGGGGAAAAAAGAAATCTCCTAATCGGCATTTTCTGGAATATCCGTTGCATAATCCTGAACCTCCGTCTGCAGATTACGCAATGGATTTGCACTTTTGATGCTCTGTGTTTGTGCACTGCTGCGGCTGCTGCTCTGAGGAATCGTTGCTCAGGGACTCTGCTGACTGTCTAGTCTGCACTTTGGATGTGAGCTCCTCTTTGTGTCTGCTTGCATGTTCGTCTCGCTGCCTTTTCGCTGCCTCAGCTTTGGACAGTCAGCAACATGCTTGCTCACCTTGCACAGTGTGGCCTCTGACTGCGTCACCAGCCTCCCTCCCTCAGGATCAGAGCCTCATGCTGTCTCTGTGTGTGTGCAGCTGGATTTACATCTGCACTGTAAACCTGAATGCATAAAGTAATTACACAGAATATGTTGCGTAAACTTAATATCAAACAAGGGGGGGAAAGTATTTTGAGTTCCTGTGACATTTTCTCCTGTTATGGAGTTTCTGATTAACATGCATTGATGGAATAATTTCATGGCACTCATTTCTGTTTCAACATGAACGTGTGTGTCTGATGTCATCAGGTCAGTGGGTGTGGTGAGGTTTGCAGCAGCAAAGATTACAAACGTTGGTTAAAATATTCTGCATCACATGTTTGTTGAATTAGATTTATGAACGTTAAGCTGTTCATGTTGTGCTAATCTGTGACAACATGAGTGCAGTGGGTTGACCTGCAAATATTAGACTAACTTCTGCAGTTCAATTCAGTTTTATTTATATAGCACCAAATCACAACAACAGTTGCCCCAAGGGGCCCAACAATCATATGAGCCCCTATGAGCAAGCACTTTGGCAACGGTGGGAATGAAAAACTCCCTTTTAAAAGGAAGAAACCTCCAGCAGAACCAGGCTCAGGGAGTGGCTCTGCAGCCAGAGCGCTCTCTTCTATCCTCCTCTGATCTCTGCTGTGGTTAGTTCCTGTTTTAATGTGTCTCTACTGTCTGTATTCCAGGTCTCATGTCAAACCCTTCTATGTGTCTCTGCACGTCCTCTTCCTTTACTGCCTTCCTGTTTCCTTTCTTTGCTTTTCATGGTAGAATCTGTATCAGGTAAAGTCAGCAGTACACAGACCTGAGTCAAAATGTTGTTGCACATTAATGCTCAGCTGGAAACTTGGTGGAACCTCTTTGTAGAGAGAAATGGCTATCGTTTGATTTGCAGATGCTCCCCCTGTGGGATTTCACAGGGGCATTAACTGATGACTGACTCTCATCGACCTCTATTGGTGGCGAGGATTAGCCACGGCGCTGACAGCTGGTGCAGCTTACAGCAGCGTGCAATTAACGCAAACAATCAGATCGCATTTGTAACAGAGACGAGAGCCAATTACAGCAGATATGAATCTGAAAGGGGAAAAAATCAAATAAAGCAGCAGCCTTGTGTTTTCTTCTGTCCTCTGAGCGGTGTGTGCAGACGGTGTTTGCCTCAGGCCTGTTTGGTGTTCAGCAGGCTCGCCTCCCAGAAAACCCCCAAACCCCGAGCTTACCCGAGCTCCCGCGCTTTAGAGCAAAGTCATGATTCAACTGTTTCAGATGTTTATAATAACATATGAGAAGAAGGTGCCGAGACTCGAGCAAGTGACAGCGAATGGTGGTAAACGAGTTCACCCAAACACACCCATGGGGAAAAGACTGTATATTTAAAGTGTTATAAACTGTTTATTAAAAGTAGACACGGGCACCATTGTGGAGGTACATAAGGACGACACGAGAGCTCGCCACGTTTTACTCCAACTTTAATCTCGGCTTCAACCAACCGAACTCACAAGGCGGCAAACACCTCCTACAACCCAAAAACATTACCCCTTCCCTTCTCGCTGGGTGTGAGTGGAGCCCCCTACTGGTCTGCCACACTATAATTTGGGGGGGATGCCAAAAGCGTGCATACTTGTTCGGATAAGAGGGTGGAGCTCTGAATTATGAGCATTCATAAATTATGAGTTTACAACACAAACTCTAATAAAATCGGCTCACAGCTACCAGGCGTTGAACTAAAATCCAGTTCAACAAATCTTCTGACATCGTGACGAGTGAACCAGGCGTCCGGACTGACAGCTGCCGCTCTCTCTGAGCTCGCTCATCAGGACGCGCTTTCTGCCCAAAATGAAATACAGCTTGTTTGAATGTGGCTTTCCCCCAGGCACTCGTGTAATCACTCATCCCTGCTCTCCAAGTCCTCTGCAATCATTGCCCTCTGGCTCGGGTTCGGGTGTTCTCGGGTCCATCTGGGGGGTTTGTGGTCTGCTTCAGTCTCTTCTTCTAATGCGACAGCTGTCGGCTCAGTAGTGTTTGGGTTTATATTTGTGAAGCCTTAAATTGTGTTTTTAACTCTCTCTTCTCCTCCTTCCTCCCCTTTTTTCCTCTCTGCAGTGCATCATACAGCATTTACCCCTCTCCTCTCCTGCTTCCCCGTCTCCCGTGCTTTTCCTGTAGAAATGGCTGTTAACGACTGATACCTGTGCTACCCTTCTCTTTCTTCCCTCTTTCATGTCTCCCCTTCCACGTCCCTCCGTGTGGTGGCTTTTCGATTGCGTGTTTCTTTTAAACGTCCCAGGAAGTAAAGGAACAGAGCGGCGTTTTTGCGTGCACACGGACGACGTGCGGCTGCTGTTTAATGATTTTTCTGATCAGCGTTGTGTGCTGTGTGTTTCTGTCCTCTCCCTCATTCCCCTCCCCACCATCTTACGATTCAAATCAAACGCTTCCCAGAGGTGAGAGTTGAGAATAGCACAAGATCATTGGTTGAGAGCGATGCTGAGGCCGCAGTGGAAACTGCAAGGTGCAGTGTGAGACAGAAACATTTGGAGTTGCAGGTGTGTAACTCCTGGCCGATGAGAAGTATGTGTCATGATGATGATGGCATATATAGACTCACGCTTCTATATATGAATTTAGCTCAGTTAGCAGTGGCCAGAATGCAAGACAATGGTATCGCTCACTGCAACCTCTTTATTTCCCCCCAGCTTCAGTTAAAAACACCAGAAGTGAAAATGACGCCAAACAGAGAACCCAAACTTACCAAATCTAATCCATCTATGAGCTGAAACAATGAGGGGAAATAAAAAATTGCAAGAAAAAAAAGATATGCCCGATACAAAAAACTTGCATGTAATGAGCATTGGGACCAAGCACGTAAAAGTCACGTAGCTAGCATTGTTTTCTCGAGTACAGTTTAGACAGTTTGCCTGCAAGTACTGAGAGAAAACACCAAATTCAGCCTTTCCCTCGAGTCACGGGCACATGACAGAGAGGAAGACGGCCACTCACCGCACTTGCCTCTGACCCCGTGACCCGCAAACAGGCCGAGAGACAGAAACTAACTGCGTCTCCCTCACTCTGCAGCTCCGCTGTGCCACGGGGCCTGCGTGGAAGTGGACTCGGACACAGAGGCTGTTATCAGCGACGGCTTCAAGCTGGGCTGCATCTACTGTAAGATGAGAGGCGAGGTGGATGCCACGGCCACCGTCAAATGGTCCTTCAAAGGCTCAGGCGACAGCGACTTCTCAGACGTAAGACTTTACCACAGAATATACAAGGAAGCTGACGTCATTCACGGTTTCTGAAGCCTCAGCTTTTGGTTGGTGTTTGGTTAACAAGCTGCATCCATGAACTGCGGAGGTGAAATGTGTGGCATGTACATACTGCCTATTCAGTGCTTTCACTTCTTGGATGGTGTGTTAGCACATTTAGGCCCACAGCAGTCATATTATTTATCAGATGGTTGGATGAGCTGTAGATGCTCTTCAAGCAGGGACCAAATCCTGTCAGTTATGCTTGCATATCCCTAAAATAGCAGTGGTGAAATTTATTTAGCCAGAAATATAGTAAAATGTTCTGAAGCTAGAGGTTGGATGTCTCAACACACGTCATCACAGCAGCCTCTTCTCTTCTGGGAAAAGGATGCCAATGCATTTATCATGAGGCAGAGCAGAGAGATGCATTTTCCATGACAGAAGATATTTTTCAGTCTGTGCTGAAAACCTACTTACTTAAGGAGACACAACCAGGCACAGCAAAAGGCCATTACGCCTCATGCATGCAGCGGGAAAGATCCCATTAGCCTTGAGCTGCCTTTTAGTTTCAGCATCCATTAATTCACCAGCAAGTGCAGATATGAGATGTAGGCTGCAGCTCAGTCAATATCGGGAAGAGATGTGGAGACCAGATGTCTGTTTCTTTAAACATGCATGAGTCACTGATCAATGGCTCTGAGCAGCATTCACAGAGAGTTGGGGGATGGCTGCGCTCGCAGCATTGGAAGATGGTGTGAATGCAGGAGGACGATTTATTCATCAAACAGCCTAAGAGCCACCTCGTCAGGCCAGGACTCTGCAGTCTATTCACACCTACAGGCCAGTGGACGCTCTTTCAATGATGAGGATGTAACATCCTGGACAGGGAGGAACGCTGGTTTGAGGGCGGAGCCAAGGAGGCCATTTACGTGAAAGGGGAAAGACCATCTCTGAATCGAGGAGGGGGCCTAAGGGTCCATCTGTCCCCATCTTACAATGCTGTGATTGCAGCCATTCCCCAACTCTCTGTGAATGGGACTCATGGTTATTGATCAGTGGTCATGACAATTTGCATATTAAAGGAACTGCCCTCCCAGCCCATTGTTCATTCAGTGGTGCTGGTTTCAGTCATTGTGCAAATGTCCTGTTTATAAGATTGGAAACCTGCAGTTAGACTGAAGAAGTCACCTGGATGAAACGTTTCTCCCACTTATGACGTCCAGATGAACAGAATCCACTTTCTGGGACTTCCTTACCTGGATGATTGAACATGCATCAACACATATGAAAGATTGGACTGAGATCATCTGCAGAGGCTTATTTGAAGAGTTTCAGTCAGGTTTCAGAGCTCATCACAGCACAGAAACAGCTTCAGTGAAGGTTACAAATGATCTTCTTATGGCCTCTGACAGTGGACTCATCTCTGTGCTTGTCCTCCTCAGTGAGCGTTCGAGCGTTATGGAGTTCCACAGGGTTCAGTGCTAGGACCAATTCTCTTTACATTATACATGCTTCTCTTAGGCAGCATCATTAGAAGAAATAGCATACATTTACCCTGCTATGCAGATGACACCCAGGTTGCACCTGTGTAGTTTATGGATGCAGTTTTCTAATCAGGCTTGTGTTGGGCGATGGCCAGAGCAGCACTCTACACTCTCCTTTCAAATATAGCTCCGAAAACCAAAACCTTTAAAATGCAGAGAGTCTTCTGTGTAATGAAATGATTAGAGTGATTTCATGTGAAGCCTGTAAATAAATATGATTTCACAACAAAGAATATCAATCCAATCCAAGAACAGGTAGAGAAACACACAAGAAGTGTAAAATGATGTCTTTCCCTCCTCCGCCTCCTCTTCCAGCTGTACATTTATGAGGATGCACGCGGCGAGATCATTGACCCACGTTTCTACGAGCGTCTGGCCTGGAACGGCAGCAAGCATACCACGGACCTGCAGGATGGCTCCATCTACATCCTCAACGTGACCTACAATGACACTGGAACCTACAAATGCAAATTTAGCCGGACCCTCAAATACAGCAACTACGACTACGAAAAGACCATAGAGAAGAACATCACCATTAATGTGGTTGCACGGCGTAAGCACTGAACTCAAAACTGACTCATACTTCCTGTTCTGGTTTACTAATTTTTACATGAGTTCTGAGATGGGCCTCATTTCTCACACTAACCAGAGTTACTGAACTGGACATGCTGGCGGTGTTAAATGCCATTATCCGGCAGATACGATCACTTGGCGTGTAGTAAACCCGATACAGCACACAGACATCTGTCTGTGTGCTGTATCGGGTGTCAGTACAACACTCTGTTGGTGCATCTTTTTAAGCAAACTAGTATTTAACAGACTATTCCTCACTTTCCTCCTCGGGGAGAGAGCAGCACACCCTTCCAAAACAGCAGCCCCGGATGTTGAAAAATGGCGAGCAACACCCCGTCTCAGTGATGTCACCACTCAGTTCACCGCCAAAGGACACTTTGTGTGTAAATGAGCCACGTCAGCGGCTTTGAACGTGATGCTGGTTTAAAATACGTTGCAGCATCACATCACAAAGTGATTCATATTGTAGGTAAAGACCTGCAACCATACAGAGAAAACGGTTATTGCATCATGTAATCTAATTTTAAAAAAATGATATTGATGATGTAGAAGATGATGATGCACTTGGCTTTACAGGTTAAGCGCATCCTTTATAAATTCCCTTCCTAACAAAGATGAGACATGAGCTCTCCGGGGTCCTGATTCGGCCTGGGGGTCTCCTCTCAGTAATGAGGTCAGTCTATGCTTAAGTAAAAGAAAGATTACGAGTTAAACACTCATTTTCAGACACTTTTTTCCTTCTCTTGGATCTTTATGATGTCATAGAGGGTCAGGTGGAGTTAAAACAGCTTGTTTCAGAGGGAGGATGAACTAAGATCGAATCAAGACAATTGAAGATTTTTGAACCATGTGAAGTTCAGGAAATGATGATTTTAAATCCAGGAGTCGTATCTTTGTAAAACTCGTATTGCATAAACACCCAAATTAACCCTGTGCGTGTCTCTAGTTACCCGGGGAATGGCGTCCATCCTGTCTGAGGTGATGATGTACGTCTCCATCATCGGGCTGCAGCTCTGGCTCTTGGTCGAGATGATTTACTGCTACAGGAAGATCTCGGCTGCAGGAGAGGAAGCTCTGAGAGAGAGCGCGTGAGTACCGCCTAAAGCACACGAGCAGTAGCAGGACTTTGTTTCCAAAATCCCGCCGGGCTGTCTTCACCTTCCGACCTCGTTTTTCCATCCTACTGTTTCAATCTGCTGTTTTCAACATGACATTTTCCTTTTCCTCTCACTGAGCTGACATCTTCTGATTCTTGTTTCTCTCCTTTTTCCTTCTCACTTTCTTCCAGGGAGGAGTATTTAGCTATAGCATCGGAAAGTAAAGATAATCGTGCAGGTGCACAAGTGGCAGAATAGCACGGGTAGGTCTCGATCACCGTGAAATTCCATATTTAGTTTCTTTTGTTTGCTTTTTCATTTTAAGAAGATGCAAAAAGGGCGGGTTAGGAGGTCATGCAGTAGTCAGATTACATCCAAGAATCACGCAGACACATAAGAACACATGTGTAAGTAATTTTCATGTCAACATATAAGTCATGCATTTGCAGCAAAGCTCACTGTGGGTCAGGTCTTGCTTTACTTTTCTCATCATTTTACTGAATTCTGATTTTACTTTTACATAAATTAATAATGAAACTGAAATATTCCAGTAATTATGTGTTTTGAATCAGTCTGGTGACCCCAGGCTTTACAAGCGCCTCTCGTTAGATGGCTGCACTCAGGCGGGAGATCTTCAAAATAACATAATAACATCTCGAGGAACATTTAGAGAGCACTACATGACATTAATACTTCAGATTTTATGCTGTAAGAACACCTGATCCTGTGCTCACAGCACAGCTCTGTCCAGAAAACCAGCACTGGCAGGTCCACCACTGCTGTGGGCCTGCGGTGTGCTCAGAGATGGAAGCAGGTTCACACTGAGCACGTGCAACAGACACGAAAGAGTCTGCAGACGCCATGGTGACTCTTCTGCTGTCGACACCTGTCACGACTGGGTGGGTCAGCGATGGTCAGGGAGGACCGCGCAGACCTCCACCTGTTAGCCGACAGCACCCTGAATGCTGTTAGGTACCACCATGAAGTGGGTGGTGCGTTACTCCTGCGGGACAGTCTTCACTGGCCAGCTTCATGTGGTCATGCAAGCAGTTGTAGATTATTGATGATTGGCGTTGTCACCGGCCAACCCTCAGATTTGCCAGACCTGAATCCTGCAGAGGAGCTGTGGAGTTTACATATCAGACCCGCAGACCTCATCAGGAGCAGTCAGGACTGCTGCACACCTCTGAGCCACATCACACTGATGAATGATGTGGGCTTTTTATGGCCCCTGAACCTCATGTTTGAAACCCGCGCTTTAAATGTAGTTTATCAGATGTAAACTGAGCTCGCTGCCTCACATCGCTCGCTGTCAGTGACTTACAGTTTTCTTTGTTTTTTTAAATCTTCAGTTTGGGGAAACGTTCAAGGCGGCTTCTTTGAGGAGTTGCTCGTCCTCTTGTGTGCCCTCTCCTCCTCTCACCATCCTCTCCACAAGCTGGAAACATGGAACCACAGCGAGGAGAAAGATCTTCATGGAAAGTTTTTTTTTTTTTTCTAAAGTGACTTTCTGCAGCAGGATGAAGGACGGACTTTCAGAGGGAACGCACGGATGCATCAGGTCTTTGTTAAGCTGGACAGAGGGAGGGAGTCATGCTGTATATAGGTGTATACGTCTGCACAGAACACATGTAGGGTCTATTATACGCTATGTATTCACTAACTGCATGATTACAAGCTTATCAAGAAATACTTCATCACTCTCCATGTGTTGGTGCCGGTGAGCATTAAAATCACTGGTTTCCTCTGCAGGTTCACTAAACTGTGGAGCCAAATAAAAACTGTTTATCATCCTTATATAACCATGATAATCAGTTTATACCACAAAATAATGTAAAATACAAATATAAGTGCTGGTCTATCTTACGTGCAGCTCACTGTTCATCAGCCGGATAAAGTGTCCAAACACCTTTTACCCTGCAGCACGTGGAGTTAATAGAGAGGATTTGTGACGGTTCTGAAAGTTTCCGAGCTCATGAAACACGACAGCTTCACCTTTACACGCAGCAGGAAGGTGCAAACGTTACCTTACAGACAAAGATGCACTCACAGGTTACAGTGGACATATTCTGCTTTTCCTTTTTCTCAGTCATATATACATTCCTACGATGGCGTTCAAACCCTGAACTTTCAGCCCCAGATGAAGCCATCATCCTCCTCCTCAGAGGCCAAATCCTGTTTTTGTGTCAGGCTGTAAAAATGTTTATTTCTGCTGTAACGTTTACTGTAGAGTCTACGGGGACCGACTCACTGCTGGAACTGCAGCTTCTGCAGCTGTTTGCCCTGTGCTGTGGTGGTGCTAGTTACTGCTGCAGACTTTTTGTTTTGGTGGAAGGTTTTGGGATTGCGTTCCAGCACCAGCACTGCACTGGTGAACAAAAGGCATGCAAAGCTATTCCATTTCAGACCAGCAATATAAATGGAGCAGGCATGAGCAGAATAGGTCTACAGCAGCTAGTTTTTAAGGTTTAATATTAGATCCTGTTTCATCTCATGTACGTCACAGGCCAGGTTAAAAAAGCCTGGCAGGCCTTTTCAGCAGATCACCGCCTGTTTAAACTGGCTGTTTGACACAAGGAGGCTCGCTGCTCATTTAAACCTGCCCTTCAAAGCTGTTTACAAGCCTCAGTGCTGAAAAAACAAAAACAGTGACTTCCTGTCCCAGATCAGAAGCGGATGCCCCTGAGAAAGTGTAACCCTCAGCAGCTGAAAGTTTCCCACTGATGTTTAACTTCATACCAATGTCTTAGTGTCTTTGTAGAAAACTTAAGGGCTCAAACTATTATAAACCTGCCGTGGGCAAATGCACCACAAGCCGTGCCCAGTGTGCCTCCCGGAGAGAAGCCAGTGGAAACACAAAAGGGAAAAATGTGAAACATGTTTTTCGTAAAAGCTTTGGCTTTTAAGAAAAACATGTTTCCAGAAAGCCACTAGATGGCAGCTCAACACTGCCAGTCTGCATGTTTACTGCTCGTCTATTGTACAAAAGCAAGTTTCATACTTTGAGAAGAATGAGACACACGTACCTGCATGCTGCGTGTTGGAATAACGCAAAGGCGGAAATGTGATGGTTTCTTTTCAGAACAAACACCAAAAGTTTGAGATGCTAAAAAAGAACAAACCGTGCCCTCCTTTGTAAGCGATGTACTTTGTGCTTTGAACCGGCGAAACGAGAAGAAGCCTCCCCGCTGCACTGCTCGTGCTTCAGCAAATCAGAATCTGCAGTTTTAGGTGTGGAAATGTTGCTTACTGGAAACAAACTGAAATAAATCAAACTTCTGACACAATAAGCTGTTTGAGGCCTTTACATGTGTCGGTGATGTCTGTGAATGAAGTCAAACTGAGCTGCAAACACAAATAGTTTTTAAAGTGAATTCTGTGTCATGTTATAGATTCTGTTCCCGGCTGGTCACATGTTAGGAATGTTAGTTCTTCGTGTTATATGTTTGTGAGCCAAATTGTTCATGATGTCACCTCACAGAGGAGCTGAAAGGTTTTCTAAGAACAAAGTTGAGTTTACGGCGAGGAGAGCGTGCAGAGCTCAGCGTAACGGTGACTTTATGCTCTGTTGGGTTAAGATCAGGTGACGGACTTGGTCATTCAAGAATATTCCACGTCCTTGCTTTAATAAACTTGCTTTGCTGGTTTGGGTCGTTCTCCATCTTTATTATGAAATGAGGCCCAGTTCGACTGTATTTAGCTGCATGTGAGCAGACAGTCTGTCTCTGAACACCTCAGAGGTCATTCAGCTGCTTCTGTCCTGAGTCACATCATCAAAAAACACTAGTGTCTCAGTGCCACTGGCAGCCGTGCACGCCCACACCATCACACAGCCTCTGCCGTGTTTTACAGATGATGTGCTCTGGATCATGAGCGGTTCCACGTCTTCTCTTGACTTTTTTCTTGATCTTGGTTTCAGTGACTTGCACCCTGCAGTGAACCCTCTGTATTTACTTTCATGCAGTCTTCTCTCTATGGTAGACTTGGATATCGAGTGTTGTTCACTTGGTTGGCTGTTGTGAAGGGGTTTCTCTTCACCATGGAAATTATTCTGCGATCATCCACCACTGCGGTCTTCTGTGGACATCCAGGACTTTTTGCGTTGCTGAGTTCAGTGCTGTCTTTCGGTCTCATGGTGTACCAAACTGAGACTTTGCTAATCCTAATATTGGAGCAATTTCTCTAGTGGGTTCTTTCTGCTTTGGCAGGTTAAAGGTGGCTCGTTTCACCTGCATGGAGAGCTCCTTTGACTTCATGTTGTCTGTTTAATTTTAGCGCCCACCCCCACTGTAAATAAAGTGGTTAAGCAAAAGTCACACAGACTAACTGCACCTTCTAGTGGTGCAAAGAGGCATTACAGCAGAGCAAAGCCTGGTTTATCCTCACTGTGTTTGCACGACTGTTGTTTCAACGATCATCAGCACGGGAGCTCAGATATTCCCGGGATGGGACGACATGGTGCGGGGAAAGATGAGACCCATGTTTCAACATGTCCTACCTGCACTGACGGAGGTTTTCCTCGGTTGGAGAAGACTGCAGGAACTTTATTTGTGAACCAAAACGGATTAAGCCAAAGGAGACAAACACAGACTCAAAGAAAAGTGAGGCGTTGTTGCGTGTTTAGAGCTTTTCATTTCTCTCCATAGCATGGTGTACAATCACATCTTTACAGTACATTCCCATCTCTGCTCCTCATCCCTCTCTCCCTCCTTTAATAAATATTACATCCTTTTGTTACCCACGCACGGCCGTGCACAGCAGGGCCCGCATGCTTCAGCAGACGCCGTTTTCCAAAACGAAATGGAGAGAGAAAGAGAACGAGAGCGTGAGGAAGAGCAGGAAAGAAAACCAGAGAGGAAGCTCTCGGGTGGGTGAAATGTTTTCAGGTCCGGTGAGCGGGGAGGACGAATAACGACAAAAATCAAAGACGGAAGATGAAAACTGAATAAAAAGAAAATGAATCGTACAAACACACACACAGAAAAACAATACTGCCAGAAAAATTCCCTTTTTTTCTTCTCCGGGACCCTCACAGGTCTGCTTGGTCCTCACAGGAGTCGCTCCGTCACTGATCAGACCTTAGAGCTTCCACCTGAACCCAACATGAAAGAGAAATCTTCAAAAACAAACTAACACGAACGCCCGTCTCTCACCTCCAAATGTCCTCCGCTGCACACACACTCACACACGGTTCATTATTACCATTATATATATATATATATATATATGTATCTATGTACTACTCTGCTGAAACATTCAGAACATGAATCACTATTATTGCTGGGGCCAGTGATCGTTCTCGTGGAGCCCCTCTTGGCCCACGCACAAAACAGCAAATCAGAGCAGGAAACAGGCATCACATGACTTCTTCAGAGCAGGACGAGACAGTCAGCGGCAACAATAAATACTGTCGTGGTCCAGGAAACAGTCGCACGCACCGAGTTTGAAAAAGACGTAAAACCCTGACAGAGCCCGGGAGAAGTGGGAGCGTGTTCCTCGTCCTCTTTTCTCTCGTCCGCTGAGAGTCGATCGATGCTCCCGCTTTCCCGAATCGTGAACCTCTGAAATGTTGCAGGTCAGAAGAGGAAGTTCGGTCTGTGATAGTCGAGGTCTGAATTAAAGGAGATTGCAGCTGACCGGGTGGTCTGAACGGGCCCACCTGTGGCCTCGTGTCACACACACGCACACGCACGCACGCACACACACACACGCACACACACGCACACACACGCACACACACGCACACACACACACACACACACACACGCACGACTTGCAGCTGCAGGGAAATTATTGCTGTGGTCCTGAAAGCTTCCAGTCTGAGTTCACTCGAGGTGAACGTCGCGGTTTCAAGTCAGTCAGGCGAGGAGAGTTCTGAGCGGCGTCCTCTCTCACCGGGGTTCAAACAGGAAACTATCCGAATCTCTGCGGGTTCGGAGGTTGGGAGGGGGGCAGTCGGAGCAGGCGAGGTTCAGGCCTCGGTCAGGGACTCCGCGTCAGCAGGGGGGTCCTGCTTGACCTCTGGGACCACGATGCCCTGGTGGAGCTTCTCTAAAGACTGCTTCATCTGGAGACAGAGAGGCACACGCTGGGTTATAATCTGTGAGCTGAAGCCAGCCGTCAACGCAAACTGAAGCGGGACGCCAACCTGGTCGAGCAGCGAGACGGAGGACTGCAGGATCTGCTGCCACTTGCTGAGCTGGGCCTGATGAAACTGCCTCTGCAGCTGCAGGACCTGAGCCCACTCCCCAGCTGTCTGAGGCAAAGGACTGAGGGGTGAGGAGGAGGAAGGAGAAACAAGAGGAAGAAGAAGAGCTCTTTAACCCAGAGTCAACAGCACAAAGTGACCTTTTATGTTTTTGTCTAAGAAACAAACTGAGCAATAAATTAGACAAAAAATCAAAAGTAATACAAATGAAAACTCATAAACAGACTTGTCAGAAGGTTCAATACAAGCTTCCAAAAATGTGAATGTCCATGTGCGTTAGTGTGCGAGCAGGAACTCAAACTTTTAGTTTGAAAGTGCACTTCCTGTCCTGTGTGCTGTCCAAAGCACCGAAACATGTTTGAAAACTCAGCAGGTTATTAAAAATATCCACAAACCCGTCCGTGAGCGGTTTCATGGACGAACTATTTTCTTCCAACCAAACCGAGCGTGTCACAGCGTGCAGGAGGCGGCCACACAAACCCGAGGATTAAACCTTTCACTCCTCACGGGATGGAAACAGTGACGTCCACCTGCAACGTTAGCTCGCTTCACACTTCTGTAACTGGCGGATGTAGACGGTAGAAAGAAAATAGTCCCTGCGTCACAGAGAATAAGACAAGACGGGACTTCCTTCCTGCTGAAAGCCAGTTTTTTATTTGTTTGTTTTGCCGTTTGGTTCATTTTGTGTGAAATAGATTTTTTTATTGCTTAAATGATGCTCATCCTATTTTTACTGATCTTATCCCCTTTAAAACTTCTTGTTCTGACCTGTTGCTATGCAGTAACAGAGCTGTGGTCCCCCACAGGAGCAACTCACACCAAACACCAATTATCCTTCCCAGAGGAACGTGTGTGTGTGTGTGTGTGTGTTTAAGGAAAGCAGGGCGGTGTCTTTTACCTGTCAGCAACAGAGTAGGAGTGCCACGTCTCCAGTGTATGTGCGGCTCTTTCCAGAGCGTACAGCTTGTAGAACAGCAGCATGTTGAGCGCCACCAGCACCACCAGACTGACGGGGACAGAGAGCGCACAGAGGTCAGAGTCACTCAGCACCAACCACAATCTGAAAATGTTTCACACTGAACCACACGGACAGCAGGAAGGTCGAAAAACCAACGGAACAAAAGAACACAAATATTTGTGGGTTTGTTGGAGTCTGAGCTGTTACAGGAAGAATCCACCGTCAGCTAACACACACACAGGCTAATTTCAAGGCTTCTTTTCATTTTTGTTCAATTTTCCGTCTTACTGGAAACCTTTAACTAGACTTCATCCCAGCCACGATACAAACGACACAGACGGCAGGCTGCGGCCTTTAAGCTGGTCTCACTGCAGCACATGTGTGTCAAACATGCTGAGGAGGTATGACCAGCAGGTTTGGATTAAAAACTTCTGAAACAGTTCTTTGATTGATTCTAATTTTGTAACTTTGTTGCACCGACCTTGTTCAGTTTAAAACTTCTTATTTTACAAATAAATCAGACGTGAGGGCGACGGTTTCGCTCAGTGCTTCTGTCTCTACACCGTCTCTATCCAATAAAGGCTAAAATGTGGTGTCACATTTCTTCAGACAGATTTCATCTTTTTTTTTTATATGACTTAAAATCTGGTTATGAATCCTCGTTTAAATAATCCTCCTCCCTTTGGGGACAGATAATCGTACGTTTATGAGAGCAGCTTAAAATAATCAGCAGCTGAGCTTTTAGACCGAAGAGAAATGAACCTCATTTATCACATTTCATTTGAATTTGTCAAAGCTTCACGTTCAGCCTGAACGGTGGATTTTTCCTGTACGTTTGTGCTCAGAGGTCATATTTAAACAGCCAGTGGTGTAACGTTTAAAGCCTCTCATACGAACCTGATACAGATCCTACGCACAAGAAGTAATGCAGAAAGGAGGGAAAAAGAGAAATGGCAAGAAAGGCATCGTGAGGCCGTTAGTAAGCAGAAGGATCGATTGTGTCTGCATGAGCAACATTCAGCAGCGCACTGAGCAGCAGCGAGCTACTTTAACCAGAGACATACAATCAAAGCAGGGCTGTGATCAGCTCACAGTATAGAGAGCACACGTCGTGCACCGGTCCTGACGCCGCCGTGCAACAGTACAACCCCTCCTCATACAACCGTCTCCGCTGCTGCTGATTAAATAAGACCACACATGCTGGACAGACAGAGCGACGCTCACCCACAGATCCAATCCACACACTCGACTCCACAAACACTTACATGAAGCTGACGATGAGGAGGATGGTGGATATGCCGTTGTGCCCGCCGCCACGCGATCGCTCCCCCAGCTTCATAAACTGAGAGCCTAAAGGACACAACAGTGAACACTTTGTTACTGAATCAATTAGAAATCAGTGAGGTTGTGTTGGACGGCTGGAAAACCGAACACAACCACCAGAGGGCGTTACTGCACAGAGGCGGGACTCGCTGGTTGCGTCTGTATCCGGGCGGACTTACCGGCTTCTCTCGTGTCCCTCTCCTCTCCCACTCCTCTGTCCCCTCGGTCTCCACCACCCGCTCCTCCTCCTTCCCTCTCTCGCTCCCTCTCGCCCTGCCGCCGCGAGCACGTGCGTTTCCTGCGGCGCAAGCCGGGCGGGGTCTTGGCGGCGTCGGTGCCCACCGCTTCGCCTGTGGTCATCACGGTAACCTCAGTCTGCAGGAGTGTCTCCAGCTTGCACACCTCGCTCTCTGCGTGAGAGATTTAAAACCCAGAATGGAAGACCGGAGGGAAAATACCTCGCTCCATGAGGTGTCACAACACGCCCCGAGTCCGGCCAAGTTCAAATTTGATGCAGTTTCAAGAACGTTATCCAAAATAAAAACTATATTTGAAACCTTGGAAAGTGGGACTGGCAGCCCCCGTGTCTGTTTTGTGACTTTCTTTAAACAGAAATGAACTTAATGGCTCCGGTTTGTCTTTTACATAAAGTATCAGCGCACACGCAGACGTCCAGGCGATCTCTTTAAAAGCTCCGGAGACGACCGCGACCAGACACGTACAGAAAAATGTGTACGTCTGCCTGATTACAGGCCGGAGCTTGTGACGGCGTGACAGAATGTAAGCTCTGATATCTGATATGCTCTCTGTCAGCGCCCATGTCTTGCTTATCTGTGGACAGCGTGAGGCCCACCTAAACATCCACTACACTCAGCGCACGAGCAGAAAATGAGTTATCATAATATCATTACAGGGATATTATGTTCTCTCAATCAGCTTCTAATGATTCACGTAATTTAATTCCCCATCAACAGTTTCATTCTCCATATTAAGACCTTTATAGTTATTAACAGAGCTGCAGGAGGAGCTTGGTTCAGGTTTAGTTCTAGTGAAGCTTCCTCATCAGTTCAGCTTCTTTAGAAAATGTAAATATTTAAATTCAAAACCATAAAACCTGAAAGAACATTTTGTTTTAGAGTCACTGCAGGAGTCTCCTCCCCTTTTCCTCAAGCTCCGCCCCCGTCCCTGTCAGTGCCACGTCTCCCAACCAGCCGTCCCACTGTCATCTCACAAAACTTCCCTTTCTCTCTTCCTGCCATCCTTCTGTCACAAATCACTCCTGACGCTCATCTCCACCCACTCCACCCACTCCACCCTCTTCGTCACAGCTTCTACCTTCAACATCTCTGCTGCTTGCATCATCTTCACACTTTTTAAAGCAAGAAGTTAGATTTTTTTTCCTTTTTCTTTATTTAAATTAGACTTAAGAATATTAATTGACTGCTCGTGGTCTCTTTGCAGTACCATCACAGGCCCCCAGGGGGCTGCGTGGACGCAGGTAAACAAGGCCTATATGAAATGGATTACCTAAAGATTTGTTGACATTTGAGACATCTGAATATAAATTTAATGCACTTTGCTCTAAATATAAGCTCACCGTGTTCAGTGTGGTGCAGTGTGAGACAACAGAAGCAAACTATCAAACGTTGTCAGCTCTCAAAGTTTTCTCTGTTCAAAGAACCTGAAGTTGTAGATAAACGGCTCGCGGCCACATTGCAAACCACATCAATCCTCCATCTCTCTGATCTGCAGCAGGAAGCATCCTTTTTTCTTTTAAATTAAGCATTTCCTGTTTGTTTCTCTCAGCGGCTCGGCTGCCCTGACTCACCCATGTGTTTGTAGTACTCTTCGATGCCGCTCCAGGTGTTTTTTTCGATCAGCGCCTTCACCAGGCTCCACGGCTGCTTCCTGTAGCAGATGTCTGAGGAAACTCTGCCAGAGGAGACGCAAAGGAACTTTTAAAGCATGCGCAACATTTTTAAGCATCATTTTTATTCTCTGGAAAGAAAAGCTCTTTAGTTGAACCTGCGCTGCATCACTTTGGTCTTAATCGGGACTTTTCTCAGCTCGTAACTACACACAGGGCCTCTTACATTTTCTACAGTCTGATCTGATAATTCAAACTCAAACTTCCGTTTGTATAAGAGCATTTCACAAAATTAGCAAGCTAGCGTGTTTCAGTCTACCAAAGAACTGCATCAAGTTCAGAGAATTACGCAAGTACAACTATGACTAAAGAGTCGAGCTCTGAATCGGGAGGATATTAAAAATCAAAAATAGGGGCGATTTTGATACCGTTTTCAGGTTAAACGACAAAGTGTGGCTTTGTGTATGTGTTTTAAAGTACAAACCTACCCCACATGGTGAAATGATTCAATATTTCACCCAGAATGCTTTTTTTTTAAAGAGCATTGGCAGAAAATGGACGAAACACGCAGGTACCCACGCATGTAATAATAATAATAATACATTTTATTTAAATAGCGCCTTTCAAAGCACCCAAGGACACTGTACAACAGATAAAAACTGGAAATATACACAATGGTAAAAATAGAAGATAAAAGTTAAAACATACAGAAATTTAAGAATAGGCAATTTTAAACAGATGAGTTTTGAGGGTGGACTTAAAAAGAGAGAATGAACTAATATTTCTGAGGTCCGGGGGTAGGGAATTCCAAAGTCGAGGGGCAGAGCAGCTAAAGGCCCTCCCTCCCATTGTGATCAGACGAGCAGAGGGAACAGAGAGAGAAAGAGAAGATGAAGATCTGAGGCAGCGGGATGGGAGCTTCATCTGTAATAAGTCAGAGAGGTACGGTGGAGAGAGAGAATGAATAGCCTTGAATGTATACAGAATTATTTTAAAATGGATGCGAAATTTGACCGGGAGCCAGTGAAGTTGCTTCAGGATTGGGGAGATGTGGTGGGTAGAAGAAGTCCTAGTAATAATACGGGCAGCAGAGTTCTGGACACGTTGGAGCTTATTGATAGATTTTTGTGTGAGGCCAAATAATAATGAGTTGCAGTAGTCAATTCTAGAGATAACAAGATTATGGATGAGAATGGCAGTGGCGTGAGGTGTGAGGAAGGGGCGGAGGCGATTAATGTTACGGAGTTGGAAATATGCTGCACGTGTAATATTATTGATATGTGAGTTAAAGGATAATGTGCTATCGAGAATGACACCCAAGCTTTTCACAGAGGGAGAGATAGGGACCAGCGAGTTATTGATGGTGAGAGAGAAATTGTTAATTCTGGATAGCAGTCGTTTAGTGCCAACCAGAAGAAGTTCCGATTTATTGCTGTTGAGTTTAAGAAAGTTGGAGGAGAACCAAGAATTAAGTTCAGCTAGACAGAGGATGAGGGAGGGTGGAGGAAGAGTAGAGTCAGGTTTGGTAGAGAGATAGAGCTGGGTGTCATCGGCGTAGCAGTGGAACTGAATATTATATTTACGAAAAATATGTCCGAGTGGAAGAAGGTAGATGATGAAAAGAAGGGGCCCGAGGACAGATCCCTGGGGCACCCCAGTGGATAAAGGAGAAAGCTGAGAAGTGAAGGATTTTAATTGAATGAACTGAGTGCGGTCAGATAGGTATGATTTAAACCAGGCTAGTGGAGTGTGAGAGAGACCAATAGAAGCTAATCTGCTAAGGAGAATGGGATGAGAGATGGTGTCAAAAGCTGCACTCAGATCAAGAAGGATAAGGATGGAGAGGAGACCAGAATCAGCTGCTATAAGAAGGTCGTTTGTTATTTTTATAAGAGCAGTTTCAGTGCTATGTAGAGGACGAAAGCCAGACTGGAACTGTTCATAAAGGTTATTATCAGTTAGGTGAAGATGGACTTGTGAAGCAACTATTTTTTCAAGGATTTTTGAGAGAAATGGTAGATTGGAGATAGGACGAAAATTATTAAAGTTGTTGGGATCTAGACCAGTTTTTTTCAGAATTGGGGTAATAGCAGCAACTGTTGCATGTTCCTGTTACTCTACGTCACAGACGTCAAACTTCGATGTATGCCAGAATATTAATGCTTGAAGTTGGTTATGAATGATCCAGAGAGCATATTTAATGTGAACGCTCTCCAGGTGGGAACTTTGACACAATTTCTTGGGAAAGACATCTGTCAAAACAACCGACATCTCATATTTAGGTTCATGTAATCAGACAGAAAGCGACGACCAGGAGGAATATTTACAGCCTAAAGCAGAATGAACTTGGCTGCATTTGGGCTTGAGATGAAGATAACTGGGAACAGGAGAGCCACCGCTCTTACTTCAGCTAAGCTGTCTTCAGGCCATGTGCATAACGGTCTATTGAGAAACTACCGTCTGCTGCTTTTGGTGGAAAATGCTGAAAAATGCTCTTCAGTCTGGGAATGCTACAGTCAAGACTTCAGACATGTGGAGTGCCATTTCTATCACAGTCATGCTCACAGGCTGAGCAGAAATTAAACAAAATATTATTATTTGATTAAAAATTAAAATGTGTACTAAGACTAAACTAAACCCAAGTTTCTTTGGTGTTTGGTGAAAACAGCTGGCCTGACGAGGCTTCGGTCCGTCTGCGTTTTCAGACTTTTGGAGGTTTTCTGAGTCCGTTAAGCTTTTTCACTGCTTTTAATCATTAAAGTGGACCTCGCGCTTCACCGTGTGTGCTGGTGGTGCCTCTTTGAGCTCTTTAACGGATTATCTGACTGACAGCATTCGACACCAGTGGGTGATGATGTCACGGTGGCTTCACCCATGGGCTGCAAACTCCGTCCTGTGGTTCATTTTAGCCGTGCTAAGCAGCGTCTCTGGTACGTCAGCTGCTTATTACTCCAACAGCATTTTCATAATAAGGACTGATTCGAGCACTGGAAGCTAACAGAATATTAGCCTGTAGCCACTTATGCAATCATGACTTCTTCTACTGCTCGTCTGCTGTCGTGTTTGTCGACCTGCTCAGCTCATGTTGTCGTGTTTGGATGTCCTCATTTATCAGGGACGGACAGACGGCGCAGAGCTCTGTTGAAATCTTATTTCCTTTAATAACTGCTTTTATTTTATTTTTTTAAACTGGATATTCTGCGACTTGCCCGTTGCTTTTAGAGCAATGGAAGTTATGAATTTACAAAGTGAAGTGTACTCGATTGGATTATTATCTAATCACGAACGTTATCAGTCACAGTATCATCAAGTAAAGCAGCGCCGAGTCCAACAGTGTTTTCAGTAAGGAGCCCGTCTGATAGAGTGCAGGCTGCTGCATAAATAAACTCGAGTGTTTTTTCAGTTCTTCCTTTGTTCGCTCGGCCGTGGCTCTAAGTGACACCGTGTGAGCGTGAAGAGTAAGCCGGGCGACCTCCACGAGCGCACAAACCTGAGTCGGCTCTTGTGTTTGTTGATGGAGGTGAGGCAGTATCTGTGGACGGTGTAGAAGTAGTCCTGGTATGGGATGCCTGAGGTGATGACCTCCGAGTCCACCACGTAGCACTCGCCCCGGGCGCTGCTTTTCTGCAGCGTCTGTAAGCAGGCAGAAGGTGGAGTTTTAGTGCAATGCAGGATCCATGTTTTTCACTCCACGTAGAAACTACAGGCAGGAAGTGAATCCAACAGAGCCCCACCCCAAAAACCCCCAAAAAACCTAAACATCACAGTTGTATGTCAAAACCTTTCTGAGTCAGTGCTTCATGTTAAACATGCAAAACCACAAAACAACACTAGTAATCATGGTGGCTGCATCCGTTATACGCACTCTGTGGTTCCCTCTGAGGCCCCACTCTGATTTATCAGCAAATCTATCTTGCTCTTCTCTAGCTAGCTGCGGTTTGTTGACTAATGCTGCTGCAAGTTTCCCATGTTTGATGCAGGTATTGCATCAAACATGCTACAGAGCTAGCAATCCAAACTGCTCTCTCACAGTAGTTAAACTGTCAGTTATTATGCTCCGTAAATATAATAATCACACCATCATCATCATCATCAGTGATAATATTGAAGCTTCCTTTGTGCTCGTATTACACGGTCATGTGGAAAATAAAGACTCTGCAGTGAAAAACTTCTTCTTTGAGGTTTGTGAGCCGCTGTGTGCAGCTCTCCTCAGGTCCTGCCACAGTGCTGCTTCTCTGCTAAGGATCATTGTCCTGTTGCATGGCTCATATCTGACTGCAGAACATTTGAACATACAGTGCTGACAGTTGCTACAAGGTGTTGGTTTTTGGCTTTAAACATCTCCAGTTTGGCCTCATCTATCCAAACATTGCTCCAAACTGTCAAAACCTCTGCAGATGGTCAGTGAATCGAGTGCACCAGCAGCACCTGGCTGCTCTTTATCCTCCTCGTTCCACTCGCACAGGTTCTCAAAAAAGAGGATTTTTTATATTAAACACTAGAGATGGACCGATCCGATATTACGTATCGGTATCGGTCCGATACTGACCTAAATGACTGGATCGGATATCGGAGAAAAATAAAAAAATGTAATCCGATCCATTAAATATCATGAAAGCACCTCACAAAACTTGCAACACGCCGTAACTCACCTCAGAACGTTAGCACGTCGGAGCAGTGTGCATCACGTGATAGAGCGGCTGTGGCATGCGGGACCTGTCGGTGGTCTGGATAGCATTTGGAGCTTCGCTAGCAACCCAGCATTTCATCTCCGACAAAGTTATCCCGAGAGAAGTAAAGCAAGTGTGTAAGTCCATCTCTGAATGTTTGTAAAGCATTCCTGCGTTAAGCTTAACAAGCGACTGCCTCTCTCTCTCCGGCTGCTACTTCAATCATGAAACTGCTTAATGATCAGCTGATCGGCTTTTCTGTCGCGAGTCCGTGTCTCTTCTTTGTTTTTGGCCCACTTTGCACCAGAAAGAGGAAACCAGCGGCTGAACAACAGCAGCACGTTTAAGCTTGATAGGCTGTTGTTAGAATGTATTTATTATTACTTTCTACTCGAGGATCTTTTTCTACGTAGCTGACGCTGGTAACTGTGCAGGGGCGGATCTAGCAAAGTTTAGCCAGGGGGGCCGATAGGGCATGAACAGGGAAAAGGGGGCACAAAGACATACTTTTCTTTCTTATTCTCATTTAAAATGTCGAGCTTTTAATAAATAATTATCTGACACCCAAAGTTTTAATTTGATGCAAAATGAATAAAGTCCATTACTGTATATAGTGACTATTAAGTCTAATATATATACCCTAGTAAGCTATAGTACTTTTTCCTTTGGGAAGGTACCATCTGTGCAGTCTGCAATTTTGTTGAAGAAAGATGTTGAATCTATTTAATATTTCTTGAAAAATAATTGATTTCTGTGCATTTTTTTCCACACTGCATCAAATTAAGGTTGATTACGTCGATTAAGCATCATGAGGTGGAGCGTGAGGGGTGGTTCCCTATTTTTTATTTATTTATTTTTGTTGTTGCTGGGAGTTGGAACCCTATTAGTTAGGTTGCTTAATATTTACGCTAAGTACTCTTTAAAATACCAGAATAGGGAGGATGGTGTAGGTCTAAGTTTATTAGATTGATCAGTATTGCTGAACTATGAAATTTTTTTTTTTGCATACAGGTATAACAGAATAGCTTTAGTGTAGTTGTTGTTTTAAACTTGAGTATGAACTTATACAAAATGCAGCAAGATATTTAAAAAACAGTTTTGTTGATTAAAAAACACTATATCGGATTCATATCGGTATCGGCAGATATCCAAATTTATGATATCGGTATCGGTATCGGACATAAAAAAGTGGTATCGTGCCATCTCTATTAAACACGTCTAAATGTGTTCAAGTGATGGGTCAACAGCTCAGAATGCTACAAATGCTAATGTGTCCGACAGAACACGTCTCCAAATTCAACTAAAAAGTTAAACTGACTCAAAATTATTGAAGCGTAATAACAGAGTACTAACATCTTCTCTCACATCTCAAATTAGAGCTAGTTGAAGCATCAATACAAAATAAAACCTCCCCTCCAGTTTCTACACAATGAAGCTAGAAACGTTCATCCTGACGACTGACCTGCGTCTCCACCACAGGGGCGGTCTTGGGCCCGAGGGGGTTGTTGAGGGCGATGGTGTAGCTGAGCACACGGCTGGTGTTCCCACTGCTGCCGTCCTGCTGCCATTCACCCACCGACAGGTCTGAAGGGGAGGGAGAACAAAAGTAACGAGAGGGCCCGAGAGACTCGGTGAAAATGGGAGAGCGACAAAAAAGAGAACACGCGAAGCTCCGAATTTATGAATGAAAAGGAAAGAGTGCGAGAGCGAGGAGAGAGAGTCAATGCACGCTCCTTTACACAAAGAAAGAAAGGAAGAAAGAAAGGAAGGCCCCAGTTAGAGCTACAGAATGTCCCTGAGCGAGCTGGGCCTCCAACCAGCAGCCTCACAGCTTCACTTTCATCTCAGCTTCACAGAGAAACACTAAAATATACAACAAATGAAAGCAAAGGCAACTCTGAGTGCCAGTTTATCAAACATTATAATTTTACAACTGTTTATAACGTGCATAGTTCATATTTCTGTGTAGTTTTCATATTTATATCCTGTACACAGCCTGTACATACTTATAGTTATACCTTCATACCCTGTACATTGTAACATACCCATAATATAATATATCTGTGGATGGATGCAAACTGCATTTCGTTGCCTTGTACCTGTAACATGTGCAATGACAACAAAGTTGAATTCTCTTCTATTCTTCTATCTAGTCTATTCTAAACAGGAAAAGTGACGCAGCACAAAGAAGAGGAGCAGGTTTTTCAGCAGCTCATCAGTGGGACACAGGGTGAGCTTCAGCAGCGTCACAACAGTAATCACATCCCCAAAATCAGATTTCCAGGGGAATTTGTTTTATTTTCATTTCAAACACCAGAGCTACAAAAATGGACGCTGGCAGATCAGGTATCAGCAAACCGAGAATAAGAGTGGATGAACTTATTTTCAAACCTTAACTGTTAGTGTCTCAACAGGAAAAACTCGCTCTGTCACACTAACTTCCTGCAACAAGTTCACACAAGCACTGTGGAGGTTAGTGAAGTTAACTGTGGGCAACATTAGAGCATGACATCATCCAGCAAAGCTACACGGTTAACAGCAGGAGAAGGGACTCAGAGTATGGCTAAGCTATTGATTTAGTGATTAAAACGTGGGCTTCAAACTACAATTAAAACACGACAGCCGAGATGAAACCGTGTGTCTGCATGACTGCGGCAGATTCAGCCCAGTTCACCTTTATCTATTTATTTAGTTTAAAAAAAAGAAGTAATTAAACATCATGGAAATCCACCGAAATGAAACGAGTGAGTCATCAGGCCTGACTCTCAGGAGTGTTTTAACCTACCGGTGAAGTGTCGCTGGGAGAAGAGGTGCTGGATGAAGTGCGTGTCAGCAGAGAAGAGCAGGTCATGCAGTTTGTCCACGCTCATGCGGACCGCCGTGTTGATGAGCAGCCGCCCGCTAAGGTCAGCGCAGAACGCTTCCACCTCACCTGCAGGGCCAAAGAAAAGTTTGTTTTGATGTTTCTACAAAGTATTTGCCTCCACCACGGAGGTTTGCTTTGTTCATGAGCAGGCGCGTCACAGTGTCACTAACGGCAGAGCTCGACCAAACACGGCTAACTTTGGGTTACATGTGTTTTTACATCTTTGCATCTTTATAGGACAGTTTTTGGATGTTCTCAATAAGTAATCCGACTACTCTGAACACTCATCTTTATGTTTTTCCCATTATTGTTAGTTCACAGAGCGAGGGTATCAATATGACCATCTCAGGCACATAAGCCACACCCACCTGCTGTTAAACCTGTTAATGAGCGACAGCCAATCGCAAAAATATTAGCTTAAACTCACAGTAAGGCCCAGTGTAAGTATAACAAGGATTATTTTGAACAGTGAATCATGCAAAGCCACTCTAGCCGAGTCCAAGAACAAACAAATGTGAAGCCAAGAGTCAGCAGGAGAGGTGTAGAGTAAACGTCTACAGCACCATATAACACGCTCAGCTTGGAGGTGATTGTAGATGCGTCAGCTGATCGGGGAACCGTTTCGGTTTGGTTCAGGTCAGATTTAACTGAAGTGAGACAAAGTACAGCATGTTCATGTTTACAAAACCTGCATTCACTGCTGACGTGCAGCGGAGCAAAGAGTTATTGTTCTGAGATCAGGAGGGCAGGAAACCACTTTAATATCATTTGTTACCAACATAAAGGTACCTCTGAGTCTTATTGAAGCTCTAAGATGTTATCAGAATTAGTTTTTAGATGAAATTTATGCCGACCGACAGATTCAAATTAAATCTCTTTTCTTGTGGTCTCTTTGCCCAAACGACACTCACTCTCTTCCTGTGTGTCAGACGAGTTGCTGGGGTCTGTGGGCAGGTCCTCATCGTTGGTGATGTCCAATGACGAGAGGTTTCCCAGACTGGCAGTTGGTGGGGGCAGCATGTGATTGGCTGACTCGGACAGGCTGTCTCCGCCTTCTTCCAGAGTCTGATGCAGAGGAGGCGGGGGAGAGAGAAAGAGCACATGGGAGGGCAGTTAGTGAGGGGTCTGAGGGAGATCACCCCATTGTCATATGACTTGAGAGGCCTCACAGCGAGGCTGGCCTCGTGCTGATGTGGCCTCGGCAGGCATACCACTGTAGCCATCCAATTAATGTGAAACCGGCACAGAGTTGACACAGCGCTGCATTTATTCACTCTGTCAGCGTCGAGATAACGGCTGCAGAGAAACAACCGCCGCCGCAGCAGCTTTTGGCTGATCGGACACAGAGACGAATGCAGACTACACAAATATTTCCCATCAATTCCTTCTTGCCTGGAGGCCTCGTTATTGTTTTTCCTCCTGAATGTGGTCATAGATGTAGATGTAATCCTTTGAATCGACTAATTATTTGCTTTTTTTATTTTTAAATTGCTATAATAGAAAATAGAAATTCTCACATCTATTGGGAACCATCCCCATCATGTTTACTCCCCTCTAGCCTGTTATTTGTATAGCACCTTCATGCCGGTGGGCGGAGTTCAAAATGCTTACAGAGGAGCAGAGAACAAGAGCAAACGTAATAAAACTTAAAATCAAGTATTCAAGTTATTGAAAACAAAGATAGATAACAGTAGATAAAATAAGCACAATACAAAATAAAACTGCTCAATGATGGATGCCAATTAATAAGACAGAAACCCAGCAGGGTAAACCGCAATAATCCGGTCCTGTTAATCGTTTTTTAGATCCTGGATCCAGTTACATAAGTGTGTCTGATTGGATTTGCTCATTAATTAGAACAAATAATCGTAATGAATCAAACGTGGGAATAAAAGGGCCCAAAACTGTGTGATCAAGCGTTGGCAGTGCAATTTAAATAAGCTGCTTTTAGCTTCAGGCATGTTTCATCAAATACAGATTCAAAAGATTCAGTTTCAACATGCAGAGCAAAGGTCAGCTGGCTCTGCTTCCCAGCCCTCCAGGTATAACAAACAGACAGCCACGTCCTGCATATTAAATAGTCTGAATGTGAAGAACACTCACAAAAGAGGCAGCAGCAGAGGCCGGGGTGGAGGCGGAGAAAGAGGCGTTGGTGGTGGTGGTGGATGGCAGCGAGCTGTGTGAGCTGGGCGGGCTGGGTTCGAGGGGCTCGGAGCCGAGCCTGCTTCCCGACAAGGAGGGCACCTCCACGGGCAGACAGGAGGCAGAGGAGGGCGGAGAGGATCCGCTGAGGCTGGCAGCTGAAGGAGGACTGCTTAAACTGCATGGCACCAGCGGAGGCGGAGAGCTGCCCGCGGAGGGAACGGATACTGAGCTCAGGTCCAACAGGTCTGTGACCGACCCCGACTCCTCTCCCGGCCTGGAGAACAGGGCAACAGGAACGTCGCAGCGAGGGAAAGGGAAAAACATCTGTTAGAGAACCCAGAGTCTTCTTGTTTGCTTAAAAAGATGGAAAAGTGACCCCTAAAGCTACATGTATGTTTAAATGATCGCTAATAAGCTTGTCTGTCATGCCTTCTTCTGTTTAAGCATTTAACCACAATAAAATGACTATTATAGCTTCTGTCACTGCCAATTAACTATAGACGTAACAAATAAGCTTAAATCTCACTGACAGGGACGCATATTGTGTCTTTTTCATTAGAGAGTCAACTTATCGTTGACGTGCAGAACTTTACCCAACAATAAAAATGTGACACGAGGAAAAAATAAAAGCAGGTTTTCAGCTTTAACATGGTTAAGACTCAAATAACTCGCACATCTATAACTAGAGGTGGTTACATATAGACACTCACAGCAGGCCGTTCATGTGTTCAGCGGTGGGGGAGACGTAGTCGTCGTCTTCGCTGGTGAGGCCCAGCTCAGTGCCGTAGCACTGGTGCACGATGTGCCACAGCTCTTTGGGGGACAGAGACTGCAGAAAATACAGACATTTAATCATGCACGTTCCTGCGCGGTTCACTCTGCAGCTCTTTGTCTTGTCAAACTGCAAGTGTAGAAACAGCAGCTGCAGGCAATAGGATTTGTGTGACAGCCAAAATCCATCTGTGTGCGTGCATTAGTCTGGGATGTTCACTGTGCAACAGAGTGTGGGACTTTTTATTGATTCTCAATGAGCCTTGAATCAAAATCAATTGTGCAAACATGTTGGACACTTTACGACTCCGTCTGAGGCGACGGTAAATATAGTGCCATGCGGCCCATTCAGAGCACAGCTGCTGTTTTACTGAAAAACACCACAGTTATTATAAATGAACACACCGGTGCTCACCTCAGGGGGAAATGACAATAAAGAAAAACCACTTTTATCCCACCTTGCTGTAACATTTTTGTGTTTTATCAGTTTTAGTTGTGTGAGCAGCGTGCAGTGTTTTATTTTTCCATCTGGTTCATGCTGCAAATATCGAGATGAAATCTTAAACTAAAGTTAAAAACAAGATGTGTGAACACCTGTACACGCCGCAGGCCTGTAAATCTCTAAAAGCAGAAGCCTCTGCATCTTCTGCCCAGAGGAGCGTAAATAAAAGCAAACTGTTCAAGTTAAGACCAGGATGTCAACACTGCTGAAAGGTCAAAGTGGAATCAAGTGTTGATTCACTAAAAGGGAGCCAACAGTAGTCAGCATTACAAAACAGTGACATTCAGCCCAACTTTTATTGCCACTGCAGGGAACAGACACTGGCATGTTGGCAACTCAGCCGACAGCATTGAAAACCGTTGTTAATGAAGGATGTCAATGAAACTAAATGGCTCAAATTATTTACACACTTTCTTAGTTTATCTTAAACCGCTGGAAGGAAAAAATAATCTTTTTTTTTTCAAAATTTAATAAACTTGGAGCTAATTCAAAGCATGAAAGCCCAATATCCTGCTGAATGCTGATCGGTCTGTTAAGGATTTATTACAGGAATTGTTTCCGAACAATAACTAGATGCTGTGAGTGCAGCTACACCACAACAGAAACATGTATGCACAATAAGCAGCTGGCTGTGGTGGAAGCAGCTGCATTCTTGTCGTGAAGTGGTTTATGTGACATCCTTAATATTTTGTTTCAGAGGGCCGTTCATTCTCGATCATCTCGTGAAACCAGAGGTCCAAACTAAACTAAAAGATTAGTTTGGTTTTTTCCAGGGAAAGAGTAATCAGCCATTATTTTCTCTACCATGTGAGATAATAGTAAGCTGTGTTTCTGCACAGACCCTCAGAGCAGAAAAGTCAGCAGATAACAGTAATCGAAACTGCTCTCTCAGCCCTGTATTTACGACCACGCTTCCTGACACCCTGCTCTACTCTGACATGATAACTACTAGCAGCACAAACCAGCAGGAGGGTGGGAGCGGAGGCTGTACCTTGTCCAGCAGTGCGTTCTGCCACAGGCGGAAAATCATCATGTAGCTGCGATCTCTTGCGCCAAAAGATGTGAAGAAATGCTGAGAGGGTGATTATCAACGCAACAGGAAGGAGGGGAGGAAGAAAAGGAGGGAGAGAGAACAAAAATGTGAGAACAGGTTTGACGGACGGTTTCCCCCCGTTTGCCTCGTCACGGCCGGTGAAGATCGAGCCGAGTCAGCTTGTTTCATAACGCTTCTCTAACAGATTGAAGTGAACCGTTTCAACAGCTGACACTATCAACGGTTAAACCGCAGAATGTCCTCGTAAATCAAAGCGTCTCTTTTATTATTCGTCTTTGACTCTCACCTTCTCGTTGTCAGTGCTGATCTGGATGGCATTTGGGATGAGCTTGGCAGTCTTCTCCTTGGTCATAGAGGTAACGTCCTTCAGCAGGATGGTGATCTGAACCAACAAGCAGAGGAGAAAGCTTTACAGCGTGCAACGCTCTTATCTCGCAGAGGCCATCTTTATTGATCTGCAAACTTCACTCTTATCAGACTGCAGGTGTGACAATTAGTTTGCAGAAGGTGTGCGCCAGTGTACACAGTGTAGCTTACAGTGGTTTCCCAGCGGAAGATGTTGCTGTAGAAACACAGCCAATTCTCTGACAGATAAAGGCGTCCCTGAAGCAGAATATCCTTCTGCAGAGCGCAGGAGTAGTCTGAGAAAAGACAGACGGAAATAAATGTCAAAAACAGCCATCACTGCCACAGATCAACGTCAGACAGGTTGTAAACACCACTTGGCTCTTAGCAGTGGGGCTGGTGGGCAGAGAAAAATGACTGAAACTCTTACAGAGAGTCTACGGCATCATTATGGCATCAGCCTGCGGTCCAGCAGGAGCGATGATGCAGCAAACAAGACTCACAAGCCCTTTTCCATTCCACGGGTCACCACAGTTTTCACGGTTCTCCCATTAGGTACCGGGTCCTGTGACCTTTAGTATCTGCTCGCCCGGGATTCCAAGCGAGCGGGTACTAAATTATGACATCATCAGATTGCATGCCACCGATTGGCTGGCCAGTAGCATCACTCGATGAGTCATGAGAGCATCTCAGCAACGAGGGAGATGGTTTCAAAACCAACGCAGTGGTTCCAGAGCCAGACGAAAAGCCACAGACTGAGCAGCAGGTATACTGTTGCCTCGACGTCCACCTTTTTGCGGGACACACGTTGCTATGACAACAAACACATGTTAGGTAGTACTGGTTTGCAGGGGAAACCCAGTCGATCGAAGTAAACACTAATGGAAAAAGGGGCTAAAGCGTCCAGACTGACACCTGGGAAACACTTGTACAGCATCAGTGACGAACTGCTGTTCCTGTCTGTCATGCTGTTGGTCGTTAGAGAAGATCCAAGTCATACAACAAAGAAGTTCTTTGTAGTGAAGCGAAAGCGAGTTTCACTTCGCAGCCTACGTCTTTGCTTCTCACACGGAGCTTTTTGATCCTTGATGGTTTAATCGCAGCCTTCCTCTTTGTGGTGAACTAATGTCACTTCCTTTCTGCTCAAGCAGACCTTTCAACCAACTGGCATTCAACCTACAAAAAGGGCTTTAACTGTCGCTGCTATGTGCTGCTGGCTTTTGCAGGCCTGCATTCGAGAGCGTCTCCGTGTGTTGAATCTACTAAATCTGCATAGTTCTCCTCTCAGAGCCAAAAAGAAACCAGTGTGGAACCACAGATGGCGTTTCTCAAGCACCTGTGTGCTGTTGGCACACAGGAATAACATTTGTGATTTTCAATAGATTCGACGTCTGCTGTTCATCTGGGTATGTTAGTGGGGGCAACGTTTACTCCACCTCCCCACCCAGCCGCCTCTTTCAGCTCTTGTCCCTATTCTGATGCCCAAAACCACCTCAACCCGAGCAGCAGCTCTAAGCTGAGCACCATGAACCTGTTGCAACTGCAAACCATTCCTTGTACTGTACATCTTAGAGTCACACGTCCTTAAATCTTCTATCCTCCCTTTCCTTATGACCTTCCCATTCCTATGCACTAGGAATCATTTTAACCTCTCAGAAAGTGGACTATTCACGGCCGGCGTGGCCGATTATAAAATCCTGGTGCGCTGGTGGTACTGCACACTTTGTCACATGCTTCACTCACCCACTATAAGTCGCTCTGAGTCAGGAAGTTTCTTGAAGATTTTACGAAAATCTTCGTTCCGCTGTTTGTACGTGGGGCTGAGAACCTGTGAGTGACGACAGGAAAGAAAAAACAGAACATGTTATTCTACCTCACAACCATCCTAGCAGTAAACATCTCGGGTAACACTTGCATTTGTTTAATCAAGAAGAAGAAAAAACACATTTTTAAATATCACACTAAACCAATCATTTTACTGTCAACCAGTTTCATCTACTGGAAGTAAAAGCTGAAAAAAGCCGTTAAAGAAGAAGAGGGCGTGTACTTACGTTGTACCAGCTCTGCATTTTCTGCAAAGAAAAAAAGGAAAACATTTAGTACTCAAAGAAAATCAGTCACAGCAGAAACAGAACATTTTGACTCCGTTTTATGCAACGCTGAGGTTGTGCAGCTTTAAAGGGATGTCCAAACTTTCACCACTTCCCTATTTTAAAAAAAGGTAATTGTCACTGTGCAGCTGCAACAAACCGTCTTGGCTGCAACAGGCTGCTGCCTTCAAAGCGACGAGCCTGCAGTGAGTACGAGGTGAACCCAGAGCCTTCGGGTTACGTGTGCCGTTAGGTAAATTTACTCAGGGCAAACACGCTAACGTTTTACAGTCTCCTGAAAGAACGAGTCAACACTGGAAGAGCTGACACGGCTGAAGTGAGAGCTGCTAAAAATAAACATTTACTTTCACTTATTGTATTGTGTGAATTCACTGAAGACTCAAGACCGTTTTTATTGACATTACGTAACACAAGCGTGTTCAATCAACGTCTGGCAAACACAGAGTTAATATTTAAGTGACCGGATTGAAGCAGAACCGTTTCCTAACTGGTTACTAAACGCTGCGTCGGATCAAATTTTACAGAGTCATGAAGACGCCCGTTTGAATCTCTGATGAGCACCACGAGACTTCTGCAGCACTTTGGAATTTCTGCTTTGATTGCTTATGAAATGCGGTCAGATCTTTATCCAAATCAAAGTTACACAAACGCAATCGGACTAACATAACACACAATCAGTTGTACGTTTTATGACCTTACTGAACACACTGACTCACAATGCAGCAATGCAGGCTAAGACAGCAACCTCTACAGTTTAGTAACTTGTACAAGCTCCTTTTCAGCAACACCTCCATCGGGCATTTCCTGTCTCTTCTCAGTGAAGTAATTCTGGAGTTTTGTGTATTAGAAAAAGAAAAATAATTTCCATGCATCGCTGCCCTCCTCCACACTGGACTCACTTCTCCACACACTTCTTGGACTACATAACACTCTCCTCTCACTTCCAGTACTTGCACTATTCTGTATTACACTGTTTGAGTCCATCTATGTACCACTGTATTTATTTATTCTCATTGTTTTCTACTCTTATTCCATTTCTATTCAAGTACAAAACTGTTGTACTCATCCTTAGTTTATCTTAGTTTCTGTATAGTTGAATCTTTGCTTTTACAGTTTGCAGCTTTGATCCAGGAGGACGATATTTCGTCTGACTGTATACTTGAGTGTATGATGTTGTGTTGATAATAAAACTTAACTGTCAGCTTCTGGGATACAATCCTGAAGGATAGTCGGCTTCTTCCACTAAAGCACCATGTCACAGAGGAAGTGATAGCCAAGCAGCTTGGAAAACATCCAATTAACATTTTTGATTGAGGTCCAGAAAACGTCTTAAATCTTAATCTGATTGAGAACCTATGATCAGTCAAATTTCAAAATTTCAGGGGCCCATAATGCAAAAAATTTCACTTTCACAGTACTGAAGGTATGCCACACTGCTAATGCTGCTAGCCTGAAATCAAAGCAGGCCTGCAGCTATGAGACGAGTGACGGTGATGGAGCAGCAGTGCTAGCACCAGCAGGCTGTTCTCATTTCTCTAACTTGTGCCCCCTCGTCTCCTCTGTCTTCCTGCCTCTGACCGTGTCAGTACATCATGTGGAAGCACGCCTCAGTTCCTAAAATGTATCTGGAGAACGGGGGATTAGACGGAGGTTAATCCTTTGTTGGATGTGTTTTTTTCCTGCAGCATAAATGAGGCGTGGCACATAGCTGGATATACACACTGTGATCGCAGGGTGCATGAGCCGATGAAACTTTCTGCCCGTCGCCGCTTGTGTGCGTTTTGTTTTTTTAATGTATCGACGTTTTGTACCATGTTGCAAGCTTAATTAAAAGTAGTCGTAAATACAAAACATGCCAGGAGCATGTCATAGGCATGAAACACAGCTGTAGCTGGGCTATAACTAAACCTGTGAGCAAGTCTCATTTTGTTAAATGCCTGCCGTCTCTCCCCATCTCTTCCCAGCTGTGGATAAATTCTACATACAGTTAAAACTACTGGATGCTTCCTGATGGCACGTGGTGAGGATGAATGGTCCTTTTATGTTCAGGATGCTAGCAGCTCATTGAACTGTCTGTCCCTCATAAAACCTTTGGGGAGCTGGACTCTAGAAGACTTGAATGATTACTTTTTATTCTAAAAAACAGCCAAAGAAAGTTGGTTCTCGTTATATATGTATGTTTATTTTGCTGTTATTTGACATGAAACTATGTGTCTTTAGAAATGCTGTTGCATCCTCCATCTCCTCCAGGTGTGAAATATGCCATGACAGTGCTGTTGGTCACAACTGCTTATCTTTAGGAAACTTTGGTAAATGGTAAATGGCCTGTATTTATATAGCGCTTTACTAGTCCCTAAGGACCCCAAAGCGCTTTACATATCCAGTCATCCACACATTCACACACTGGTGATGGCAGCTACATTGTAGCCACCCTGGGGCGCACTGACAGAGGCGCCCCAGGGTTCCTGTAAGGCTTCCTGTTTAAACAAAGGCGTCAGATTCAGTTTCATTATGGGCCCCACTGCAAACAATGATAATCAAGTTAAGGGCTAGACGTATAATTTAATAACATATTTAATTTAGTCACAAACTAATGTCTCATTTAGCATTTTCACACGCTTGAATATGACAACGTTTATCAAAACATTTTTTTTATCATGTAGTTTATCTCTAACACACAGAGCAGCTGTTTGCCATGAAAGTAAAACTCAGAAACTCAGTGCTGTAGCGTCACGTCTCCTTCAGCTCAGCTCTGAAGCCTCCCTGACTACAACTCCTCGTCTTTGCTGCCGTTTGGCTCGTTGAAAACAGAAAAGGTGTCACGGCAGATGGACACCCGGCTCTCTCGCTGCATTCATTAAAGACGTGGGCGACCTCCCACGTCTAACACTTTCATTTAAACTGTCTACTTTCAGCACCAACTTTCCTTCTTGTTGCATTCTGTTCTGTAGTTTCTCAGCCGGCAGGTACGTGCCTGTCTGTTTAGGTTGGCGCTTGCACAGCTAGAATTTTACTAAGATTTGATTGAAATTGGTGAATGGACAGGTTGAGGCTGACATACGTGACTTAAAAAAGGACAGTCTCAACTCAAATTGCCATGAGCCTAGCTGCATTTATAAGGAGGGGAACTGCTCTGCATACCATCGAGTGTGTTTAATGTAGCTACTTTAGTCTGATTAGATAAAGCTAATTAGAAGATCAGAACCACCGTTTTTAGCAATCAATGCAGAAAATCTGGATGCAAATGCAAAGTGTTTATTGCGTTTTTATTTCTGCAAACTGAACACGGACACAGCCTCCAAGCTGCATGTGGCGAGCAGCAAAGAGGCGACTGCTTTATTTGCACAAAAACCTCTGGTTATAGAAGTCTATGGGAAACCGATGCTACTCCACACTTGCTCTGTGACCTCATTAAACACTTTCCCGATGACTTTATGGGTCATGTCAGTAGCTTCAGCTCATATTAAATAAAATATGAAGCTCACTTTGTAAATTATGGTCATTATTAGAATAAAAATGGAAGATTGTTGCATAACAACGTGTCTATGACAGTTTGTTAGTCCAGTTTCAAAACACCAAGATGGCAGCGGTAAAACATTTGTGAGGTCACAGTTGCTGTGTCGATCAGTCTACGATTCACCTTAGCAGATATTTTCACTTACCTTGGCATTGCGGCTGAAGTGGCGAGAGGCGATTGGGTAGGCAGACGAGAGGGAGGAGGCAGAGGGTATGGAGGGGAGCGCACCGTCCGAACCAGCACCTCCTCCACCTCCACTGCTGCTCTTCTCTCCTCCAGCCTCATTCTCACTGGCCCTGCCTCCCCCGAGGACCCTGCGCCGCAGGGAGGGAGAGCTGCCGGGGGTGCTGCGTGGAGAGTTACTGGCCGTACTGGAGATAAAAAGAGACAGGAAAAAAACAAAACATTCAGCTGAGGGGAGAAGAGAGGAAACCGCTTCACATTTCATTGCTTGACTTGCCCAGTGAGTCTTTCATGTCGTGCTATGAAGAAAAGCTGCAGGCGTTTCTCATTTGATGATAAAACGCCATCACAAAGTGCCTACTGAGGACCAATGAGGGGCCACGCAAGGCCAGACCTATCAGCTAAAGTCATTTTGACTGGTACAGATAGACCGGGGGGGCATTTAAATCCAGTTAGTAAAGGGTGTTAAGACCATCCAATCAAGACGTGCAACTTTGAAACCCAAGAGCCACAAATTAAACACCAGCAGGTCAGAACGACAGCGTACGAGCTTCAGTTTGTCTCTGATTCAGTTCTTTAAGTAAACAAGTGAAAAGTCAGACACAAATTTAGATGAGAACATAAGAAGGTCAACGGCGACAACAACTTTCCCACAAGCTTCTCTCATTTAGTTTTATTTGACGATAAAAAAAAATGGAATCATAATCTTACTGCATTTTACATCTTATATAACAAATTAATCAAGCACAAGAAGAAAACTAGTAGAGTAAAAACATTTAAACATCCACTGTCATTAGCTTTGGGAATTAATGCCACAACGCAGTAGTAGGGGTGGGCGATAGAAACGATATAAATTTAGCCAACGATAGAGATACTATATCGCTCTATCGCATGTTGATGATGTCATCAAGCTGCGCCTGTTTTGGTTGAAAGCATCGCAGCAGCTACAACCATTATCATCTGCAAATTATGGCGGGCGACAGTCATAGCAAAGAGGTGAAGCACTTTTGAAATATGGGGAAAGCCAAAAACTGCGCTTCCTCCACTTCCGTAACATTGATTCATTAATGTTGAATTCTCTCGCAGCTGCTCTGTTCCCATGTTGTTGCAGTATATTAATAACTAACCTCGTATTGTGGATGAATGATCTCAGTTGTTCTCCTGACTGAAGTTGCCCCGTGTACAGCATCCTGCAGTGCGATTGCATTTGTCCCTGACCACCAGAATCCCGCACGTTAACTTTTATCGAGTGGAAAAAAAGTTGGCTTCATCCTCCAGCTTCACTGTGCTAATGTTATGCTAACATAGCTGTGTCGCTAGCAATCACGTAGCACAACATTATATACCAGCTAGCCCAACTTCAGTAACCCTGCAAATGTCACTGCTGTTTAGTTTCCTGTCTTTATGTTAGAAGTGACAGCAGAGCTGTACGTTTGAATTAGTTTCAAAAATCTCAGTCAGAACATGGTATGAAATGTTTAGGTGGAAACTAGCGAGCTAACTTCCTGTTAACGGCTAACTCCGTTAAATTTAATATATTCTGTTTTCATGGATGCCTGGATGTTAAACTTAATTGTTACACCTGGTAAAGCAGCAACGCTGATGATTTTATTAAAGATGAAAGAATTTAGACAGTTTTTAACTCTCAGTGTTCGTTTGACTTTGGGACCTGAAGCAGACGGAGTTTTGGACCCAGCTTACTCCGAAGCTCCTCACTACGGCAGCCGTAATGCTCTGACAATCCATCAAGCAGTGCTGCTTACCAAAGTTACACTAAAACATTTTTAACAGATTTCTGCAGCCCAAATCGGTTCGAGGTCAGTAAGCACAACCAGAATTCATACATAAGGAACACTCTCGATTTTTGAGAAAATTAAAGGATTTTAAGTCCTTATAGTTTGGAAAATACATTATACAGAAGAAAAGAATATATCGCGATATATATTGTTACCGCACGTGCTTCAAATTATACCGCGATACAGATTTTAGGCCATATCGCCCAGCCCTACGCAGTAGTCCAGATTTCTTTTTCAGAAATACATCCATATCCTGTGTGAGTAAAACTGTCATCATCAGTCAATCACAGATATTCCCGTCTTTCAAAAGACACACACAATGTATTTCAGGCCTTAGCGCTGTCACACTAGCTTTTATTGCCCCATTATCACAGCCGAATGATTTCAGGATAACAATATTACATCATCTCCATGGAGAATCTGAATGTCAATACCTTTAACATCAGTAAATCTCATCTTTAGCTTTTTTTATGTTTTTTCCCCTCATAAAAAGTCATTAACTGTGAGCCCATCACTTATCAACTATATGTTAGAGCGTCTGCTACAAGGTGGTTTTTTGTTGGGCTCATTTTAACCTGCTTTTGGTTTTCAGATTAAATTTGCTAAAGCATTATTGTCGTGGCACGCGGCTATCAGCATGATAGCTTGTTTGAATAATCAGCATTATTTAAACACGTTTTTTTATTTACTTGATGTTTAAGTGCTCCTGCTCAAATATTACTGGTTCTTTTATCTCCTCTTGGCAAATTAATTATACTCAAGATATGACTAAAGCGAGTTGGTAACAGTCTTCAATAAATGTTCAAACGTTTACAAATAAAATGATTATTCATTCATTAGCATTTAAAATGTTTGGATGTAGCTTTAAGAATCAATGAGCTCCAAATATAAAATGATATGAGGCACATTTTAATCCCTGGATTGGATTTAAAAGAAGCTCCTTTTGGGCTACAGTTACAAATGTAATACAAGAAACCAAAGCAAGAAGAACTGCTGATACACTCATAGCTTTAACCTCACTGTGTCTGCAGTGTGAGGCAGACACACTCAAAACATGCATTCATTTGCTTTCAATCAGTAAACTAATATTTTCACGCTGCCCTCGTGACTACAAAGACCATCGCCTACTGATCAATCACGTCTCTGAAAAGTGGCACCACCATTCCCAGGAGATCCCTCAGGCCTCGGAGCACATGGAGTACGGAGGTCAGACGTCTTTAGAGAGCTCAGAATAATATTTGATTGATGCGAAGTTCTACTGCACAAAATGTGACGAATGACATAAAGAAAACATCTGTGAGAAGATAAAACTGATCACTTTGTCTTTAAAATACCACAAAAAATGAACTAAAGAGAAAACAAAAACAAAACCTTTGCCATTTGTTAGCAGTTTCCTAAACAAAAATATAGTAGCAAGCAATGTTCCCTCTAAGCTGCGCGCGCAATTGCGCACTGCGGGCACGTCTCTGCGCACAGAAAATCTGTGTTGCGCACAAAACAAATAAAAAAATCTCACCTGAATTTAAATTTAAATTAAAACTTGAACAATTCTGTTTTGCAGTGTGAGTCAGTGACTGGCTGCTCCCGTATGGGATTAGAACGATGCCACCTTATCCCAAAGTCCAGCCAATGATGCGATTCACATTCGTATATACGCAGCCAATCAACGTCGCTGACAGGCTATGACAGCGTCCTTATGTGCGACACCGGTGTTTTAGCGAGCAAAGCGGCTGATGTGGAGTGAAGCCACGTTAATGACAACGTGTACAACCATTGGAGATGTGAGCAGGACAGACGGAACAACTGACGGACAAAGTGAGGACTTTATACCAGTTTTTAAATTGTGTTGATCGGCCACGTAAAACCAGAGTTATGATAAAAATATCTGCAATGTTTGTTTTTTCCCCCCGAATACTGTCGTTGTTTATATTTACTGCGGGAAGGAACAGTAAAAACTGCGTTTGATAAGGAAAACGCTCGAAAGCCTGTGAGCGAAAACAAACCTCCCCCCAGCATTTCCTATTGGTGGAAAAATGTACCATGTGGACCAATCAAAAAATGATATGGCAACATGGCATTTAGTGGTTTAGGAAGGGGGGAGTTTCAGGATTGAAGGCGGAATTGAGATGTGAGAGATTTGCAACGTTTAGCGCAGATCTTGTGTAGTTAGTGTGTAGTTAGTGTGTAGTGTAGTCAATAGTGTTGTTGTGTGTGTCAGAACAATGAGGCGACTGCTGAGTGTTACAGGTGTTACAGCAGTGATACATCTGCTGCTGTCAGGCCTGCAGGTATCAGGCTGATGTTCTCCTTCATCTCATAGTGGACAGAAATTATTTTTTGGAGTGGCACAAATAATTTGTGTGGCATCAGATTTGATGCAGAACAGCTGATTGTTCTGTAAATAGTTTGAAATGTTTGTTTAAAAAAACGCCTTGGCTGCATTTTTAGGTAAACAGCTGCAAAAAAACTTTGTTGTTTGCATAACTCAGTAACTTTTTTGGAGAAGTAACTATATAATTAATTGCCCAACATTGGTTATTATATCCTGTATTTTGCAGACAGAGTTACAGACTCTCTCCCAGACCACAGACTCATAATACAAGTCAGAGCTTTATAAAAATAATAATAATAAAGTTGTGTTTTCAAAATTGGAGTTAAAGTTATTTTTCCTTCCAATAGTGTTAACATGCTACACAGGTCATGAACAAGGTTTTTTTAAATTTTCATTGTAAGTGGGCTAAAGCAGTTAATTAAAAGTCGTCTAACATAAATGTAAATGCTGTAATTTGATTATTTTACTAAACCATGTAACTTGGATGGATTCGATGCTGGCGTGACCACAGTGCACGTCTGCTGTCGCTCACAGTGGTCCAAGGGACGCTCAGGGAGTTTGTGTGTTTGCTCAGACACATGAAAAATTAGAGGGAACATTGATAGTAAGCAAGCTAAAGAGACACCTGGAAACCAAATATCACATGACATCTGAACCTGAGGCAGAAACCTCTTAGATCGTTAGATTAATGCTGGATTTTTTAAAAATGTCTGATAAAGGTTTTGAGGCATGTTAGTGGAGTTTAGTGAAAAACAGACATTGTAAGTAAAAGAGTCTGAAAACCATTTGGAGTCTTCATCTTTCCCTGACGAGGATCAATAAGAAACCGATAATACAGGAGGAATTATCTCCCTGCTGGCTGAAAGCAGGTTTATATGGAAGTAATTTTAAGTTTTCATATAAGAAAATCTTAAATTGAGACCTTGCTGACCTTGAATGTACTCAATTTCAAGTACTATAAATTGTTACACCATTTAACGTCACGTCTTTGTGACTGAAAGTAAATGGCCTGTATTTGTATAGCGCTTTACTTAGTCCCTATGGACCCGAAGGTGAAAGAATCAAGACTTACACGACAAACACGACAGACTACTTTCATTAAAGCAAATCACCTGTTTTATGTCAGCTTTCTCTCCTGGCTTTATTAATATTGTGCTTTTGTAGGTTTACCTACTTCAAACCCTACTATACATACTGTACAACAGGATACACAGTGTTCAACCTCTTCGGATATTTAAAATATAGTTTTCCTGTTTGTAAAGTACACTGCTCTGCCACTAGTAGGGGTGGGGAAAAAAATCGATACTGTGTAGTATCGTGATATTTTGTTTGCTATCGATACAGGGACAGCAGATATTTTGTTACAAAAAAGGTTTCTGTGCTCTGACTTCAGAGCATGTTGATCCTTTTTCTGAGCAACAATCCTGACATTCCTTCACTGTCCAAATGTGTTTAACTGTTTTTGGCAGCAATAAACATGACAGTTTACTTATTTTAATTTAAGACATGTTTTATTTTAATTAAATGTAAAACTTTTTTATTTAATGTAAAATTATATTTTGTTTTAATTTACTTTCAAATTCTTCAGTTGCTGAATGGGCTGCATAGTTTTCACAAATTGCATAGTTCAGAATAGCTATAATTGTACCAGATGGTTGCATTCAGTTAAGTTGGACTAGACTGTAATACAAACTGTTCAGTTTGTCAACAATAAAACTGAAATGAGAGAAAGACTGAGTGTGAGACTTTGATATTAGATAAAATGAATATTGATAAAGTTTACCTTCATGTACAGAATCTGAATATCGCAAAATATTTTTAAAAATTGCAATAATATTGTATCGTGCGTTAAGTATTGTGATAATATCGTATCGTGGGATGTATGGTGATTCCCACCTCTAGCCACTAGTAGACCTGTCCTTGTTTATGATTGGTCATATGATGCCAACATCACTTCCTTCATGTGATTGTGCTCTTAACTAGTTTGGGAAACTTAGGGAAAAAACAAAGGCTGAGATTAACACAAAGGCTTAGCTTAAAAACTCAGTATCAGGAGTTCATGAGGAAACAGGAGGAGGAGGTTAGTCAGAATGATATAACCTCCAAAAACAACCACAAGGAGAACTGAAGCTGAGGGAGTCACCCGTAAACATGACCGGGTTTGTTTTTACAGGGAAATAATCCTTAAAATATTAGCAGTGATGCTAATCACGGGAGCATTATGTCAAGTAGCATTAAGCTATCTTTAGGTAACGTACGCAGGGCAGCAGAGCCTCTAAATAGGCTTGTTGTGCAGCTGGTCAGCTGGCAGAGTGTGAGGACACTGAATGATGTGAGTCTGTGTCAGCACGCGTTTACAACCCGGGTTTAAATCCGCCGGCAGCTCAAGTGTAAAAGGAAAACAATACTTGAGGTTTTCACAACTCTCCGTGACGTAAGCAACCCTCATCCCGACAACATATTTAACAACAAGCACCACCAACTATTGTCACATAAACCCTCATAACATAACTTATTTCCTATCATAATAATAGTTAACTGATTTTCCAGAATCCACCTCTGGGGGTGACTAAGACAGCCAGTAAGCATGGTTATCATATACAGTAAAGAACATGAGACTGTTAGCTGGAAATCAACAGACTTATGTCACTTCTGATCATCTGATAAGTCAATAAAAATCCCAAATAACACACATGTTGGTAGAGGGATATTCCCTGTGGGGACAAACAAATGCTATCTGCAGAACAAAGGTTTTAGTTATAACAAAGACAATAATCACATTTCCACATAATACAACTGGCTGAAAAAAGAGTTAACTGGAGGAGTTTCAGTTACTGAAGAATAAAGTTGTCCAATCTAACAAGACATACAGTCCAATTAGATCAGGCAACTAAATGCTACATACGTGTGTTTTCTTTTTTTATCTGCTGCATGTTTTAAATTCAACAGATATTCAACAGCCAAAAAGCCCCAATCTGAGCCAAAAACAACTCTGTATGCACAGGCTAAACAATGCTGACTGCAAAATAGTTCAAAGGAACTGAGTCGTTCAAATTTGATAAATCTCTGTCTCAAACCGAAATCTGTGGAAGGATCCACAACTGGTGAAGATTGCTGTACAATTGAAACTTCCAAGATATATAAAAATAAAAAAAAAGTAAAAATTGACTGTTCTTATGTTTAGGCAAAGACTGAAATTAGAGGTCATATGTTAAAGCTTCAAAATAAGTGCCCTAAAAAAGGCTCGAGATGGTTGCTGAGTGGGCAGAATTTGCTTTTAAAAGGATGTTTTGGATCAGAGCACCTGAGGAAATCTGTGCCTCTTTTACACCATCGTCATCTTTGATGATTAGTACTACGTTTTACCAGAAAGGAAGAGTTTCTATATCTATATGAGAATTTACTAGAGAACTGCTTCCTCTAAAATAATATAATATGTACTTTAAGTCAAGTATTATCAGCTGGCTAACATTTCTGAGACTCTTACTTTAACCAGTCACTGTGTACATATGCCTGCTTTAAGATGGATTTCTTAAGGTCAGGACGTCATACAGGAACGTGAGTTATTCCATTTTAAACTGTGTATACATATGCACACTGTTAAAGCACTAATCATTTTAGCCACATTCTTCATATCCAAATATTTTAAAAAGATTGCCCTGCTTTTCAATACTGACACAGAAAAAAAGACTTGTAAGTTATGTGAAATATTTCCATTTATACCAAGTTAAGTAAAACTCTGGTATTGTAAAATAATATTTGCAATATGGTCAATAAGTGAAACGTATGTATGTATGTATATAAATCAGTCCAGCCCTACCCTCCTTTGATTGTAATTATGCTTCAAAATATGCAACAGATACATTTTATATCTACATATATAGCACATATTATAAAGTTATGGCACTGTTTACAGTGCAAAACAAACAAACGGACTAAAAATATATATTTATATCCATCTAGACAGATATACACGCACACAAAGACACAAACCCCCCACAAACAGGTGAAAAACTAAAAAACTGATTAGATGAGAAATGGACAGCTCTTCTGTCCGGACCTCAGTCCATTCAAAGAAACCAACAAATGATATGCAGTCACTGGGCAGGGCTTGTACCCAGGAGGAGGGATTAGCTTAAATATTGTCCTCTATCCTGTCACCCATTAAATCCGACAGATGATCAGCTAATGTGCAGCTAGCACATGGAAAACAATCGGTCTGCTGAGCCCGTTTACGACCTAATAACCTGCCAGAGAAGCAAAGTCCAAGGAGAGGGGAAATATGCGAGACGTTTTCAGCTAAACCAGCAGCCTGTGCACAGGATGGAGGCTGGGCGGATGGAGGGAGGGTGGGGGACCTGCGGGATGAAGCTATCAGCAGGCTGTTGCTGCGCCTCCGTGCTACCGCTCTGCAGGATGCGACCTGTGTGGGTACGTAAAGCGGAGCATTGCACAGCAGCCATCCTCCCTCCTTTATGCCACTTACTCGAACATGTCATGAGGCGTTTGTGGTCCAGCTGATGGTCACAAACCCTCGCAGCAGGAATATGGCACCGGTGTTCCTGCTCGGAGTGTGCAGATGAAGCACGGCCGCTATCAGGGTTTTTCTTCTGCCGCGTTTCCTTCAATAAATCCGAATTAATTTCCCACCGGGGCCGACGCCCCTGCACCTCGCCGGTACCGGACACACACCGCTACTCCCTATGCCGACTGCAAGACCCGGTAACGGGCTGCCGTGTCTGCGTCCATCCGTAATCCTTTTGCAACTATAGGGGGAGGGTGGGGGAAGGTGGGGGAAGGAAGAGCAGGAGGAGGAGTAAGGGAGTGAGAGAAGGAGGGAGGGAGGAGGCTCCGTGTGTATTTTTTTTTGTAAACCGCTCAACTGATGGCATCGACAAGGATGAAAAGTCCGACTGAGCCGTTTCTACCTTAATGAAGTGGGCAGGGGCGTTTCCGGGTGGAGGGTGGCACACGGGGCAAGGACAAGGCATGGGGCCCCACAGGAATCAGCAGTAAATACACAACAAAGCTGGTCAAGTATTACAGAGGATATCAGCGAAAGGGAGAAAAACCAAAGAAACGAACTTCAACTTAACTGGATTTGTCTGAATTAAAATCTTAAAAAGAATCAATAAAACTTATTCAGAATAAATGCAGAATATAGTGAAGTACAAGTATAAAGAAACATGCAAATAGACAAGTATGTGAGGATACTTCAAGTAAAAGTGTATTAAAAGTCGTAGTTTGGTAAAGTATTTGCTTAATTCCACTACGAGCCCTATCAGAGCTCTCATCCAATGGGAGTCTTAAGTTTAACAGCACTTGAGTCCAAAGGCAGTGGTGGGAGGATCGGTGTCATGATATAACCCCCTCTGAGCACCTCTTTACAATGAAAAGGGTGAAAATCATGCTTCATCTCGATGAGGACGAAGTGGTTCCTCACAGTCAGCAGCTCGTTAAGTTTGAACATTTACTAACTCAGGTGAATTATTGACTTCTACAAGCATCCATGATGGATATCCAGGGGTGTGTCGCATGATCCCCACTAAAATACGACTAGGTTCTACTTCTACTCTACTTTATGTTCGATTCAAATACTTTATACCCAATTACGTTGCAATTTATTGTTTTGCAGATTTTAAAATATAAATAATTTAACATTTAAGTTAATACACATTTATAAATCAATTTTAAAAAATCTGTAATAAGGCCTTTGTTCTGCATATAGAACACAGATTAAATATTCTGATTTCAGCTCATATTAACAAGCTTTGCTAACAAGCGCCATCCATAAAGTGCACGCGTGCATCACACGAGCAAATATATCTGCAAATTAGTACCAAGTCACAGCCTGCTAAAGCCCTAGGATCTCACTCAGCAAAACAGGCGCGCTGACTTTGTGCAGGTTAATAACTCACCTTGTGTCCAGTTATGAGGAGGGAAACTATCCACAAAGAGAAAAACTGCTTTGCTCTGAAGCAGGCTGTACTGTATTTTCACACATGAGTCCATGGGGATGGTCACTTTTGGAGCTAACCTCAAGGTTTGTTAGTTTGTGGGTCATTACCTATTAATGTGTTCAAGTATAGCATCTTGTAAAGCTACAAACACGACTCCAATGTGGCTAGCTTTGACAGTACAGAGGCCACGTCTGCCTGTAGTGAGTCCACCTGGCCAAAGTCCAGAGCCCACCCAATCCTTTAACCCTCAGGCTCTCTGTCCATCCCTCTGGATTACAGTCCACATCATAATCCACACTGGCCTGAGCTAGGCCCACATTTCCACTATTCTGTCTCCCTGTGTGTAATCTGCTTTTCTGAGGTTCACCCACAGATGGCTCATACTCATGTCAGAGTCTCATGCACCAAGCGGGTAATGTGTAAGGCCAGATGAATGCACCGTAAAAGAGCAGCCAAACAAAGAGCTGCTTACTTTAAACCTCAGAGCCTGTGAGGGTACATGCTGTAACACAAACCAAAGAATACAACTGCAAAAGCTAATTAACAACTCCAGGTTAAAGCAGTGACAGTGCGATTATCAGGGCCAGTACACAGCTACATTCTCGCCTGAAAATATGTTAAACGTTTATTTTGTGACCCGGAAAGAATAATAAGAGTAATATAAAAACTAACTAGCTGCCGCCATTGTTGACAACAGAGCTGGGCTGCGCTATGAATTCTGGGACGGAGCTACTTCTTCTTCTTCGGAGTTTAACGGCAGCTGGCATCCTTGTACATGCAGTGCTGCCATCTTCTGTTTCAGTCCGTTATTACACTCTTAAATCCTGCTACTTATTCCTGCGTCTTTTGTGATCTTACAAAGCTTCAAACGACGCGTCGACTATTAAATCAGTCGTCGACGATTTTGATAGTCGACGTAATCGTGACTAGTCGACTAATCGTGGCAGCCCTATTTGACAACTCACTGCAGACACATCCCAACCTGAATAAACTACAAATCTGTGGGAAACATGCAAATGTTGTGACAACTCTGAAACCTGTGCAGCCCCAGTTTCACCAAACATTATTTAAACCAAATGTTTTCTTTTCCATTTAAGCTCCACAAACATTTGCTTTCACCATTAAAAAACCCTCCCTAATCCTCGCTGGCCGGGTCAGCTGTGAACATTAAAAATCATTAATATGCTGCAGAACAATATAAGTAGGTCAATAAAAGGAGGCGCTGATGAAGAGGACAAGGGCACAGCTGTTCATGTGCATGCCCTCAGAAGCCCACTGCAGTGATCCACACATCCCTCATCTGATTGGGCTCACATGACATCATCAGACCAGGAACTCGCTCCCATTGGCTGGAGGTGATGTCATCATTCCGAGGAACAGATAAAGAGTGCAGGAACCCGCCTCTGGTCCTTGTGCCTGACTCAGCTCCGCTTTTCCTTCAGAGGTGGTCTCATTTTCTTTGTTTACAGTTTACATAACCCGGGTTCTGTCCTCAGTCACACCATCCTCTCAGGTCATCTGGAGCAGTGATGTTGATGTTTAAATACAGGGTACAGTCTTTGCTTTATCACTGCGATCCTGCCATCTGACTGCTTCTAGGTTTTTGTTTTTTTAAATTTGACATCATAGCATACTTGGACTCAATCAGGATTTTAACAGGTAATCTGCAAAAACAAATGACTGGTATGGTATGTGGGAGGAAAGAAAAGCTAAGATAAAAACACTCCCATGTTAATAAAAGAAGTTGTGTTGTAATGAGTTTTTAGTCAAAACGGGAGGATTTCTTAGACATGTGTCGCATAAAAGCTTTTCAGCTATAAATAAATACATATAATTAGAAATTGGGAGGAAAATAAATAGAGAATTATGTAGATTCTGTCACGAGGTACAGGAATCATATCTCCAGTTATTTTGGCATCATAAGGCTATATTGTTGTTGGTCTATAAAGGTGAAAAGTACATTTCCTCTCATAATTCATCATTTTAAAGTTGTCCTGTAACTAAATTACAAATACATCCTTAATCAATCACACTGCCCAAACAAGCTCATCCCTTTATAAACGGTTTAAATTTTACTTGAACCTGGAGTAACCAGATCTGACCCTTTCTGCTCCTCTGGGAGATTCCAGGAAGAAGAGGCTGTGAACTTTAACCCCCACCCGCATAATTCTGTTCAAACTCTGAACAATCATTTATAGCATTTTCTTAGAGCCATTGCCACAGCACTGATTATGGTTTTTACGCAGAGAAGAGGAAAAACAACCAGTGGGAAACTCCGCGGGAACAGAGGCACAGCACAGCAGCCACATGCAGAGAGCAGTGGTGGACTAATGAGCTTCTGCATGGAATCAAACTACTAAACATGTTAAAACATAAAGCACAATCACACCCAGGACACAGCTTTCTTTAGGTGAGGTTCAGACGCTGTTACACACAGAATCCTTTGTAATGCAGTAAAGGTAAAAACAATAAAAAAAGCAACCCTGCAGTTATGAAATGTTTATTTGCCTGGAGACACAAAATTGTTATTTTCTTAAAGAATAAAAAAGGAAACTTCATTTACTTTCAGCTTAAACACAAACTTTCCTTGAGCTTTTTTTTTTTTTTTAAATAAATTGTAGAAAGGTGAGATGACAACTCTTTAATCAAAATATATTTAAAGCTATGATTGAACATTTAAATACAGAATCATGAAAAAGGAGCTTGCCTAAGTAATATCAAGCTTTGCAGAAGCACACCGGACCCGACTTGCTTCAGTCGAATGTGCTGCAGCTGGTTTCTGACAGGTTAGAGATTCAAGATTCAAAGTGTTTATTGTCATGCGTCACAAGAGAAAAAGGCATTTCTCTGTGCAATGAAATTCTTGTGCTGTCCACCCACAGATGCCGATTAATATATAGAATAAAACATATAAATACAAATAGTACAAATAAATAAATGATGACAGAAAAAGAGGCAAAAATATGGATATTGAAACAGATGTGTGCAAAAGAGCTAAAGCAGAATATGCTGGCTTAATATGTAAGATGACCTGATGTGCAATATATATATATTTTATTACTGTTCAAAAAAATAGTTATAAAGAGTTAATGCACAGATGTTGAAATGAGCTGCACAGCTGCACGCAGAGACTGACTCCAAACCCTGACGAAACAGTTTCACTGACACGAAATGTAATGCCACCATCACAAGATAACGCATCCTCAGGTTTACTTGTGAACATAATCTCTTCATCTCTTCAGAGGAAAAAGTGCTGCTTAGATAAGTACAGGGTGGGCCATTTATATGGATACACGGTAATAACATGGGAATGGTTGGTGATATTAAAGTCCTGTTTGTGGCACATTATATCACATATACTAAATGGCCTGCATTTATATAGCGCTTTTCTAGTCCATAGGACCCCAAAGCGCTTCACACTACATTCAGTCATCCACCCATTCACACACACATTCACACACTGGCGATAGCAAGCTACATTGTAGCCATAGCTGCCCTGGGGCGCACTGACAGAGGCGAGGCTGCCGGACACAGGCGCCACCGGGCCCTCTGACCACCACCAGTAGGCAAACATGGGGTTAGTATCTTGCCCAAGGATATTTGGCATGCAGCCAGGATGCAGCCTGGGATCGAACCACCGACCTTCTGATTAGTGGCTGACCTGCTCTGCCACCTGAGCTACAGCCACCCAAATAAGCTTTACGAGAAGGCCCACACCTATTTTTACATATAAAGGAAAAACGCTGGATATACAGCTCAGTTCTTCTCTTTTTCCTCCTCCTTAACTGTACGAACTTTGGCTATATGTCATACAAATAAAAAAAGAAAGAAAAACTTTTCATCCTGTCCTCACTAGCTTTAGGTAATTACCTTCACCCTAATCCAAAATAGCTGCTCTCGTGTAGTTTCAGAGAGAAAAATATGACTGAGAGCGTCATGTGCTTTTTATCTCTCACCAAATGTGCACAGATGAGAGGCTGCACAGCTCGTGTGAGTCACCGCCGTCTCAGCGGGCCTGAATGCAAATCGGCTGATGTTTTTACACAGCGGTAAGCACAGAATACCCAGGAGGCTGCTGAACACGGTGCGGACGCTCTGTTCTGACCTCCTGAACTTTATGTGCTGCGAGATAAGAAAGAACCTTCACTTGAATCACTGAAGGTAAAAAGAAAAGCTTGAGCTTGGCCTGTGCCATGAGGAGCAGATAAACTGTAGATAAAAACAAATAAATCACTGACTGAATCCAGCACACTAACCTGCAGCGGTCTCCGTCAGAGTCCCTGCTGAGCAGGCTCCTGAGGGACCAACGAGAGCGGCGGCTGGGTGACGGACTACGAGACCAGGAGCGAGACGGCGGTATGAGGAGGTCATGTGACGGACTGTCCCGACCTTGCTTCGCTGTCCCCATCTCAGTAACCAAAGAGGGCGAGGGACTCCGATGTTGAACAGCTCCCCTCTCTGTGGACGACTGTATCACGATTTGTGGAGTTTTGCCCCATTGCGGCTTATAAGCACAGCCTTGCTCTTCCTGTTTCCGCCTTTTGGTTCTTGTCCTACTACGGTGGGAGCCACGGGGTCGGTCGGAGCGCAGGGGTCTGGGACTAGGCGAACAAGACCAGGACTCTGTGTCCGAGGACGGCGGGAGGACGGTCAGCATTGGGACGGGGATGGGCTGAGCCAGAGTCATGCCCTCTGGTCTTGCAGGAGGGGACATCGTCATCTTTTGAGCTTTTCAGTCAAGGCCATCAAGAAGGACGAGCATTTAAAACCGACCACGTGTCGGCCACAGACAGCAACTTATTGATTACGCACCATGTTTCCTGTGAATTTAACAGATTTTCTTCTGAAGGTGCTGGTCAACTTCTCCTGAAGTGGTAAAAAAGGCAAAACAGCTCTCAAGTGAACAGGTTTGAGGGTTTCTTGCAGAGAAAAAATACGCAGCAGAAAACTTGTTGGCAGTCTCAGTTTCAGTTCTTCAACCAATCCACTTCCCGCTGTCCAGTCTGTACATATATGCTGGCAACGAGAGGCTAAAACGCTCTGCGATCCTCCCACTTCTGTGTTCAGCTTAGAAGTCTCACTCTTTTGAGTTTAGGCAGACTTTCCTGAGATAAGGAGCCTCAGAGAAAAACATAGCACTGTCTGGAAGGAGCCACCTGAGGAGCAACAAGAGCAGAAACCTGGCGTTCAAAACGCTGGCCTGCCTGGACCTGACCACAGCTATCATAAATCTGCTTCCTCACATACAAGTTGTTAAAGTGATGGTTTAACTGATTACAGACATTTCTGTCAGACAGCAATGATTATCAGAAGACTGATCAATAGAATTAATCTGTAATGAGCTAATTTATGTTTGACTATTTTTGGATCATTTAAAGAAATTCTCCCTTCAAGAAACTCTGAAATAGCCAAAACTGGGTGAATGTTGGGGCTTTCAGATAACAGCCACTAATTAAAGTTTCAAGAGACCAATTTTTAAAACGCAGCTGCTCCAGAACAGATACGCAACCTTTATGATCAAACAAGCCAAATAGGGGTAAATTAGCCGATAAACATTACTGATCGGTGTAAATGTTGTTTTATTTGTGAATTAACAAGAGATCCAAAAACCCCGAAAGAGCCTTTGTTGATTTAAAAGGGTTGATTTCAAGCGCAATGCCCCCTCCCTGCTCAGTTTTATTTGCTTTAGGTTTGAAACATTAAGAGATGCTGGAGTTTTATATCCTGCAGCCATAACTGTTCAATGGATCCTGTGGAAACATAAAATAAATAGCTAATAACAGCTACCACCTATATACCTCAAAGACGCCTCAACTCATAGTAAACTTTCAGTTTTCTAAGATAGCTTGTAAATTGAGAAAAAAAATTTGAATTTTTTTGTCAGAAAAGTTATACACCAGGGAACATTCAACTACCTTTTTTCCGATATGGTTCAATTGACTTATACCTCAAGCAGAATTATGTTTACTAAATGGGCAGAAATAACAGCAACAACCCCACACTTCTTTTCAGTATGAGACACAAACACAAACTTTGGAAAATCTGTGGCTGGTATCAAGGCCCAGCTGGCACTGCCAAGGCCAACACTATCCGAAAACAGAGTGCAGACGGGTCCTCCAACAGAGAATCACTTTGTAATTGCTTGTGCATCATTTTTTGTTAAAGTTTCTTGTGTTTACAAACTGAAACGACATTGTGCAAAACCCAGAATGTGTGTTAGTTTCAGTCTTTGGTTAAATTTGTTATCACAGCCCACCTGGTGAGGCTTTGGTGCAGATGTTTATAGAGATTTTGGAGGTCAACACTCCTGCCTTCAAAACTGCTGTGTGTTTATATGTTTTTGTAATAACTATTGTGAACTTCTTAAAATCATGATCCTCATAAATACTCTCTGCATTAGAGCAAAAACACTAAAGCTACACTGACACCAATGAAACATAATCATAACATTTTCAAACAGTGAAACGAGGAAATCCACTCTGCAAACTGAATAAAATAATATTAGCAAACGCGAAGCTACGATAACTCTGATAACTCCGTGTGTTACGATAACCTGTGTGTGTGTGTCCATTGTTTGCCTTCAAAGCGTGAACTTCCAAGGCTAGGGCCCCGGCACGTCTGACAGTATTTGATGTGATCTGTTTGAACAAGAACAATCTTGGCACAGACTTGTTTGCCCAGAGTAATCCAGCCACCGTGATCCCCGTGCACACACGAGCGAGCCTTATCTGTCCCCGCCGTGAAACGAAGCTCCTCCGACTGCACCAACAAACACACCGACTACAGCCGAGTCAGACGCACTAGCTCTGCGGTTTAAACTGTGCAAAAGTCTGCTGCTCGGTTCGTCGCGGTGCAGAAAATAACCACTTGAAAGATTTCCGACCTCCTGCCACCCGTTAAACAGCCGCAGCGCAAAGAAAGACCACCGAGGCGCAAAGAAGAACCAAGAACAACAAACTTTTAGAGCCTTAAAAGTCCGTAGAAGTCCTACCTCCCATTGGACGAGTTTCCTCCGTTTCTGTTATCCTGTTCGGCCTCGAAAACCAGCCGGGCCACGGTGCGGGACGTGATGTTAAAATCCACTTTCTCACAGGAACACATCAACATGCTTCGGATGCACAGAGAGGTATCAGCCGGCCGGCTCCAGCTAACTGTTAGCCCCTTTAGCCAGCTAACCTTAAACACAGACCCGAGCTCTGAAGGCCACGACAATGATGCCGCTCAGACTTTATTCGCAGCACAGAAAGTTCCACTTACGCCTCCTCCATTTCACTTTTTTAAAAACACACCCTCCCTCACCCTGTTCTTAAAATGAATTCAAAGATAAAGACCAAAGTTAGCTCAGCACTGGAACCAAACTAACTCGCTATTGAAGTAACAGACAAAGCGTTTTTTGTCGAAAAGTGAAAAGGACGAGACCAGGGCGACCAGCTTAGTGCGCGGGGGGGAGCTGTGCTAAACCTCATCAATAAAACACAACTCCTGCTGTCTTTTTCATAAATAAACACACAAAACACACACAAAAATGTTTAAGTCTATATGTTATGATTAAATGAATTTTTCGATGTATGTGCACATACACACACATCTAACAGCCAAACGAAACGAATCCCCCACGGACAAACTTTGTGGTACGATCCGAGGAAAATAACTGTCCTGACGATGTGTGGCGAGAAGAAGAGTGTTTACATCAAACAAACGAAACCTGCTGAGAACTGGTTTTCAGTTTAGCTTCCATCAGCTTTAACCTTCGCATTATTCACTTCTGTCACCTCCAGCTGGGTCTCTATGACGCGGAGGCTCTTTTACTTCCAGGACAAGAAAAAAATAAAGTAAAAATAAATTCGGTGATGTCACAACAGCAGAGGTTCTGGGCAGCAGGTATCTGACCCGGTGGGAAATCCAAAGATTTGGCTTAATTTCAGAGTTTGTTTGAAGGGAGCAAATCTTAACCACCGCTGATGCAAAGGAGCATAGCGACCTCTTGTGTTTAAAGAGGCCTACTGCAACAACTAGTAACCCCACGCGCTGGAAATACTGCGTGTCCGTGGGTCCCTATTAAGTGAATAACAGTCCTTTAAGAAATAAGAGTGTGATTGACATCTCACCTGCTTCCGCTTGCAGAAGCATCATTTGTAGGAAGGATGCAGTCTTTGGGCGATAGGTATACCAGGTCACCTGGTCTGCAGTGGAGAATAAAAGAAAACCCAAATAATGCAAATGCATAACTGTAGACGAGGTTTTGTTTGAAATTCATTTATTATATTAAAATGCCATTTTAAAGGAACGGCATAGCAGTTTACACTTTACAGTTACAGAATTAAAAAATACAGTTTTTATCTAATCTTAATAAAGGTCAAGAAGCCACATTATAAAGTAAGTGGTGGCGTATGTACACCTCACCCAGGACATTATTTATGTAACAGAAAAAACAAAATTCAGTGAGAATCTCGGGTATTCTGTATCATTTTCGAAAGAAATAATTATTTTCCATTTTCCCGTGTAATATTATCACTACTGAGACAGGATTTATCAGTCTGTGCTCATATTGCTTAAACATTTAAACAAAGTAACAGTTTAAGTGTGGATTCATTCATATTTTTCATGCTCATAATCTTTATTTTGATTGTAATGTCTTAATGAGAATTGGTGTAATTAAGATCTGCAAATATGAACTAAACCTTTCACCAGAAGGGGCAGCATTTTGAAACGTTTTCAGAAGCAACATGTTCTCATCCTAAAACATAACATATCAACGCTATGTGACAAATCATCGGGATAGTACGCTTTTGGAGGTATGAGAGTGAATCTAGACATGTACATTTATTTTACATTCTGATCATGAATCGCTTTGGAACACACTATCTGATATGGTTAAGGTTAGTGTTAGCGCTGGAATAGACGGCTGGAGCGTTACCGCTGTTGGATTCCATCCACAATCGTACCATAGGGATGCGGAAGGTTACATTTCGCGTTACTACGATACGCCTCGGGATGTAACAAATCATTGGTATGTTACGTGTTGGGAATGAGAATGGATGGATTTCAAAAGAAAATAGCCCTGAACTCGTTTCCTGTGAATTTGAATAAATTCCTTTTTACTTGTTAGGTTAAATAACGGGGTACATCAACTTTGTGCTCCATCTTCTGGTATAAAGTGAAAGTGGTATTGCATTAAAGTACAGTTCAAGTTCAGTTGATAGCGATGAAGTCATAGCTGTAGATGTTTCTTCTTATTCGGTTCATCGTTTTAGTGAATTCTGTAAGGTTTTAAATTATTTTATGAAAAGACTAATGCAGAATGTTTAAGATCAATTTGCGATCTTACACATGAGAAGAAAAAAAATAGTTGAGGGTTTCTCATAGTTGCAGTGGGGTTTTTTCTGCCTCCTCCATCAGGCAGAGGTATTCATGCAGGCAAAAAGAGATTCAGAGGTGGCATGAAATCATAATTCTCATTTTTGGTAGCAATAAAAGAATTTGTTGTTGAAGAAAAATCGACCTGTCATAGTTATATACATCTTTAATGTTTCCCAAGAATCGCCATTGAAATCTGCACCTGTTAATGTACAGGCATGTACAGACATACAGAGAAGCTTTAATTATTGTGACATCATTGGGTCACAAGAAGATGCAATATACTTTATTGATCCCCCAAGTTTTGAAGTTTCTGTGTTAAATAGCAGCTAAATAGTTATCAAATAGCTCCATAAAATAAAAAATATGATGCTCAGACAAACTAATTTAACAAGGTCACAAATACAAGACAAAAACAGCACATTTAAACTGGAAAAACCAAAATCAAATAAAGGAGCTCAGTGATCATCTAAATAAGATCAATCTCTGTGTGTTGTGGTTTGTGTGGAAACGATTTGTGTGTCTCTCAAGGTTTTTACAGTTTTAGGTGTTTTGCATGCAAAGTTTAACTTTATCATATTTACAAACTATATTTGAGATTTTATTGATCTGTCACTATACCGGACTTTCTAAAAGTCCATATTTACATAGCTGTTCTTGCACTTCAGCAGCTCAACCACGTTATGAAACAGAGACATTTGTAGTCCTTTGAGGAGAAAAACTCATATAAAGAAGTTTTTTAGTCTTTAACTACACAACCACTTTTGAATTGTCTCTAACGTACCTGTCAGTTTTGATCCCGAGCCAGCAGCTGCCTCTGCATCCTCTCAAACTGATGACAAAGCATCACAGTGACTTGGCAATTTCAGATTCTCCATAGCTTCTGCGAGGCATCTCGGGTGTTTGTTCCTCCGCCTCCTGCAATCAACGCCTCGCTGGGCGCTGCTGCTGCTGCTGCTGAGCTCCGAGTCACATATGCAGGAACTGCTGCGCTCCAGGTTACAGGGAGTTGTGTTGTTGAGCACTTCTGGCTGCTGAACCATGCGGAGCAGGAGGGGCTGGAAACTCGATCTGAGCTAAAAATAAAGAATCATCACCAGCATAGTGAGATAGGAGGTGTGTCACTCACTGTGTGTACGCATGTGTTGGGTCACAGAGGTGCACGCACACACACTCACACACACACGGGGTTTATCATGTGTCAACATTTCCTTGAAGTCCCCCCTCCCGTATGTTCTGCTCTGGGAATTTCTTTAACCCTCCTGATTTTTGCTGCCATTATCAATCACAGACACACACAAGGCCAAAAAAGAGCAAAGAGGTAAGGACGCTTATCGCTCTAGTTACATCACATGACGACATCCTCGACCTCCAAATCAACTAAAATACACAAACGCACACAAACACGGCGTGTGTCCCACCGCCTGCTCACATTTTAATTATTTTCTCCAAATATTTGTACGACCTCACAGAGGGACGTGTTCAGGTTCACCTCACGCATCACGAGCCATTCCCCTTTAAAAACAATCCAGCCCGCTACATTCATCACGCCACCTCACCGCCTGCATCCTCCACGTGAATGTCTTTGTCAGCACGCAAGTTGAGGCCTTCAGTCGATGTCTGCTTTGGCAGCCTTGACTTGAGTGGCCTTGTTTCTGTGGCAGGCATTGACCGACTGTCAGACTCTCCAATGGCAGAAATCAAGACAAACCGAATATTACATTTAGTGGCTGAACACGAGGGAAGTGCCGGGTTTGAAATCAGGTTTAAAGAGGCTGATGAGTGCAATTTACAGCGCTAAACAGGACAGGCAGGAAGTGTGAAAGATGTCAGAGTCAGTGTGGAATATTCAGATGGATTTAAAGCAGGAACAAGAGATGTGGTGTCTAAAAGAGGAGAGGAAACACGTTTTTAAAGGAGCTGGGACATGATGTTTCATAAAAACTAATCATTTTTAAATCACTTAATCCGCGGCTGTCAGATTTATTTCGGTTCATGGGTTATCTTCACGCCAAACTTTCCTTTCTTTGGTGCAGCCTTTTCTATTTCCTCCAATCTTCTCTCTGTCCTTGTTTTCATTCATTCCTTTCCTTCATTCCTTCCTCTGGCCTAGCTTCCTTTGTTGTGTCTTCCTTCCTTTTCTGCTGAATTCCTCCTTTCTTCTTGTGCATCTTTCCTTATTTTGTTATTCTTTCTTCTTCCCTCGTTTGTCGCTCGTCTTGCTTTAATTTTTATTTTTTCATTGCTTCCTTCTCCCCCCTCTTTTTAAAAATCTTTTTTGTTCTTCTCCCTTTTGATATTTTCTTCATTTTTAACATTTCCCCGGTTTCCTTATTTAGTTCTCACTCGTCTTTCTTCTTCACTTCCCCCTTTGTTGTTTATTTCTTTTCTTTTTCTGTTCCTCCATCTTTCTTTTTTTCAACACTCCCAGTTTTCTCTGTCCCTTTGCTGTTCTTTGTTTCCTTTTTGATCTTTTCTCACTTTTTCTTTATTTCCTATTTGCCTGCTGTCTTATGAGTACACCTGTGTATTTTATTCATGCGTTTAATACATCTTTAACCTTGTAACGAGTCAGATCAGTAAAACCATTATATACTGTCGAGTTTACCCCGACCCCCATTAAATATTTCACTTCTTAAATGTGAAACTTTTACTTTTGTCTTCTTTTAACATACATTGTCTCACTGAGTTTATTTTAAATGTGCAACACTTCTGATGACTAAGCTTTGATAGAAACTGCAGTTCTTTTCTTAAAGTTGCCACAAACGTGTTGTTGTTGTTTTTGTATCTCTGCTGAGGCGTCCTTATGGATTTCTGTGAGTACAGCTGGAAAACACATCTAAGTTCTGGTAAAACCTGCAATCAAACTAGCAAAGTCTGTCTATGATTCAGAGATAGCATCATTTTAATGTTGATGGCACATGAGAACAGCAACAAGTATTGGTCCCCTGGATGATTTTGATATTTTACTGGAGAAAATTTGAAAACTGCACTTTGAGTGAATACCGAGGGTCATATTGTGGGAGATGCTCAGTTAAAGTTTTGGTGCAGTGGTTCCTTTTGGCTCAAAGAGCCTTCCCTATGTGGTCATGTTTAACATTTGTAAATGTTTATGTCTGTAAAAATATTGAACCATGAAGGAAAATGTTGAACTTTTTACTGAAGTTATTGTATGAATGAAAGCAGCTGATTGTGAGCTACCCTTTAATCTCTGAGCTGCTTTTGTTTCCACTTTGTTTGTTTAACAAATCCTATGGTGGTTATTTTGCATGTCAGCCCTGCAGCTCCTTTCAGGAAAGAACGAACATGAAACACAGAACAGTAAACTGTGTGTATCGTAGTACACACTGAGAAAGAATATACGTCTGTTTGGCCACAACAAATTTCACTGTATCTGAAGTTATATGTAAAGTTTTCCTCTTTTGCAGGCTTGTGATTTGTCAGTGTTTGAATCAGAGGACACTTGGCTGTAGTGTTGCTGTGGCGGTCACGTTGTGGTTGTGGTTCAGGTCTCATCTTCTCAGGTTTCGTGCTGGCTCTCAGCGTTCGTAATGCCCAACTCTCCTGGATTCACACGCTCTAAATTTAGCTGCCTTAAAGTCAGACAGGACAGCACGGGAGACTTAAAACTCCTGAAACACAGAGACTCAACTTTTTGATATAAATGAAGCATTTCCTGTGCTCTGAAGCTCTCTTTTTGCCTCAGTGAAATTAAAGATTGTTGAGCTGTTGGACCAATGGGAAAATCAAAGTCTGGATTCACGTGGAAAATGAAATTCATTGGGAATCAAGAGGCAGACATGTAATCTCAGACAACACCGATATTTCTCTGCAGGCTTGACCGAGGCTCCCGCAGAGATGAGACTCTACTTTTCTTTGTTAGTTGTCTTCAGTCTTTTTGGTAAGTCCAAAAAAATCCTTCCTGTTCTTCAACTTTAACTTTTAACTCTGAGAAACGATCAATGCTGGTGGCTGAAGTTTTGCTCTAATACATGGAATCCCTTTACTTTGACCGTAAAGCTCTCTTATTCTGGGAAGTTGAAAATGACTATAAACCCAATAAAACTAAAAAAGTTAACGAATTTAGTTTGTTGGACAAATATCATCAGATTCAGTGGTCTGACGGCGGCCTTTTCGATACAATGTTGCATAACTGTCTTCATAACTGTCTGTGACTGGTTACATTTATTCTTTAGTTTCTTCTTTTTTTGTTTATTGTATTTTACAAATAAACAAATCCTGTTTTATTTCTTATTTTTTGCATTGCATTGTATTTCATTTCTACTGTGTCTTTATTTACAAAAGATGATATAAGAATATCTGCATCTATCTGTAGCCCGCTGTCCTTCTTTTCAGCCTTTGTCTCATTTTTCTCCAACTGCAGTCACTGTGTTTTTCTTGGTGTTGACATGTAGAGTTTAATTAGAAATAAAATACTCACTTATTGCTGTTTCCAGTAGCCGTCACACCTGCACACCTGTGTTTTCCGTCTGTGTGTTGTTGAAGTTGGGGCGGGGACGACAGAAACAGACTGGACGCTTCCTCAAAGAGACGCTGTTCCTGTTCGATCCATCATTTGCATCCGGAAGGACTGAAAGATGCCTCTGTTTTGTTTTTCTGTATACAAGCAATGATCTGTTCAATGACATTTGCACACATTTCCAGATTCGATGATAAGAAGAGAAGAAACACGGACAGATGTGTTTTTTAGAGTGACAACGTGCAGCATGAAAGTTTCCTGGAGCTGAATCAGTCTGATGACTCGTGTATGTGAGGGCTTTACTCACATACAGTTAATGTTACATGCAAAACATGTCTAACCTCCAGAGTTTTCAGCTTTTACGACTGTCTGTCTGATGATTACAGTGTTTGTTTTTGCCTAAATGAACACTGACTGGACACATCATTAGGTACATTTTGTTAGTACTTTTGGCTTCAGAACTGCAGTAACTCTTTATGGCACTGATTCAACAAGGTAATGAAAACATTCCTCAGAGATTTGGGGCCAAATTAAAATGACAGCATAACACATTTGCTGTAGGTTGGTTATTAGACCAGGAAACATTTTTCCAGTCTTCTGTTGTGCAGTTTTGGGGAGATTGTGTGAACTGTAGCTTCAGCTTCCTGTTCTTAGCTGACAGGATTCAATTCAATTCAATTCAATTTTATTTATATAGCGCCAAATCACAACAAAAGTCGCCTCAAGGCGCTTCATAGATACAGAGAAAAACCCAACAATCATATGACCCCCTATGAGCAAGCACTTTGGCGACAGTGGGAAGGAAAAACTCCCTTTTAACAGGAAGAAACCTCCAGCAGAACCAGGCTCAGGGAGGGGCGGGGCCATCTGCTGCAACCGGTTGGGGTGAGAGAAGGAAGACAGGATAAAGACATGCTGTGGAAGAGAGACAGAGGTTAATAACAGATATGATTCAATGCAGAGAGGTCTGTTAATACATAGTGAGTGAGAAAGGTGACTGGAAAGGAAAAACTCAATGCATCATGGGAATCCCCCGGCAGCCTACGTCTATTGCAGCATAACTAAGGGAGGATTCAGGGTCACCTGGTCCAGCCCTAACTATATGCTTTAGAAAAAAGGAAAGTTTTAAGCCTAATCTTAAAAGTAGAGATAGTGTCTGTCTCCTGAATCCAAACTGGAAGCTGGTTCCACAGAAGAGGGGCCTGAAAACTGAAGGCTCTGCCTCCCATTCTACTTTTAAATACTCTAGGAACAACAAGTAGGCCTGCAGAGCGAGAGCGGAGCGCTCTAATAGGGTGATATGGTACTACAAGGTCATTAAGATAAGATGGGGCCTGATTATTTAAGACCTTGTATGTGAGGAGCAGGATTTTGAATTCAATTCTGGATTTAACAGGAAGCCAATGAAGGGAAGCCAAAACAGGAGAAATATGCTCTCTCTTTCTAGTCCCTGTCAGGACTCTTGCTGCAGCATTTTGGATTAGCTGAAGGCTTTTCAGTGAGTTTTTTGGACATCCTGATAATAATGAATTACAGTAGTCCAGCCTGGAAGTAATAAATGCATGAACTAGTTTTTCAGCGTCACTCTGAGACAGGATATTTCTAACTTTAGAGATGTTGCACAAATGGAAGAACGCAGTCTTACATATTTGTTTAATATGTGCATTGAAGGAGGCCAAGGTAATGCCATCCAGAGTAAGAATCTGATTAGATACCATATTTCTAAGATTTTCAGGGCCGAGTACAATAACCTCAGTTTTATCTGAATTAAGAAGCAGAAAGTTAGCGGCCATCCAGGTCTTTATGTCTTTAAGACATTCCTGCAGTTTAACTCATTGGTGTGTGTTATCTGGCTTCATGGACAGATAGAGCTGGGTGTCATCTGCATAGCAGTGAAAATGTATGCTATGTCTTCTAATGATGCTGCCTAAGGGAAGCATGTATAATGTAAACAGAATTGGTCCTAGCACTGAACCCTGTGGAACTCCATAATTAACCTCAGTGTGTGAAGAGGACTCTCCATTTACATGCACAAACTGGAGTCTATTAGATAGATATGATACAAACCACTGCAGTGCAGTACCTGTAATACCTACAGCATGTTCTAATCGCTCTAATAGGATATTATGATCAACAGTATCGAACGCTGCACTGAGGTCTAGCAGGACAAGCACAGAGATGAGTCCACTGTCAGAGGCCATAAGAAGATCATTTGTAACCTTCACTAAAGCTGTTTCTGTGCTGTGATGAGCTCTGAAACCTGACTGAAACTCTTCAAATAAACCATTCCTCTGCAGATGATCTGTTAGCTGTTTGACAACTACTCTTTCAAGGATGTTTGATATAAAGGAAGGTTGGAGATTGGCCTATAATTAGCTAAGACTGCTGGGTCTAGAGATGCTTTTTGAGTAAAGGTTTAACTACAGCCAGCTTGAAGGCCTGTGGTACATAGCCGATTATTAGAGATAGGTTGATCATATTTAAGATCGAAGAATTAATTAATGGCAGGACTTCTTTGAGCAGTTTTGTAGGAATGGGGTCTAAAAGACACGTTGATGGTTTGGAGGAAGTAATTATTGAAGTTAACTCAGAAAGATCAATTGGAGAAAAAGAGTCTAACTTAACATCAACGGTACTAAGAGTAACTGTAGATAATATTACATCTGTGGGATGATTATTGGTAATTTTTTCTCTAATGATAAAAATTTTATTTGTGAAGAAGTTCATGAAGTCATTACTAGTTAACGTTAAAGGGATTGTTGGCTCAAAAGAGCTCTGACTTTTTGTCAGCCTGGCTACAGTGCTGAAGAGAAACCTGGGGTTGTTCTTATTTTCTTCAATCAGTGATGAATAGTAAGATGTTCTGGCTTTGCGGAGGGCTTTCTTATAAAGCAGCAAACTATTTCTCCAGGCTAAATGATGATGAACACCCGGTGTGGACTTCTGCTGCTCTTCTGCAAGCCTTGGTTCCAACAAGTGGTTATTTGAGTTTCTGTTGTTTGGAGTTGCTCTGGTCTATGACATCAACTAAGTATTCCAGCAGAGAATGGCTCCTCCTGCGGCTCCTGGATGTTTCCTGTTTCTCTGTAAATACGAGAGATTAATCCAGTTTTTTGGTCTTCATTCTGATGCTGAGATTGAACTTCAGCAGGTCGTCTCAAACATGTCTTCATACATGGTAAATGCATTTAGTTCCTGCCACATGATTGGACGATTAGATGTTTGTGTTAGCGAGCAGTTCAGTAGGTCTACCTAACAGAGTGCATGCAGGTGTTTTATTCATACGTGTGTGACTGTATTCTTCATGTGCAGGCGATTAAAACTATTTTGGTCTGTTATGACATGATTTATGTCGCTTTTTCTTCTTATTGCAGCCTGTGTGCTAAATTATGTGATATGTGTGTGTAACTGGAAAGACATGAGCTCTTTTATTTTGGGTATTTTTGCCTTTAGTTTTATTCTTTGTCTCTCTACTTCTTGTTTAAGTAAAGTTTTGCTTGCTTGACAATTGTGACTGCCGACAGATTCACAAAGTTCTGATTTATTTCTGCTCTTGTATTTTCTCTCTGTCTGCTTCTATTTTATATTTCTTCTCCTACTTCTTCTTCCCCTCGTCCTCTCTCTGCAGTGTCTCAGTGCCATGCCGGCTGTTCTGAGGTGGATTCTCTGACTGAGGCTGTGGCGGGAGAAGGATTCCTGCTGGGCTGCATCTCCTGTAAGAGACGAGAGGAGGTCCCTGCACGAGCCACCGTAGACTGGCATTTCAAGCCTCTGGGAGAGGAGGAGTTCAGGCATGTAAGTTCAGCAAAGTTCTCTAGTGACTCAGGTAGTGGAGCATCAAACAAAAACGTCACTGGATTTTTTTTCTTTTTATCGTTGATGTTTTTTCTTGTTTCTTGACACAAACATAAAAAAGAGCAACACTGTTCTGGACCACTTTCTACAGAATAACAGCATCACTCACATCCAGCACAGTGTGGATGGAGTTTGCACCGGAGAACCTGCACCACTCTGTGTGGGCAAATAACTCCACAGACACAAACACCACGGCATAAATTACACAGTAAACTGCTGCCACCATGGATACGTGTTGGAAAATGGATGGAGGGATAGATGGATGAGGGATGGATGGATGGGTGGATATATGAGGGATGGAGGGAGGGAAGATGAACTGTTTTATTTGTCAGTGTCTACCTTTGTTCATCTTAGATCAGCGGTCCCCAACTTTTTTTGCACCACGGACCGGCCTTTAAGGTGTCGCAGATGAACACCACAAAATAAAACGATTAGCGGTGCCAAAACAAGAAGATTTATTCATAACACACAGGAAAAGACCCAGAGAAACCGAGTTAATGATAAAAACGATAAAAAACCATGAAAAACATAAATTTCACACCTGAGCCTCGACTCTCACGGCCCGGTACCAGTCCATTGGCTGGGGGTCGGGAACCGCTGCCTTAGATGACTGATCACTGATTGGTGGAGCGTGTGAGGGTCCATACATGTAAGCTCACATGTATCCCTTCAAACTTTTTTATTATGACGTGTACCCCTGACACATCTCTGATGAGTTTTTGGTCTCAGTCATTTGTTTAAAGTCCTACTGAATACATGGTGATATTTATTTGGTACAATATGTTTCCTATTAGAGCTCAAAAGGACAATAAAGCAGGGGATGTTATAGAGCAGGCCTACCTTGTCACCGATCAGCTTATGTGTGTCTATTTCTTTATGTTCTATTCAGATATAAGTGAGGGAACAAGTATAACTAAATTCCCAGTTTTTTTATTCTTTCCCTATCTCAGATTTTCCACTATGACCATCCTGTAGCTGACATCCTCCATGAAGACTTCAGCCACCGCCTGGTATGGCGCGGGACGCTAAATGATGACATTCAGATGGGAACCGTGTATGTTAATAACGTCACCTTCAATGACACTGGGACGTATCGCTGCACCTTCCACCGTACCCTCTTCCTGCCGCTGTCTCCTGAGCTTGTCACTGTGGAGAAGGAGGTTGAGCTTAGTGTGGTGACTGTAGGTAAGGAGGATGGATTTAAATCCTTCAGTTAGACAAATTATTGTTGTTCCAAGCAGTGTTACAAAAGATCTTCTTCTCTATGCATGCTGGGCGGATAGAAGAGAAGCTAATATGGGAGAAATATGCCCCTGTTAGTCTTCTCTCTGAAGCTTCATTGTCAGTTCCTGTTTCCCAGCCAATCGAGAGCTGGCTGATGTGATCTCGGAGATAATGATGTACGTGCTGGTCACGTTCCTGCAGCTGTGGCTCATTGCGGTTCTGATCTACTGTTACAAGAAAATCTGGGATGAGCACGAAGCACGTCAAGCTAAAAAGGCTCAGGCTGGGTAAGTCATGTCTGTTGTCCAGGTGATCTGTTCACAGGAAACAGGTCATTTTGGTTGTGTTGGTTTTATATCTAAAAAGATTGTTTTGTCTCCTTTGTGCACTTGTAGACAGGGAGAATCTAAAGATAACTGTGACGGGGTGCAGCTAGACTAACATCAGCGGTGAGTTGCTGTATAAATTCTCTGTACACGGAAGAATGTCTTTCACTTTGATTTTTGTGATTGTATGTTTCATTTTTTATATCCATCAGATTGGATTGGAGCTCAGGCAGAAGATCAGAGCATTTTTTTCTTTGAGATGGACCTGCTCATTTACACCTTCGTGTGGCTTTGCATGATTACAATTCAAAATAATCCTTATTTATCTCATGCTGGACCTCGAGGAAGCCTCTCAGATTGTCCTCTATGTTAAACAAGCTGTTTATTTCCCTTTTAAGGCATTTTTCTTCTGATTGGCTGCCCCTCATATGCAACAGATTTGAAAATGTGGGTGGAGCCTTTGTACCTGAGATGACCTTATTAGGGATATCCCCTCTCTCTTGTGTCATACAAACCCAAGAGTAGTTAAAGCTGAGTGTGGGCAGTCTGATGCCTGTGCTGTAATTTGTAATGCAAACATCTTCCACTGTAACATCGCATAAATGACAGGGGGGGAAAGGAAAACCTCCACTTTGATTTAAGGCTTAAAGGCCTTAAAGGTGTGAGTAACACCTTTAAATTACTAATGTTTATTATCTCATAAGTCATATTTACAAAGCATCTATTAATCCCTCATCCTGCATTACTTTAAAAACACTAAGCCTTCAATGAAGAGTTTGCGGTCAGCAATCTCCGAACAATGAAAGTGTTCGATTAAATTACTGCTTATTTGCCACAGGTGAGCTGTACTCAAGTTACCTACTATACTTATTAGAGACTTACAAGTTAGCAGTGACTCGAGAATATTCCTTCTCCATCAATAATTCCAGATAAATGTGGTCTGTTCTCCCTGTGTGCATTCGTACACCCCGGCCTAGCAGGAGCTGGAGCAATACACAAGAAAAGCCAAAAAAAAAGAAAAAGCCCACACTCCCTGCTCCAGTAGGACAACACGGCCTCGGTTTTACAATGACTAGCGGTTTTATTAAACTCAAAAGGTAGCGAGCGTCAGGGTGGGCATTAAACAGAACTGACTTAATGAGAAAACCCAAAAGAAAATACAGGCCTCCCACCGGTCTCCCTAACAGGAGAAACATTTCTCAAAGAAAACGGCTTCCCGCCCCTACAGCTACCAGGTCAACAATAGAGATCTTTTTACACTATCTACAATATCTGCAGCCTAGCTCTTCTTATCTAAGAAAACTCAATCACACCACACACGGGGCTAAACACACAGCTTGTTGGAAACAGGAAGTAGGCGGAGCCGCCAGTCCGGACAGGTCCAAATTTATAGCCGGCCTCATTCAGTCTTCTACCAATGGTCAGGCTCCACCTGCAAACTTACACAAGCACAGAACAAACAACGCCACCCTCAGGTGCGGTGAGCAGCAACAACACAAAATCATGACCTGGATCATAACACTCCCCCATCTAACATTTCTCCCACTCAAGAAATGCTTGACCCATTTGACGTGGATAAAATGATGGACAGAATCTGACAACCTCAGTTTTCAATCCTGGCCAAAAATAATAGCAGGAAACTCTATCATAAGATCTCCTAAATCCTAAAGGATCGTGGTCAAGGCCTAACAAGCAATACAGCATCATCAGTATAACACGGGTTGGATTCCAAGTGCTCGCCGCCTTGCAGCACAGAGGCAGGCAGACAAGGTAGAATCAGACTGCTGAGCTCTACTGAATTGCTCTTTGTCTACTGCTAGACACAAGTTGTTTGGTATCCCAGTAAACGCCACAGATTCATTCTTATTCCCAGGCAAAGGCTTGACAAGAGTTTTAGGCTTTTAAAGAATGTATGGGAAATGTCCACTGCAGCACCAAGGTCTGTGCATGAGCAACCACACATGCTAAACTGCAGAGACACCGCCCCAGATGGTGCATGACCGAAAACATCTGCAGCAGGGTTTTCAGCAGCTTCAGGGGTGGCAGGAAACATCTTTCCCCCAGCGAATTCATTTCCAAGAATAAGATCAACACCCGCGACTGGTAGCTGATCTTTCACCCCCACCTGCTCTGTGCCTGATACTAAGGGGGAAAGTAGGGTTACTGTGTGAAGCGGCATGTGCATCGTAATTCCCCACACCAACAAATCTGCACCATAGTATGACTGGTTGGAAAAAGGCATAATAACACAACGTGCCACAGATACAAGTATCCCTTAAAATTGTGAGGGAACCTTGTCCCCCTCCCTCCCAGTCAGTGAAAGAAATCCTTTAGAGATAAAAGGCTTGAAAACCTCATCCAACTCTACTGCTGGCTTAATGCGGGGACTGTGGTGATCGACGGTGGACGGACACTCTCGGCTCTATAGATGAAGCAATTTTATTCGACAACAGCTCCTTTTCTTTTAGCACTGGGCACACAGCTGTGAGAGTTCGTGACAGTAGAAACATTTAGTTCAATTCTGGTTTAATTCAGAATAAAGCTGATCGGCTGATGTGATGCTCCGTGACTGAGCTCAAAGCGTCCCTCACTCTGTTTTTAAAGCATCAAGATGGACGAAGTCAAGATTAAAATAAAACTGCATTCACACTGGAAGCCTTTCACTCATCACTTTGAAGATGATGGCTGTACACATATCCCAGGTTGCCTAGGTAACCCTCTAATATATCTACTGTCAGGTCACATGTCAAGTAGTGTCTGGTGCTCTCATTGGTCACTCGCCCTCCTTAAAGCGTGTCTTTGTTCTGTAGTCCTCCCCTTGCTCAGATGGCCCCGCCCCTCCCTGAGCCTGGTTCTGCTGGAGGTTTCTTCCTGTTAAAAGAGTTTTTTCTTCCCACTGTCACCAAAGTGCTGCTCATAGGGGGTCATTTGATTGTTGGGCTTTTCCCTGGATTATTGGTCTTTATTGTACAGTATAAAGTGCCTTGGGGCGACTGTTGTTGTGATTTGGCGCTGTATAAATAAATTTAACTGAAAACAAGTCTCATTCTACTTTCACACACACTCTGATGAATGATTTGGGATAAACTCAAGGTTCAGTGTCTTGCCTAAGGATGAGTGAAGGCTAGAGGAGCTGACGATCAGCTAGCCGAATGTATTTGATGTTTTCTGGTCACCACGTCGCTGCCAGTGTGGTGTAGGCCCGAGTCTTGTGTCACATGCTAAGCTGGCACAAGCTAAGGTGAATCAGTCTTGTAACTGATTCAGTCATAATTTCACAGTCTTGGAGGAGTAAACAGGAAGCATTGGAAAGGAGACTGTTGGTTATTGGCCCATTAGTTGTTTTAAAGTGCAGGTTCTCAAAGTGAGGCCCGCTGACTCTGAGCTGAACATCCTGTAACGGCTCACAGTAGGGAGTAGGAGAGAACACACTTTACCTCCATTCATCTGCAATTCAAGTCAGAATGTATGAAACATTAGAACAAAATGAGACGAGAGCATTTTTTCCTTATTTCAACCATTTATGGGTATAGTTTTGTACATAATATTAATTTTTCTATTATCACTAATTATTGTTAATTTTCCCACCAAGAGCCTTGTGGGGAACTTTATTTCAGCCTATTCACAGTTCTGATGATTGGAAGCAAATAATTGAATTTTAAGAGGATATTTACAAAATTACACTGCAGAACAGCATTCTGGGTAATGCTAGCTAGTCAGCTAACACTGTGCAGCGTGAAGAACAGTGAGGAGGTGGAGGCTGGAGGGAAGAGAGCAGAGACCAGCAAAAGCAAAACGACGACGATGTTAACTCTGGTTTAAAAGCACACACAGTGACGTCTAATTAGACAAAGGTTGTACAATCATATTTTTGTTAATATTTGTCCACTGTTTTTGCTACACTGTTTCTAAACACACACACACATGTGTGTATTTATATCCTTGTATCGTCTCATTGATAATGCTTTCCCTAGCTGCTTACCCTAACCATCAAAAATGAATGCCTAACCCTGACCCTAAACCTGACCATAACCTAATTGTAATCCTGACACTAAAACCACATTTTGAGTCTAAAAATGCCTTCAAACTCGAGGGGACTGGCGTTTTGGTCCCCGCGATGGCTGTTTGTCCCCACAGTATAGTAAACTATCCATCTTTGGTCCCCATGAAGACGTTAAAACCCGTCCACACACACACACAGTGGTGAGAGGACATTTGGAGGTGACTGTGCTGTAACTCAATCTAGTCTGAGCTGTGCTGCAGACGATCCAAACTGCCTCTGGTCTGAAAGCAGCTTTGTTCTTCCTGCTCGCAGCCCGGCGCCGTCCCTGCAGCGACACACGCTCCCTCTGCAACACAACCCGGCCGAGCACATACACATCTGACAAGCTGCTGTCTGGATGCTCAGAGGAGCATGGATGGCGATCGTATGAGCAGCACTGAAATGTTCATATCTGACATGCAGTCAGACTCATGATACATAATGAAAGCAGTGACATTGTACTGGGTAACGCTGCCTAAACAAGGCCTGATGTAAAGATAATAATCTTCCTGCAAAGCTGCTGCTTGGACCAGCACAGGGGAGTGAAATTAGGACACCCCTGCTGCCTTTGACCTTGCCCTGTGACCTCCTGGTTTCATTAAACGTGTTGACATGTTGAGCATGTTTATGGGTGAGGACTGAGCATTAATACTCAGGGTTCAGCGACTAGCTGCTTCTTTCCTCGCTGGAGACGCACGGGTTGATGTGAGTCCTTCTCAGGTAAGTTTTTCTCTCTAATGCATGAAGATTCAGTCAGGATGTGTGTGCACAATGAAATCTCTAAACATCAGTAACGATAAGACAAACTCGATCATCATCCCCGAGAATGTGAGAACCCTGATATTGATTTGAAAAATGTGAGCTGCCTCTCAGATTACACCTGATTACACCTCCCACTTGCCTCCCTTGTAGTTTATTTTAAATCTCAGGTGAACGGGCTGAAAACTGGAACTAGACCTCTCAGGTTAAGATGATCGTTTTTTTTTATCACAAATTTTCTTCTGATGATTAAATATGTAAATGAGCCATTAAGTATTTAAATCTTTTCACAACACATTTCTTCATACTGCATAAAGTCACATTGAAATGAGTGTTTTCATTGGGCTGCTGCACAAGGGAACAAGAACTAAGCTGAGGGGCTGAAAGATTGGAGAGTCGTGCAGAAAACATTGGGACAAGTTTTACTTTCATGGAAGAGCTGAAGTTTGTTTTTAGGTGAACAGCTGTTTGTAAATGTGATGACAGAAATATTTAATCACTTTATTTAAGTAATAGTCATAATCGTAGTTGAAGAATAGAACAAAAGTTATGAAAGTACTCATGGAGGATCCTAAACATGATATTAGTGATTACTGTATATATCAGTTCAGTCACTTATATAATACCTGACACCGTTTCCCCTAATAATACATCATCATATAATAATAGATTTATGTTTTAAAATCTGCCAAATAATAAGCAAGTAAAGCTGAATGGCTCCTCGTATGCGAGGCCCCACTGGGACGACAACCCACAGAGACGTTCTGCAGAGGCTGTGTCTCTGCGGTGTCCCTCTGGAAGAGCTGGAGAAGGTGGCGGGGAGCGGAAGGCCTGAGCGTCTCTGCATGACCCCGACCAGAGAAGCAACAGAAAATAGATGGATGGAGTGCAAGTAATATACAGTCTCTGCAAAACATGGAAATACTTATATAAAGTAAAAGTATATTAAAATGTACTTTTACTTGAATAAATCTACTGTTCAAAATCTGAAAAATCAAGTGAAAATTTTACAAAATTAAAAGCTTTTTAGAAATATATTGATTGGTTGTAAAGACTTGAAAACTGAAAAATCTGCACAGCGTGCGGAGCACTGCAGCCCTCGCTGTGGGAATCACGACTCCTCTGAACGACTCACTCAGAATTTTTAAACATGAGTTTTTAAAATCACTCCACAAATGAAAAATTATTATTCATTTGTCGTGTACCAGAGGCATATATCGCATTTCTAAATAACTGCATTTCTCTATAAATGTATCTTTTTTCCTAGTTGCAGTTTGCTGAGTGCCCAGCAGAGGTCAGCCATGTCCCACATCAACAGTACCGAGCTGCAGTCTCTCCTTCTCTCCGTCCTGCAGCACTGCCTCAACAGCACGAGCTTTCTGTCTCCTGCAGGGCCTGCTGAGAACTTCACTACCCAGCAGGCTGTGCAGCACGTGGCTGCAGGCAGGGCCCACACTGAGTCTCAGGGAATCATGTACATCCTGCTGCTGGTGGGCATGTTCAGCTTCTTCACGTTCGGTATCATGCTCAGCTACATCCGCTCAAAGAAGCTGGAGAGCTCTCACGACCCGTACCACCAGTACATCGCCCACGACTGGAACGCGGCCACGGCGCCGTCCAGGGCCGTCGCTCAGGCTCTGCGCAGGGTGGCCACGGGTGATGGAGCGGGCAGCAAGGAGCCCGTCATCATCTGCAATCCTGCGACGCAGGAGCAGCTGACGGACTAAACGAAGACAATCAATGACTCAAATAATTTAAATTGCAACACTCTCCACATTTAATTTAATCACATTAACCAAAAGTTACAGTGTCGGGTTTGCATTTCAGTGATTTCACAGAAATAACTCCAACAGTTACTCACACTTTGCACTCTGATTCTGATTTCTTTTAAACTTTTATCTGACAGGAAACACCTGCAGCTCTGAGCTGGGCTCTGATTGGCTGAGCACTAAACAAACAAATGAAAGTCTGGATCAATCTATCAGCTCTGTAGTTTAATGCAACAAACAAGGACATGGTGGCGGTGTAGGGCTGCCACGATTAGTCGACTAGTCACGATTACGTCGACTATTAAATCGCTTTGTAAGATCCCAAAAGACGCAGGAATAAGTAGTAGGATTTAAGAGTGTAATAACGGACTGAAACAGAAGATGGCAGCACTGCATGTACAAGGATGCCAGCTGCCGTTAAACTCCGACGAAGAAGAAGAAGCTGTGTCCCAGAATTCATAGCGCGGCCCAGCTCAGTTTCCAACAATGGCGGCAGCTAGTTAGTTTTAATATTACTCTTATTATTCTTTCTGGGTCACAAAATACACGTTTAACATATTTTCATGGAGAATGTAACTGTGTAAACCTCAAATATCTGCTCAGTTTATCAAGACACCACATATTTTCAAAAGCGCTCCGACGTTTTCGGAGACGTCTGTTACCCACTAGCTCGATAGCTAGCCGGGGGCTAGGCTAACTAGAGCCGTGAGAACACCGGACTCCCGGCAGATCGTTTTCAAACCCACCGCCATCTTTCGCTACTCAGGTTAAACATGATATATGAGTCACTTAGATAACTTAACAATGTTATTGTTTGGCTTTTTTTAGTATTTTATTTGTTCCTGAGTAAATCCGTTTGGCTGAGATTAAAGTTATAGTTTTTACACAGCTGAATAAACGTCAAGCAGACAGCTGATCATCAGAAGTGTGAGATGCTGAGAATTTACTCCGGTGTCCTGTTAGATTTTAGATAGCAAGGAGTTTATTAAACTTCACCGAAACAATCTGCAAATGTCATTAAAATTTAATAAACTATCATCTTGTCTTTATTGTTAGTTAGCACAGACCTTAAACACTTAAAGCTGTAAGCTAATGATAGTTATATAAGAGCAGATGCTGCTGGTGCAATAAGCTGTACGTTTTACGTCCAATGGATGATGATCTGATTAGTCGACTAATCGCAAAAATAATCGGTGACTAGTCGACTATCAAAATAATCGTTTGTGGCAGCCCTATTGTGGTACACAATCCAACCACTTACACTTTGTTACGGATACCCCGACTTCTGGACATCTACAGAAACCAAGGACCACAATCCACAGTGATGAGCCTTTATTAAAGTTTGAAACCACAAGTTTCCCTACATCACCTTACATACCACCTATCTTTTAGCTATTAGCTATACCAGGTGTCCACCACCTTTGGACTGGAAGATGCTTTCACCTCCTTACCATGAGGAGGGAAAAGCATCAAGTCGAGAACGGACCGTTTAATCTTTTTGTTACTGAGCTGGAGGAAGCTGGGCACTTAACTCATTCACTGCCATTGACGTCTATAGCCGTCAATTGCAGTGAATGAGTCAATGGGTTTAACTCATTCACTGCCAATGGCTGGCAGTGAATGAGTTAAAGTACTCATGGTGAACTTTTTAATTCAGAAACAGTTTAAAATCCTTCAAACCAAAGTATCTGATTGGTCAGTGAATGAGGGTTTTTATGTTCTGTTTTTCCCAGTATAACCAGTATAACCACGACCTGATGTGACGTTCTACCTGAAGATGCTTTGTACTTCAGGCCTCTGAACAGAAATCTATGGGAAACCATCCAACAGCAAAGCTGATGTTAGAAACATAACTTCCAGGGAAAATTAAAGATTTTAAATGCTTTTTTGGGGCAGAGTCAGCTGATTTGACACATGCAGTGTTTATGTCCTGGTGACCACTGAAATTACTGTAAGAATTGAATAACTCAGATGTAGCTTCAGTGCCTTCGGGCAGACCTTTGGTGCTGGTTAAATTAAAAAACATAATTGTTGTTGTTTTTTTATCGGAGCAAATTCTGCATCCACGACACGAGTCCGTGTTTTCTGTTCTTCGTCATCGCTGCGGCGTTGGCTCGTTTCTTCTCCTCCTTCCTCCTCTCGCGCTCCCTCTCTCTCTCCGTTTGCTGCTGCAGTCGGCGTTGGCGAGCTCCTTTCACGGCACACTCGATCTCTCGGGACAAACTGAAGTGAACCATCTGCATGCTGAGCATCGGCACGATCAGGTTATAATTGTCTACCAGCTTGTTCAGTTTGACTAGCTCCTCCTCCACTGACGCACACAGCTCCTCCCACTCCCGGCTTTCTCTGGGAGTCACGGGGTCACTGAGCCGGGCCTGCCCGTCCAGCAGCCTGTTTCGGATCTGAGCGGTGGCCTCTCTGATGTCGCGCTGCGTGACAACCCAAGGGGGCTGGTAACCGTTGTCTACGAGGATGCGGTTCAGGTTGTGGGTCATGGGGTCGGCGTAGGGATTGTGCTCAAACTTGTTGAGGGGTTTTCCGGCGCCGCTCAGGTTCCTGAAGTCTCCGCGGGCCATCGACTCCTGAATCAGATCCTCCACGAGCCGCTCCACTGCCTGGGTGATCTTGATTTTGCGGCTACGCTGGCGCATGTCTCGTTCCACCAGCGCCCCCTCGCCCGCCGCCGCCCTCTCGTGCTCCTGCTGTCGGTAGTTTAAAACCTGCTCGGATGCCCGGTCGACACGAATCTGACGGTACTGACGCTCACGCTGGCTGGGCGTGCCTGTGCCCACGCCCTCGTAGCTGAGGTAGTGTCTGTGCTGGAGTGCTGCACCTCTGGACTTATCCTCATCTTCAGCTTCAGCTTCCTTCTCTCCGCTCAGCTGCTTGACTTTGCTCTGATGCGCCAGCACGGCACGGTACGCCTCCTCGACCCGAGCAAACAGCACCGCGTCTGCAGTTGGCACCCCTGAGTCAGGGTGGTAGAGCTTGGCGAGACGCAGGTAGGCCTCTTTCACCTGCACAGGACTGCTGCTGCCCTCGTCAGGCAGCTGCAGAAGCCGGTAGCTCTCCCGCAGGCTGCGGCTGATTCGAGGACCAGAGCTCAGCGATCGGACCGACTGAGACCAGATGAGCAGAAGGCGTCCATGATAGCAGTCGCCGCAGGAAACCAGGAGGCGGAGAGTGAAACTCATCTCCAGCACACTCCTGCTGACACAGAAGGTTCAGTTACACGTTGAGCATGTTGTGGCTGTGTACTGTCACCAGGGTTCAGAGTGAAGAATAATGAGGGCTACTGCTGTTAAGAATAATAAGTCATAATAATTTAGATTTGTAAAGCACCTTTCAAGAAACTCAGAGACACTTTACAAAAGAACTCTAGAAGCTGAAAGTGTTGTTGAAAAAGTGAGTTTTAAATAATTACCTAAAAATGCCAATCGATTCAAATCAGTAAGAACTATTTAATTAATAATGATATAATTCAATTAGTTCAATTCAATTAAAAAACTCATTTATTTCTGCATATATTTGGATTTGGGTTACATGGCTGACGCTATGTTTCAGTGATTTGGTGCTTGTTCACCTGGATCACCTCCTTGTCTGGAGCAGATCTACAGGTTATGGTGATGCACGTGAGAAACAAATGAACCACCTTTGTAACACTGACAACCGAGCTAAACGCTGACGTTACCTGGATGAGCCACAATCCTGCTTCATATTTCAGACTTCTGGTGAGGCAATGAGTTACTCAGTTATAGATGCGTTTTTACCCAAACACAAGCCTGCCACAAACGACGAGAGTCTACATGGAGTTTGTTTCAAAGCCGCACTTCACTAATGTTTGTGAACAAGATCTTTACTGTGTCTGAAAACAGCTGTAACAGGAAATAACATCACAGCTTCACCTGAAAGAAGGGCTCGATGTTGCGTTTATTGCATTGGTTGTATGAGTTTATTTTATTAAGATTGTCTATTTAAATCTGGCAGAGAAATAATATAAAGGCCACATATGCAGAAATGATACAGTGAAACTGACGGATGTTGGATGATACCACCCTAAACGAGGCCATTCATATAACTCTAACATACTTTATACAATATACATGCATAAATACAAAGAGTGCTGTAAAACTTCCTAACTCTGCATATATTCATAATTAAACAAAGACAGCATGCACTGGTCTTAGCACTTCCACTGCAGCCTCTGAATCCTTATAACAGTGTTGGAGGTGTTAACCAGAACGGGAGGTCCTCACAAGTGAGCACAAAATGCAAATTAGCCGTTATTTAATAGTTTAGAGCAGCTCGAAGTCTTCTGTCAGCCAACAGCTGAGATCAGTGTGCGGAGGAGGAGAGGCTACCAGCCAGAATGACTGCTAGCTGCTGTTTTACAACTAACATCGAGTTAATGGAGACTGATTTAAAACATTTAGACCCCAAAACTGAACGAAAACCAGACCTGTTTATTCACCAGAACACGTTATAACACTGCATGACCCACGGCCTCGCACAGAGAGAAGACAGGTCACCTGTTTGTTGTTAGTAGTGGATCTTCTTCTGCTTCCTCAAAGGTTACGACGTCTCTGTATTCACCTGCGATAGCGCCCTCTGTCGACCCAGAGACGACCAGCAGCGCCTTCGTGTTATTGTACAGTAAGTGGCTGCAGTTCAGCCAGCGGCCAGCAGGGGACACTTCTCTATGAAAGGCTGTAGAACTAAACGACCTGCTCTGCTTTAAGAAAAAAAAAAAAAACCACTTACGCACTATAATGTGTCAGAATTAAAATGCATTTATTTTTAATTACAGTGAAGCATCTAAAACATGATGAAATTTATCAAACGAATAAAGTTAACCCAATAAATTGAGTTCAAATTTTATTTGTCACATACACAGTCATACACGATATGCACAATATGCAGTGAAATGCTTACACAACTGCTCGTGACCTAAAGAAAAAAGAAAAGGCTATGAATAAGATAGGAAATAAATATGAAAATTAAAAAGGGTAAATTTAACTAGGAAGGAATAAAATTGGGTTTGGATAGTCCCCTTATGTTTCCTGTTCTTAGTTGTTAAACATTATGTGCTACATTTCTGCTTCTCGTTGCTGCTCCAGCAAACCACAGGTCTTCCTGTCCAATGACAAACAATTAGTAAATGAAGACACACACTGCATATGATTTACAATATCTTTAATGAGTTACAACCAGAAAGAAGAAATATACGTCTGGTTAGTTTGTGAATGCATATCTGAGAATGTGATGTGGAGCTTTTTACTGAAAGTTAATGAAAAAGCCTATTATTTAAATTCTGTTTCTGCAGCTGCTGTTTTGGGGAGTGAAAATGTTGATTAAAAGGAGACATCAGATTTGAGGATCAGCCCCAAATAACAGTGCCAAAAGAGGCCAAGGGGCACCGCTATAGGCACTTTTTTTTTTACAAACCTTAAAATAAACCCCAGAAAGATCAGAGAGAGCGAGAGAGAGAGCTAGATGGAACTAGTTTCTCACACTGAGAAAAAATACGTTGCATTAAACCACAGACAAGCTCCTGCTCACGCAGCAAGAATGATTTACCAGGTGGACAAATTTGAGATGAGTCCTCAAAGGTAAGCAAGGATTAAGTCACTTTTTAACTAATGTAATTGAGAATAGTTTATAATTATAAGTTATATAAAGAGCTGCTGGTTTTTAGGTTCATGTTAAGTCAGAGCATGAGTGTTCTTGTGTTCTTGCATTGCTGATGTTATTGGGATATAATTATAAATGAAAGATCGACCGATGAGGCTTTTTTATCCACTGTAACTTTGTGTAGTTTCACTCACTCCTCACCTTCTCTGTTGTTGTTTTTCATGTGGAGAGCATGTTTTAATTAATAATTAGAGCAGAGTACATTACAAATACAAATATTTTTGGTTTCTTGCTGCTTGGTTACCACACGGTCAGAGGTCAGGTTGTTTTAGTGACAGTCCATTTGAGAGGAAGCAGCCCTCATCTTTCATTTAGTTGAAGCTTTGTGCCGATGAACAGAAGCAGACTTTCTGGGGCCTGCTTTTCAGACTAGGGTACAAAATGGAAGAAAACTATATTAAGGTCAGACGTGCTTATGCCATGGCTAATGCATGCATTCTAGACTGAGAAAAAGTTTTCACAAATATTTTACATAAATTATGGGGAGCATATGAATTCTGATAGATTTCAGCAGGTACTGTGACACTGATGCTCTGGTTTGTCATTAAGGACGTTATAAGAAGGATGAGACTTGATCTCAAGTTCATCAGAATCAGAATCAGAAGACTTTATTTATCCCCAAGGGGCAATTAACAAACAACCGTGCAGCATACGTTGAAGATAAGGACATAGGAGTGAAATAATAAATACACAGAATATACAGTTTTAAAATGAAAGTGACTAAAGGTGAATAAATAATTGTAAGTGACTAAAAATGAATAAAGTGTCAGTAGAATAAGAAGACTGTAGTTTATGTTTCTGTTGTGGGAAATGTTCTTATCGGCTGGAGTTAAAAAGCAGAGTGGCTTTGGGGACAAAGGTGGCGCTCCTCCTCCTCTCAGTCCTGCAGGAAATGCAGCAGAGGCGTCGCCCAGAGGGGAGCCATTGAAATGCAGGGTGAAGAATGTGAGAGGGGTCGTTGAGGATTTTGGCTGCCTGTCTTTGGGCCTGTTGGCTGAAAACCTGCCAGAGTTCTGACAGGCAGGCCGATGAGATGAGCCGCGTGGAAGTAATAAAGGAGGATCCAAACGCAGGCACTTGTAAAGGTGTGAGGGTGGTTTATTAAACACAAAATAAAAATGGACAAGTGGCAAACGGAGGAAGGACTAAACTATACTGGGAACAAACTGACTACTGAACACGAACCTGAACGAGAGCGAGCAGAGGCAGACGACGGTTGACAGCATGGAAAAAACCACATGCGTAAGACATGATGGATACACAGACAGACCAGCAACCACAATGACAGAAGATGCGACTTAAATACACACAGAGAAACAAAGGGAGATTACACACAGGTGGGAGTAATTAACGAGACGAGACATGGGAGGTAAAACTGAACACACATGAGACGCAGACCTTCACAATAAAACAGGAAACAAGAAAACACTACACAAAGACGCAGACTCGACACTGAGAGACAGACAGAATATAACACATGGAACCTGAACTAAACTAAACGTGAGACACAACCGAAGAACAAATCCTTTAACATGAATAAACAGAAACATAGAATTCAAATAATTAACCAACAATTCACAAAGGTAACAAAACAATCATTCAAGAATAAACCAAAACATAATGAACTCAAAATGCTGGGTCGAACCGACCCAGAACCGTGACAGATGATTTTAGAGCACAGTGATGCCGTGTGCTGCAGTCTGTTCCTGTACAGCAGGTGATGGAGAAGGTCATGATGCTTTCCAGGAAGGCATAGTAGAAAGTCATCATGATGGCTGTGCTGACTCCAAAGGAGTTTAGTTTCCTAAGGAGGTGTAGCCGTTGGTGGCACCTCCTGAGAATCTCCTCTGTGTTGGCAGAGAATTTCAGACTTCTCTATTCCAGATACATACTCATCCAGTTTCTGTTTCACAAGTGTCCAGTCAGATACTAATGACTGCTGAAAAGGCAATTTATTCTTTCTCCAGGCAGCAGTACCAAACCTGTGCTCCATGTACCATAGCTACAGCAGCCATGCAGGTAAATAGAAACATTTCATTCATTATGGGCAAGAGTGTGTTTTCAGTCAGTGTGAGGGACCACGCAGCCAAGGCATAGAGGACACAGGAAAAAAATGTCTTCAAAAAGGGTTTTCTTTATTTTACCCTCAAAAAGGTTCAAAAGACAAAATTCAAAAAACATAATTAGCAGGCCCAGAAAAGAGGTCAACTAAATATAACTCTACAAAAAGTCATTTCCAGAAACTTAGACAAACAAAGTGGAAACAACTTAACCCACAAACTGGCCTAATTACAAATATATAAGAGGGTAGCTTTTATAGTGGTTTGGCCAACCCATTTACCCACAATAGGGGGAAAACAAAAACACACTAATATTAACTAAGCACAGAATAACATAAGTAAACCTAAAACACCCCTGTTCCTGATAAGCACATGGTTGTTCCTGCTAAGCAGGCATTTTGTTCTCACAGGCTGTGTCCCAATTCAGGGTCTTGAAGTACGCATTTCAAGTGCGATTACGTCACCGCCACGCGACGACGGCTGTCCCAATTCGAAGTGTGCTTCAAATGCATACTCCAAATGCGCCGTCGATTTCCCCAAATATCAAGCGTGGTCCGGTGCACGCTTCGTGGTCCCATATATCCCACAATTCATAGCGCGGCAGTGGGTGTGGATAATTTTGCTGCAAAATACGGCAGAAGGGAGCGGCCGAAGAGTGAACTGTCAAAAGTACTGAACATCATGTCACTTATTTATGTGCGAATGTTTAATAACGAAGAACATTAAAACATTACTGTTCCCACATGTCGGCAAAGTTGTGTGACATCACTAATGTCACATTAGTGATGTTTGTACTTTCAGCGTTAACATGGTTTTAAAGCCTCTACTTCTAAATATATATATAGTCGACCTTAATCTTACAGAGAATGTGATGATTTATGGATAATTAAAGTCAGTCATATATCCACAAACACAACAAGCTGAAAGTCAGTGATGCTGCTCGGTTTGCAGTCCTGAACATCACGGCACAAGCAGGATTCACTGCACTGTTAATGTTAGCTGTGTTATATTGCTGCCTCTGTTCGGTGGTGTCGAGCCAAACGCACTTTAACGTGTGTTTGAACGAGCTGACGGTTCACTCGTTAAGCTGAAAGAAAGATGCTTTAATCACAGCAGTCACACATGTGTCCACTGCACCATCTGGGACTCTTCTTGTTTACACTCGTAATAACACAAACACTAAATCCTGCTTCTCTGGTGCTGTTGTGTAGCAGTGTGTACACCTGAGACTGTCACCTGTCTGTCTGTCCTGCACTCTCTCTCTGTTTCTTTCTCTCTGATTGTGGAATAAAAGTATGAACACGTGTTTATAAGTTACACTTGTGTTTGAATCCTGCAGCTTATCACACATTTGATTTCTATGTGTGACGACTGCAAGTGTCCAGAGTGAGGACAGACTGAGGGACCCACTGCTGCACATCATCTGTGAGGCTTTGCAGCCCTGATGATCCACCAGGACAAACTCAGCAGTGTGTGAGGAAGAGGAGGAGGAAGAGCCAGCAGCAGCTGACAGATGGAGAGAATAGACAGACTGTTCCCTGTTTGTGAAGGACTGCTAGGAAAGTTTAACATAACTGTCTGTGCTGAATCAGTCTTATTAGGTAATGTTCAAATAATGTGATCATCCCAGTGTTTCCAGTGTGGGAGAAAGTACTCAGAGTACTCAGGGCCTTCAAGTTACACACTATGAAAGGTGGTACATACCGTGCAGGGGCACACTGAACAAGTTTAATGTTCAGACACCTAAAGTCTGTATCAGCAGCAGGATGGAGCTAAAAATAAATGTTGGTTTCAGTTCTATGAAGCTTTGAGTATTTTGGATCAGCAGCTGCTGTGTTTTTTGCATCATATTGCTGTAACTGTTTATATGCTTTATATATTCTGAGCTAAGTTGATCTATAGTGTTACATCATATTCTATAAGGATGTTATGTGTTTGTAGACTTTCTGCCCAGTTTGACCCATTTAGCAGAAGTCAGCTTGTTTAAGGCTCTGATATCTATTCTGTATGACTTAAAGCAGTTATGACATGGTCTGATTTTCTCACCCAATAAAGGAATATTTCATATATCAGTCTACTCCTCATTCTATCAGACACACTTATCACAGCTCCTACATTTTCCTTTTTACACATATATGTAAGCATTGAGCCAAATGTAGTAATGCCAACAAATTAAAAGAACAAGATTTGTCTCTTATGCATAATACATCTATATATACACTGTCAAAGATACTTGTCTTTGAGTGAAGATTTAAGGTGATAGGAAATATAAGTAACTGCAACTTGAATCTTTGAGCCAGAGTTCAAGCTCACTGCTGTAATATAATAAAAAAAAAAAAAAACACCCAGCACGCCCCTGCGGGCGGTTTATCCTTCAAGCTCGGGTCCTCTACCAGAGGCCTGGGAGCTTGAGGGTCCTGCGCAGTATCTTAGCTGTTCCCAGGACTGCGCTCTTCTGGACAGAGATCTCCGATGTTGTTCCCGGGATCTGCTGGAGCCACTCGCCTAGCTTGGGAGTCACCGCGGGCGATCGTGGCTCAAGAGTTGGGCGTTCGCCTTGTAATCGGAAGGTTGCCGGTTCGAGCCCCGGCTTGGACAGTCTTGGTCGTTGTGTCCTTGGGCAAGACACTTCACCTGGTGGTGGTCAGAGGGCCCGGTGGCGCCAGTGTCCGGCAGCCTCGCCTCTGTCAGTGCGCCCCAGGGTGGCTGTGGCTACAATGTAGCTTGCCATCACCAGTGTGTGAATGTGTGTGTGAATGGGTGGATGACTGGATATGTAAAGCGCTTTGGGGTCCTTAGGGGCTAGTAAAGCGCTATATAAATACAGGCCATTTACCATTTTACCGCACCTAGTGCTCCGATTACCACGGGGACCACCGTTACCTTCACCCTCCACATCCTCTCGAGCTCTTCTCTGAGCCCTTGGTATTTCTCCAGCTTCTCGTGTTCCTTCTTCCTGATATTGCTGTCATTCGGAACCGCTACATCGATCACTACGGCCGTCTTCTTCTGTTTGTCTACCACCACTATGTCCGGTTGGTTAGCCACCACCATTTTGTCCGTCTGTATCTGGAAGTCCCACAGGATCTTAGCTCGGTCATTCTCCACCACCCTTGGGGGCATCTCCCATTTTGACCTCGGGACTTCCAGGTTATACTCGGCACAGATGTTCCTGTACACTATGCTGGCCACTTGGTTATGGCGTTCCATGTATGCCTTGCCTGCTAGCATCTTACACCCTGCTGTTATGTGCTGGATTGTCTCTGGGGCATCTTTACACAGCCTGCACCTGGGGTCTTGCCTGGTGTGATAGACCCCAGCCTCTATGGATCTTGTACTCAGAGCTTTTTCTTGTGCTGCCATGATTAGTGCCTCTGTGCTGTCTTTCAGTCCAGCTTTGTCCAGCACTGGTAGGATTTCTGGATATCAGCCACCTCCTCTATCTGCCGGTGGTACATACCGTGCAGGGGCCTGTCCTTCCATGATGGTTCCTCGTCTCCCTCCTCTTTCTTGGATTTCTGCTGCCTGAGGTATTCACTGATCACTCGGTCAGTTGGGGTCATCTTCCCAATGTATTCTTGGATGTTCCTTGTCTCATCCTGGACTGTGGTGCTGACACTCACCAGTCCCCGGCCCCCTTCCTTCCGCTTAGCGTACAGCCTCAGGGTGCTGGACTTGGGGTGAAACCCTCCATGCATGGTAAGGAGCTTTCTTGTCTTTATGTCAGTGGCTTCTATCTCCTCCTTTGGCCAGCCTATTACCCCAGCAGGGTACCTGATCACGGGCAGGGCGTACGTGTTGATGGCCCGGATCTTGTTCTTACCATTCAGCTGACTCCTCAGGACTTGCCTGACCCTCTGCAGGTACTTGGTGGTTGCAGCTTTTCTAGCGGCCTCTTCATGGTTCCCATTCGCCTGTGGGATCCCCAGGTACTTGTAACTGTCCTCTATGTCTGCAATGTTGCCTTCTGGTAGTTCAATCCCCTCAGTTCTGACTACCTTCCCTCTCTTTGTTACCATCCGACTACACTTCTCCAGTCCGAACGACATCCAATGTCATTGCTGTATAGCCTGGTAGTGTGGATCAGTGAATCGATGTCTCGTTCACTCTTGGCATACAGCTTGATGTCATCCATGTACAGGAGGTGGCTGACAACTGCTCCGTTCCGTAGTCGGTATCCGTAGCCAGTCTTGTTAATGATCTCACTGAGGGGGTTCAGGCCTATGCAGAACAGCAGTGGGGACAGAGCATCTCCTTGGTAGATCCCGCACTTGATGGTGACTTGTGCTATGGGCTTGGAGTTGGCCTCTAGTGTTGTACGCCACATCCCCATTGAGTTCCTGATGAAGGCTCTTAGGGTCCCATTGATCTTGTACAATTCTAGGCATTCCAGTATCCAGCTGTGGGGCATTGAGTCATAGGCCTTCTTGTAATCAATCCAGGCAGTGCACAGGTTGGTCAGTCTGGTCTTGCAGTCTCGGCTGACTGTTCTGTCTACCAGTAGCTGGTGTTTTGCGCCTCTGGTATTCTTGCCAATTCCTTTCTGTGTCCCGCTCATGTATTGACCCATGTGCCTGTTCATCTTAGCCGATATGATGCCTGACAGGAGCTTCCATGTAGTACTGAGGCAGGTTATTGGTCGGTAGTTTGAGGGGACCGGTCCCTTCTTGGGGTCCTTGGGGATCAGGACCGTCCGGCCTTCAGTTAGCCATTCCGGGTGTCTCTCTTTAACTAGCAGCTGGTTCATTTGTGCTGCCAGACGCTCGTGGAGTGCAGTCAGCTTCTTCAGCCAGTAGGCGTGAACCATGTCGGGCCCTGGTGCTGTCCAACTCTTCATACTGGAGACCCTTTTCTCTCTCTCTCTTATTGTTCCCTTGCCACTGAGAGTACACCTTTGCTGGTTCTGTGGAGAACAGCTGGTTTATTCTCCTGCCTTCTATCTCTCTGGTGTACCTCCTCAAGCGGCTGGCCAAGGCTGTGAGTCTTTGCTTGGCAGTTTCCAAGGCCTCAGGTATGGACAGCTGTGTATATGTCCACAGCTGCTATACATATGTATATGTATATATACATATATATATATGTATATATACATATATATATATATATATATATATATATATATATATATATATATATATATATATATATATATACATATATATATATATATATATATATATATATATATATATATATATATATATATATATATACATATATATATATATATATATATATATACATATATATATATATATATATATATATATATATATATATATATATATATATATATATATATATATATATATATATACACACACACATCTGACAATACTATAATATTGTCCATATTATATTTACATTACACAGTGAGATGATTTTAGTCTCATGAACAGCATTAACTAATTGTTATTTACTAACTAATCTTAAATGACTGTTCAGCACAGAAATGAAGCCCAACAACCATGCTTTACAGTCCTGTGGTTTCAGCCTCAGATACTCAACTAATCAAAGTGATGTCATGACCAACAAAACATTTTTCTCCTTCATTTCTGTCAAACAATGCTGTATGTAACGTGTCTTGCAGTTAGTATCATGGTTGCTAGGCAACCTGAACAGCGCAACGAAGGCTAGACCGTCCCATTTCACAAGCCTCTCACTTCAGCACTTCTCGTACTTATAGTACGCACCGTACGTAGTGCGCGTACTTCAAGCGTGCAGACCCTGAATTGGGACACAGCCACAGTCCTCACTTGCACCTTTTGCCCAGACAGGAAACTCAAAGAAAGAGAAACATAATTAATATAACAGAAAACATTTTTAGAAAAACCACACAATGCTATTATGCGCATCATAATATCAGTGTTAGGTTTAAATAAAATGATTATTGAATTATATTACTGAAGAAAACTGCAAACCAAACTAATAAAGTGAACAAATGGACTGATTTGTATATTTGTACATTTTATATATTTTTGTCTGTTAATACTGTTCATATGTATATACTGCTGCAGAACTGTGACCTCGGGACTTCCAGGTCATACTCAGCGCAGATGTTTCTGTACACTATGCCGGCCACTTGGTTATGGCGTTCCATGTATGCCCTGCCTGCTAGCATCTTGCACCCTGCTGTTATGTCCTGGATTGTCTCTGGGGCATCTTCACACAGCTGGTCTTGTCTGCTGTGATAGACCCCAGCCTCTGTGGACTTTCTGCTGAGGACTTGATCCTGTGCTGTGATGATTGGTGCCTCTGTGCTGTCCTTCAGTCAAGCTTTGTCTGCCATTGAAAGGATTTTTTGATATTAGCCACTTTTTCTGTCCTTCCTTCACTCTCGTTACCATCCGACTACACTTCTCCAGTAAGAATGACATCATGATCTTGTCGCTATAGATCCTAAAGGTGTGGATAGTGAGTCTTAATGATCTCACTGACGGGGTTCAGGTTTATGCAGAACAGCAGTGGGGATAGAGCTCCTTTGTAAATCCTGCACTTGATGCTGACTTGTGTAATTATCTTGAAGTCGGCCTCTAGTGTTGTTCGTCACATACCCACTGAATCCTCGATGAGGGCTCTTAGTGTGTGTGATCTTGTATAGTTCCAGATATTCTAGGATCCATGTGTGGGCATTGACTCTTAAGGTGTTTGTTTACTCAATCCAGGCAGTCCACAGGTTGGTCAGTCTGGTCTTGCAGTCTCGAGCGACTGTTGCATCTACCAGATCTGGTGTTTTGCACCTCCAGTGTTTCTGATCATTTCTTTCCGGGCCCTGCTCATGTATTGAACCATATGTTTGTTCATTTTAGCTGCTGTGATGATTGACAAGAGCTTCCATGTTGTGCGGAGGCAGGTTATTTGCCGTTAGTTGGATGTAACTGGTCCCTTCTGGGGATCCCAGCCTGTCCGGGCTTCAGTTAGCCATTTCAAGTGTGTGTCATTCATTAGCAGGTGGTTCATTTGCTTTGCCAGACATTCATGGAGTGCAGTTAGCTTCTTTAGTGCTTCAATGCTGCAGTCTTCTTAATTTTCTGCCGACTCACTCTGAAACTGAAGGAGAAACAAAAGGTTTGGTTGGAAAAATACATTTTGTTCTCAAAAGTATTCACTCACCAACTAATTTAGCCGTTCCAAACACTTCCATGGTCACATGTGTACAAAACCAAGGATCTAAGCATGCAAACTGCGTCTACAAACATTTGTGAAAGAAGGGGGCGCTTTCAGGAGCTCAGTGAATTCTGGCTTTGGACTGTGATAGGATGTGCATTTGTGAAATTTCCTCACTACTGAATATTCCACAGTCAACTATTACTGGGATTATGGAAAAGTGAAAGCGATTGAGACCAATAGCGATCCAGCCTCAAAGTGGTAGGGCGCTCACAGAGCGAGGTCATTGGATGCTAAGGTGCAAAGTGCATGGAGGTTGCCAATGTGTTGCAGAGTCAGTCAGTACAGACCTCCAAACCTCATGTGGTCCTCAGAATGGCTCAAGAACAGTGCAAACAGAGCTTCATGGAACGGGTTTCTTTTCCCAAGAGGCTGAATCCAAGCCCTGCATCGCAGACCTTTCCAAAGTGTGGGGCCCGCCCCCTAGGGGGGGCATAGAGCCATGGCAGGGGGGGGGGGGGATGAAAAGGGGGGAAAAAAACAAAACGCTTGGACACTGCTAGCACGGGCGCCTACAGAAACGCAAAGCAGGAGATCAAGCATCGCTGAATATGTTTCCAAACCAACTTCATTCTAAGCCAAAGACTAGAAAATATGGTGAAGCAAATCTTCCCTTTGGCTTCACCTGCACAAGTGCCGAGGTAGGTCTCCCTGCAGGATTGGTTTCCCCTTCGTCGGGAGCAGCAAGGCTGGACTGGGACAAAAAATCGGCCCGGGCATTTTGACTAGAGACCGGCCCACCAGGATAAAGATTGGAAATGTGATGTCATTCAGGGGTAAAACCGCAATGGACTCTGGGAATTTGTGGCAAGAGGTACTAGCGCACGCAGGCTTTCAATTGAAATCAGTTACACAGCGATAAAAAGAAACCCAAAAAATGGCAAGAAGCTGTTGTATTATTAACTGCAATAGCCGGTCGCATGACAGCCACGGGAAGCCGACGGGTAAAGAGATCTTTTTTTTTTTATCGGATTACGTCGTTGAAGAGAAATTTTTAAGCCATGTTTCCGAAGTAAGAGCCGAGGGATGGCCTGGATATACCAAATATAACGTCCCAGAACACTCCAGCTCACATGTTAGTCTGCTCCAAGCATTCCCACAAAGATCAGAGTTTTGTAGTAGTTAATACGTCATTTTTCTTAATATAACTGGTGATATAGGTTACAAGCAAGTCTGGCGCTGAACAGAAATTGTCGCGCTATGCTCCTTTGTTTATTGTGCATAAATAGTGAATTGTCCTGACACAATATTGCGTTTCGCTTCTGTTATTATGGTACATTGACAAAAACATATACTTTTATTCACAGGGTAAAACAGTTGTTTTGTATCACTAATTGTCCAGTACGATTACAGCATACAGTATTATTGTCACTGCTACATTTCTGTAACGCGTACCAGAAATTATTTCCACTACTAATTAATTACCATTGAGCTCAAAGGTTATATTAATAAACTTTTAACGAATGTGTATTTATGACGACAATTTGTGAGACTGGTAAACTCACCTTTGTTCGTACGATGGTCTTCCGTTCTACACGGTGCATTTCAAGGTCCTGTACCCATCCGTCGGTAAACTGTACCTGGGCTTGTTGCAGTGACCTGAAGTTACTAAACTTCATGAGTGTATGCACTCACTCCAAGAACCGTATGATTATAAATCTGAGCGTGGTGAAAGTTGGGCAGCACGTTAACGTCTTTTGTCCACTCTGTGTGCTGTAAGGATCACTCTGATTTTTCCTCGTATCTTTTCTTTGTCTTTTCGTCAAGTCTGTCTTTGTACGGACCGGCATTGTTCTCCTTTTGTTTTGTACATTCCTTTTTTGTGCGGCAAAGAAAAAACAAGAAGGTATTGGAACCGGAGAATGAACGTTTTGCGGTGCTGCAAATTCTTGCATTTGATGCGGTACTTGGATTGTTTTGCCACGAGTTCCCGGCATGCAAAGCGCGAAAATCACGTGACCACTTCCCCTGCCGGTGGCGGACTCCCTCAGGTGTCGGTGTGTTGGTGGTTCTTTGTGTCTGGGGGTGGGCGTCCGGGTACACACCGGCTCACTCCTTGGCGGCCGCTTGTCGGGGCCTGGGGCCTGGGGCTTGCTCGGGCCCCTTTGGAGGTGGGGTGCCCCCGGCCTCTCGGCCTAGGGCTCGGTCACTCAGGCGCAGCTGGGGGCCGGCGGAGCTCACGGGCGCGTCACTGCAACCCCCCCTGGCTTCTGCTCCGCGGCTGCTGAGTGAGCCCTCATCTGGGACTCTCCTCAGCTCTTACTGGAACAGTGGCGCGGCTGCCCCTCTGTTGGTCTTCCATGGTCTCTTGTGTTCTGGGGGCCTCTGGATGTCTGGAGTTTTGATCTCCTCCATACCCGCTTCACACCCTGGAGGACGGGGCTGTGGCCCCCCCACACTCCCTAGCAGATCATTACATGGAGAAACCTTTGGAATGCAAGCATGCTGATCCACACAGGTATGCACACATGGGTATTCACAGACGCGGACTAAAGCTTTCTTGGCTGCTACCTCAAAGCACACTGTGCGCTGTCTATCTTGCGTGCTGCACAATATCGTTTATTACTTAGTAAATACTGATATCTATGACTAGCTAGTTTATTGTGATGGTGCTTTGTTTTCTCTATTATTATGTTGCTCTTTGTTGTTTGCTGTCTCCTCTGTTTGTTTGTTTGTTTGTTTGTTTGTTTTTTTCTCCATACAGGTGACCCAGGAGTTTTTTTTTTTTTTTTTTTTTTTTTTTTTTTTTTGTCTCTCTTCCCCCCCCTTCTCACCGTCTCTTCTCCCCTTGGGTTTTCTTTCTTTCTCTCCCCCTCTCTCTCTCATTCATTCCCCCTGTCCTATTTATTAAAAAAAAAAAAAAAAAAAAATGACAAAGGATGAACTGAAGCTCTGCCATCACGTAATGTCGCATACTGCTGTTTCTGATGTCATTTAAAAAAAAAAAAAAAAAAAAAAAAAAAAAAAAAAAAAAAAAAGTCTGTCTTTGTACGGACCGGCATTGTTCTCCTTTTGTTTTGTACATTCCTTTTTTGTGCGGCAAAGAAAAAACAAGAAGGTATTGGAACCGGAGAATGAACGTTTTGCGGTGCTGCAAATTCTTGCATTTGATGCGGTACTTGGATTGTTTTGCCACGAGTTCCCGGCATGCAAAGCGCGAAAATCACGTGATTGCTAAACAAGGGGGAGGGTGCATCCGGCCTCCTCGGCTGTAATTGGTCCAGCCCAGAGTCGATCATGACCAATTGGCCAATCCAACACCTTTCGTTATATATAGGGCTTTGGAGCGTGATGTCACGGGGGTGGGCGTGGAAAGGATTTTGGCCCGATCCGCCATTCTGCTCCTGTTAAATATTCTTAAGTCTTGTGCTGTTATTTTTTCAAAAGATACAGTAAATAAAGTAATGTTAGTAGTGGGTGATATCATGTAAACACTCATGATTTGATGTAAACATTTTGTCATTTGTAAACTGTAAATGACATGGATTCTACACTGTTACTGATGTGATGCTCTATAAAGTGGTTTTAATAAAAAAAAAAAGGCAAAATTATTTTGTTTCTTTATTCAACTTTTGAACAGTGGGACTCAGTCAGTACATATTCAGTAAATGCTAATTATTTACACAGCAGTGCACTACAGGCATACATCTAGACCCCTAGATAAAACATGGCATTATAGCAGTGACAACTCCTCCACAGTAGCAGGTGGGATTTTTCTGTTTTGGGGACGGCTCCTTTTACCTGTCACTACAGATGGTCTGTTTATGTTTTGATCAAGAGCCTTTTTTTGGGCAGCTGAAGAGAAGTCGTCTATCTTATGGCCAACCTCTGGCTGTATCTTGGTCATATTACCAGGCAAAACCCAGTATGCAGGTTCATCTGTAACAGTCCTTGTGCCACGGATCAACACTGTTCCGTCTACTTTAGACAGAAGAGCAGCGACGTGGGTGCAGGTCTCTGCGACTCCGGCCATACAGGTGCAGCGGGCGGCTTCAACCTTCCCTGTGATGCTCTCAGTGACCCATGGCTGCAATGCTGGTTCATTCAGTCTTTGAGAGAGCAGCACCTGAAACACACACAGACAAAGTTCATTTAAAGACAAGAACTATGAGCCAAGGCCGACACAAATGTGTTTTATCTACTTTATCATAAATGTAACAAAGTGTCTAGAAAGTTAGCACATACATGTAATTATGCATTTCTTTATGTGTCCATCTATAGAACGCTGCAGGTTATAGTCTAAATCTGTCTGTTCTCTGTCAGAAACCTGCCTGCAGAAAATGAACCTAAAGCATGTAATGCAAGGATGTCATCACTTTAGAGATGGAGAAAGCATAAAGTGACAATTATGAATCACTTAATATGATAAGGAGATTCTGCAGGTCATTAATCAATGTATAAAACTACAATAAAATGTATTTTTAGTGACACAGGATACAAATATGGAAGCAAGATGTATAATTAGAATTATTTATAATAAACATTAATAAATTAGTGCAATTTCTTTAACCATAGAGAATAACTAAATCCTTCAGGACAATGTCACATCAATGCACTGAACTCACTATGTTATCCACCTAACAGCCTCCACATGTTCTCACTGTAATTTCCCCTCATGAATGAATTTATGCTGCACTAATCTGAATGTTTGCAGGGAAATCAAACGCATTTCACTCGCAGTACTCGAGCTGACTTACCTTTGTTTGAATGACGACTTGTACGCGCTGACTCCACAGATAAGGTATGAAATATGTCAGGCTACGTCAATAGCGGTTGGTCTTCAGGGTTTCTACTCCACGGCCGTATTTCATACGGGTCCACATTTCCAATGCACGCTATTTTCTGCAAGTACCGCCGCTTCGCCTCTGGACGCAATCGGTCTCTATACAGTCCGTTCTCGTTTGAGCTGCTTTTAAGCATCTTGTAATCGTTGTTCCAACACAGTGTGTTTGATTTGATTCGTAGACCCCGAAAATGGTGCCGCGCTCCCACAATGCATTGCGGCGTGACGTCAACTCCAAAGCCCTATACCCTTCCTAAAAAAAAAAAAAAAAAAAAAATCCATCGGCCCATGAAAACAAAAAATCGCCAGCGGCCCACCGGGCAAATTCCCGGTATGCCCGATGGCCAGTCCAGCTATGGGGAGCAGCGCTGGGCTGTTCAAATCACGGACAAACAGGATCCCACAGCTGTTTATGTTTTTAAACCTATTTTGCACAGAGAGGCATTTTTTGAAAAATGTATTGACAGCAATGTTGAATATTATTACACAGGAAGAAAAACAACTACATGTAAAATAATCACATGTGACGCCTCTGCCTTTGTAAATGGAGGGACAGTAACTGTGTAAAACCTGCAGACAGTCAGATTAACAGTATTGTGTCTCTATCTGCCATTCTGCAATTCATCTCATGTAAACAATAACGTGGCCACAGCTGACGTGAAAAAAGGCACATACCTTTGACGTTGCGTGACCAACTCTGTATTCCTCGTCCACACGTAAAAGGAGTTTTAAAGAATCTCCGTTTTCAGTTATTCAAAACGCCGTTTACGTGTGGATGAAACAGCTGCGTTGTCAAAAATACCCGTGTAGGTGTGGACGTAGCGTAAAAGAAAGTAGTTTATTTTATTACTACCTGTAATTTATTGCAGATTATTTGTATTTGCTTAATTGTTTACTAAATGTTTGAGGTGTGAAATAAACCGCATTTATTTTGTAAAACAAAGGGGGGGAACCACTGGGCTACGATGACCTGGATGACTGAGAACCTTCACAGACAATAATAATAATAATAGTGAATACACAGCAAGGTCTTCACACTGTGAATGCTCAGGCCCTCGTTACTAAATGTATCTGTGGTTTAGGTGATCATCAGAAAAATCACACATTATCATAGAAATACCAAAAAATGTCTTAGTGTGGAAATGATATATTTTCTTTATAAATGTTGGCTTTTTTATCTTTAAGTTTTTAGAGAAAACATGATTTAAATGTCTTTAATTAGTTTTAATATTTAAAACAGCAACAGAAACATTAATATTTAATTTTTCTTCATGAATGTTTGAATTTTCCAGGTTGCAACAATGGCAGCTGTTAAAGATCTGCTTCTAGAAACACGGGAGGATTTGAGTGATCAGGGTCTCAAGGAGTTCATGTGGTTCCTGCAGTTCACATGTTTTCAGAGGGGCCTTCCACAATTCCCACCGAGTACAAACAGAAAACATATAGTGAACGCGATGGTGCAAACATGTGGCCAACAGTCTGTGGAGGTAACCATTGATGTTTTCAGGGACATGCAGAGAACTGATCTGGTGCAGAGGCTGTCAGAGAGCAGCTCAGGACTCAAAGGTAAGAGAATAATTATCCCTAATAAAAAAAATTATCAAGAGTTGATTCAAAATCTTTGAACCAAGTCACAAAAACTGAACAATGGAAGTTTTTTTGTCTTCCTGAAAGAAGGCAGGAGGATTTTCTTCACTGAAGTGTTTAATAATAGATATTGTTAAATAAAACACAGACATTAATATTAAGATTACAAACGACTAAATTCTTTCCTTACACACTTAATTGTTTTCTGATCATTAACCCTGACGTTAAATAAGTTATGAATGGATTTAAGGTGGACGACAGACACTAGACAGACAATCATTGTGGAGCCTAAAGAGAGCAAATGAAGTAATAGATAGATGAGGTGTTGTTCACAGCCGGCACCTTTCTAACTTTGCCAGCATCAGCTTTAAAATCTGTACCTGATCCTGAGAGTTGTTGTTGTGGCGGCTGAAAAGCTGCAGCTGTGTGTGTTTGTAACAGCAACCGAGTGTAAGTATGAATAAAGATTGTGCTGAAAAGCATTAAACTGTGGACGAGTCTGCTGTGGGGATACTACACTTTCTTTTCTCATGGTAACCATGATATTGTAATATTTCTCCCAGAGAAACTTTGTGGATGAATGCTGGGCTGCGCTGAGCCAGAAAGTGAGTAATATCACCTATGACTGTATTTAAATGATGCAGCGTTCACTGAACATGTTCAGTTTAAAAAACTCCTACATGTAGAAAAGATAAACAGAAAGATTAAATTCATCAGGTTGGAATAAATGTTAATCAGGTGTGTAATTATCACTTACATCATTTGCTTGTAACTGTGTCTGGTGTAATCTAAACATTTATGAGACGTTGATGAGATAGAAAAAAAACCTGGAGAAAAGTCGCATTTACCTTTTTTTTCTCAGGTAGAAACGTTGGCGCCTGTTATTGAGCAGATTTTGGAAACCCTGGCTGGTCTGAGTTACTGGGAACTTGAGGTTTTCAAGGAAGTCCTGCGTAAAATTCATTACAAACATTAGTCAGACATCCAAAGAATCATCTACACGAGGACAGACCTGCAGGACACGGTGTTTTTCATGGTCCTGACTTACGGTGAGCGGTCAGTGGAGGAGACCATGGAGGGTTTAAACGAGATGAAGGGGGCTGATCTGGCTCAGAGGCCGTCAGACTGCAGCCCAGAACCCAAAAGTAAGACAACAAAGAGGAAATAAGTTAAATGAACTATGGTGGTTAAGATGTCTCATAAGTAAAGTTTTTGTCTTTCATAAAAATATTGTAGAGAAAAGACAGATTGTTGTCCAAATCAGAATTTATGAGTGTTCAAGGAACAAAAAAATGACAAAGTGACTCCTTCAGTCTGAGAGACTGAATAACACAAACAGTGTCTATCATAGTTGAGCTTTAAATGTAATGTTGAAGATTATACAACTGTCAGTTGGTAAGTAAGTCTCTTGTGAGTGACTTTGAGCACTTTTCTCCTCAGAGAAACACTCTGTGGATGAACGACGCTCTGCACTGATCCACAAAGTGAGTCATGTCACATCTCTGATTCAGTACAAGACAGCAGGCTGAAAGTCAGAGGACTAAAGTATCATCAGTTCTCATGTTGAGTCATTTTTCTCATGATTTCTGCTTTTTTGTGATTATGAGAAATCATACTGAACTTTCTAAAAGAGCTTATTTGGATAAAATGGATAAATAAAAAAATGTCCTGCAAATTGAATGACTTTTCCAGGTGGCAATGGTGGCAGCTGTGAAACAACTGCTTTTGGAAGCTTCGAATGATTTGAGCTCGAGGAGTTCAAGAGATTCCTGAAGTCAATTTTTCTTTGGATGAGTCTGTCATACAAATCACAGAGTCCATCATCAACCAGAGCAGATGTAGTGAATCTGATGGTGGATGAACTTGGTCATCAGTCTGTGGAGGTGACCAGAGAAGTTTTCATGCACATGAACAGAACTGATCTGGTGCAGAAGTTACCAGAGAGCAGCTCAGCATCCAGAGGTAAGACCAACATGCATGAGTGTAAACTCTGTGTCATCAACAGGTTTTTGTGTTGGTGGTGTCATGGTGGTGCAGTGGTTAGCACTGTGTCCTCACAGCATGAAGGTTGTGTGTTTGAGCCTCCTGGTTGGCTGGAACCTTTCTGTGTGGAGTTTGCATGTTCTCCCTGTGCCTGCATGCTTTTCCTCAGAGTGCTCTGGTTTCCAGTCCAAACACATGCTTGTTGGCTTTATTGCTGGTTCTAAATTAAATGTGGGTGTGAAAGGTTGTCTGTCTGTTTAAAACCTGAGGTGGACAGGTGTACCCTCTCTCATTATCACAGCTGGGAACCCCCAGTTACTTTGGTTGGACAGGATGGAGGGTTTCTTTGTTGGGTTCTTATGTCATTTTATTTAGTTTCACATGATTTTCTCTTTTAAATCATCTGTGTCGTCTGAAGGCTGATTCTACTTGGATGTGTGATGATGTTTGAATCCTCAGAGTTGATGGTAAATGTCTTTCCTCCTCAGAGAAACACTCTGTGGATGAACATGGAGCTGCACTGTTGAAGAGAGTGAGTGTGACTTTAACTCAGCTTTTACAAAAAATAGTTTTTAGTATTGATAGAAATGAAATAATGTTTTCTTATGAAACTTGAAGTTTTGCAGTTCATAAAGAGAGTGAAGTAAATATCAAAACCACCAGCTGTCTCTTCAGTGATTATTCTAAAACATATAAATATTAATGAAGACATCTTTTTTTTATTAATATTTGATATTTCTACTACAGTTTCTCTGGAAATTAAATAAAAAGAAACTTTTAAATTGTCCAACAGAGATATTATACAGTAACTTAATACATTGTTTTGGTTTTACAGGAAAAAGAACAGGAAGCTGTCAGACAGATTCTCTTGGAAACACTGAATGAATTCAGTCAAAAGGATCTCGGGAAATTTATTCTGTTGCTGCCGTTCACGTGCTTTAAGATGAGCCTGCCACAAATGGAGAGGTACTGGTATCCAAACAGGACAGAAGACCTTGTGAATCTGATGGTGGATAAACTTGGTCATCAGTCTGTGGAGGCGACCATGGAGGTTTTAACAGACATGAACAGACCTGATCTGATGCTGAGGCTGTCAGAGAGCAGCTCAGGTGAGACCAAAGTTTAATAAACAGATTTTCATAATTTACAATAAACTTCTTTAAACAACTTCTAATCAACAAACATTAAAAGAAACAGGAAACACAACAGACGTACAAAAATAACTTTGCATAAATCATCAGAGCTGAATCCAACCTTTCTCTCTGTCTCTGTCTTGTTCTGACATCACTGGTGAGAATATTTGAATTCATCAGCTTTTGATCATCTTAGACGTCACTCAGCTGCACGTCCTGCTGAACATGTTGTTCTGATGTTGAAGCAGCACTGCACAGCATAAAGTGATCAAACAGCAAACATGTGGACAGTTAGAGGATGATTTTATATGTCAGCATAACATCATTCATTTGAATTCTTTGTGTCTCAACAAGGACGAAAAACTGAAAGAAGTTCAGAGCTTGAAGGTTGTCAGAGCCTGACGGTAATCCCTTCCATTCATCCATTTATTGCTAAAGTTTCTTTCTTTATAAACATGTGTACTTATTGACTAAAGAGACTGTCCTCTGCAGCAGGACTGCAGTGATTGGACTAATCTTGAACCTGAGGTGAACAGTACAGATGCAGACGAGGCTCCAACTTACAGGTAAATCAACTTCCTGAATGCTGCAGCACAGCAAACTGGAACTACAGGAAACAGTTCAGCTTTGGATTTATTCCCAGAGGAAATTCTTCATTTTGCATCCGATTCACACGACTACTCTCTGTGTTTCCATTCACTCTGTTGTTCCTTCATGAGTGTGTATTTAATTCCTGTTTCAGCCTTCAGTCTGCAGCAGGACACTTTGAATGCAGAGTCTCGGGCTTGCGCTGGGTCTGTAAGGGAAAGACCAGCTTTCAGTACCAGTTTAGATCTTGGGAGGGACACATGGAGAGGATGGAGAGCAGACAATACATGCCTGCAGGTCCTCTGATGGACGTCACAGTCACTGCTGGGAAGTTAAATGAAGTTCACCTGCCACACTGGATCTGCATCGGTAAGAGGACATGAAGGAAGACTTTCAGATGTTTGACATTTCTGACAGTGAGCGCACAAACTGTTATAAACTGTTCTTCTCACCATGTTTGTGTTGTTGTGTTCTCCTGCAGATGACATCCCTAACATATTGGACACGTTTGCAGTCGTTCACATAGATGACTGTGGAGATGTTGTGGAAAAAGTGTCTGAGGTCACACCAACACATGTCAAGTTAACTGAACCGATTTTCTCTCCGAGAGCGGTCCTGATGAAACTCGGCGTTCCTGTGAAAATCGGCTGCAACGTGTTGATCTATCAGACCAACACAGCTTTCCTCACACTGCATGTTTATCTGATCCCACGTGATCCTGGGCTACAGCAGGTTATTACATGTTTCACAGTATAATAGGCAGAATTCAGGAGAATGAATAAATTAATATATAAAACATGGCTTTTTAGTATCTTTGCACTTTATTCTTCACAGGTAATGAAGCAGAGGGAAGTGCCCCATGGATACAAAGCTATCCTGAAGCCAGATCCAGAGAAGTCCTTGAAAATTCTTGATCGTTTCACACTAACAGCAGATGTGGATGGTGCAGAAATCTGTCCTGAAGTATGGTTTGAAATGCTTTCATTTCTTTCCAAATATATATTTGCATAATAGGCTGAGAATAAATAGTCCAGCTGTCTTCAGCAGCCTTCATGCATTTTACTGAGCAAAGAAAGGATTCAGTAAATATTCAATAAGAAGAGCTGATCTGGAAGAAGTGAACATGATTTACTGAGATAGAAAAATGAACGAATCTATTTGGTGATTTAACGCTGATGAACCTTGATTGCAGTGTTAGGATTTAGGACAGGACCCCCCAAAACAGTAAGAGCAATCTTACTGTGGCAGGGAAGTTTGACTCTATAGAATGAAAACAGTATTGTTAGCTCAAGCATGACCAAAGCACAGAAAATGAGTGTAATATATTATAATAAATAGGATATACTAAGTGATCGTAGCAAAAAGAAGGTTGGGAAGGGTAGGGTGAGGGAAAAGAAAGCACAATAGAGACCGAGCCTACATCAGAGGCTGGAGTCCTGGATGGTGAATGGAGAGCAGACAGAAGAGATTGAAGTCTGATGAAGCTCAGAGAGTGAAACGCTTGTTAGCAGGAGCAGAAACATGACAAAAGATACAAAAGGCTTTGATACACCACCAGCTATATGCTGACTTACCAGGACTTTAACATTTGAGTGACTTTGAACCAGGAAAAGAAAAAACATGAATGATGAGAGAAAACATGGATACAGGATGATGCTGGAACTGAATCAGATGCATGAACCATAGGCCGGTGCAGACCAGCAGTCCATTTGTGGACGAGAGAAGGTGGAAAGCTTTGAGAACCTGCTGAAGCTGCAGCTTTTGAAATATCACTGTGGAGTAGTAAAGGCAGAAATAGTAACTTACAAATATCCATACCATACCTCTCTCTTTCCCGTTGCTCTTTCTTTCTTTAACAGGATTTAAAGCTCAGATATCCAAGTGGAAAGCCAAATTTCTTTGAAGTTTACACTGAAAATCCAGATGGAAACTTCCACCTTAAACTCACATCAAAAAAAGATCTTCAGCCAGTATGGACCTGTACAGTTCGAAAAGGTTAACTTTACATTTTCAAATTTATCATCACTTTATTGTATTAAATGAGTACAATTACATGTTAGCTCAACATTGTCAGTAAGCTATATGTAGCAGCAATCTTCGGTCCTTCTTTGCCGCTTCTGCAGGACGTACATTTTCTGACTCGTCCTTTTCTAAGATAGTTTGTGTCTTATTCTGTAGGAAGAAACAAGGCGAATGTAAAACAGGAAACATGTTATTTATTCCACGCAAAACCCAAAACTACAGAACAGATTTCTCTGGTTGGAGCCCCGTTGACATTTTCCTGATATTATACCTAAAACAGCTATAAACAGTGACGGTCAGAAAAGTGTTGCCCATGACAGAAAGATGCAACGATATCTTCTATAAAATCCTTTTGGAAAATGAGAAACATCTAATCGATGAATTCAGTGCAAAGTAAAACATACAATGGTGAAAAAACCTCTTTAGACCAAATAATCTACCTGAGCATAGATTCTGTTGGAAATGTCAGTGTGCAAGGATTTTATAAAACGTTATTTTACACTTATATTTGGTGAGATGTTTATGGTATGTGGGGCCTTTCCTGATCACCGAGCCTCTCATTCAGTTTCAAACTAGAAATGTCCCAAAATGTTCATGTAAATGTGCTGTATATCATGCAGAACAATCACTGAAAATACCAGATTTCCTCCACCTAACAAATATCAAAATGATCACAACTATACTTTTTGTGAAGATTTATTATTTGTTACATTTGAATATGAATTAAGTTTAAATTGAAAACCTTTCATCACCACACGGTGGCCCAGTGCACACCGTTTTATTACACCTACCAACCACACAATAGAACAAAGCGGGATGAATTTATAGAGCGTAATATATTAAATTACAACATAAAATATTGAAGATTAAAATGAGAAACAACACAAATTAAAGATCATAACAAAATACTTAAATATGGCCGATGGATTGGAGTAAAGTTTCTTTAAAATTTTATATTTATACGTTTTATGTTCCTTGATTATTTTCAGCCGAATACCAAAGCACTGATCAAGCACAAGGTAAGATATTTCAGATTATTTGTATAATAACTGCATTTAACATTTTACAGTAGTGAGTTTTCTTTGGTTTAAATTTCACAAGTTTACCAAAATTTACCAAAATTTGTTGTTAATCCAGAGACGTTGCTCATCCATGCCATAGCCCAATTGACTCCACTGTTAATTGTTGGTCGTATTTCATACTGCTGCAACTTGTGCCTGAGGAGGAGAGGACTTCCTTTAGAATTCTGAGAATTTAAATCAGGGGTGCACACACTTTTTCAGCATGCGAGCGACTTATGAAATGACCAAGTCAAAATGATTGACCTACTATGAAAATGCAAAACATATATTTATTTATAAACATATGGAGTATTCATTCAGGCATGTTGCATAACTGTATGAACCCATATTACACAACACAACTCTGTACATTTTTTGATATTACCTTACTCTGATGACTTGCACTGAATGGAATCAACCAGGGATGCACAGTCTGGACGGTAGCTGCTGATAGTCAGCCTCAAGTACACTTTCAAATAATCATCAGTCATGGTGGAACGGTATTTGGACTTAATAATCTTCTGGGAAAAGGCTGACTCACATGAATAAGTGCAGCTGCAGTCAAGGAGGTAACACATTTCCTAATGTTGGGGTACTTTTCCTCTGCAAGTTCCAGAACTGTCCGTTAGCCCTGGACTTAAACTCAGCTTAGTGTCAAAATCTCATCCTCTATTTCAGAAAAGTTCCGGTGAAACAGTGTATAATTCACCTGTTTTTCTTCATTGGTTCATTCGAAGACTTCTCTCCTAAGCCACTGTGAAAACTACACAGCATTAACAAAATAAACACTCAACGTAAGACACAGCACCTAAAACGACACTGTACAAGAAAACAAAGATAAAATCAATAAATACCTTGTTGGCTGCATGCTGCAAAAAGGGAATTACTCCCCATTCTTCTGAGGGTTCCTTATAAGTGTCTAGTTAAAGTCCATTCCACTTAACTTTCAATAAAGAGCATTACAGCTCATTCTTGCTACCTGCTTGCAGGTGTTTTCTTAGGCTTCCAAAAAGGAGACAACAAGACTTGTAAGCAGGCTTGACCTTAAAAATAAAAGCACCATAACTTGAACTACATAAAATAACATAAATAATGTACAGCTTAAACAATTTACAACGATGACATGGACCTTGACAAGATAAAGAAATGATCTAAATTATATAAACAATATCATCATGCCAACAGCTACACAGTGTTTCAAATTTTGATGCGAGTGAATCAACCTCTGCATCTTCCCAAAAAGGGTAGCATGTGAATGTATCGACTGCATCCATTATCTCTTTCATGTGGAGCAATTTTGCGCATAACGCTTGTTGGTGTATTATGCAGCGGTAATTGAGGAAATCCGGAATAACATTGTCCTCCCTGCACCTGGCAGTGAATCCATTTGAGTGGCAAACCATCCGTGGTGATGGACACCAATTTGTATACTGGGAGCCTGGTTTTCCCAATAAATTGATTGAAAGACTGAAAAATGTTTCAGTTTGCTAACATAATGAAAGTTAAAAAGTTTGAACATTTGTTAAGAAATTAAAAACTTTCCTTGTTATTTATTAACAGCTGCAGGATCCTCAGTGGGAGCAGCTGCTGTCAGCTCTCAGTCAGCTGGTAGGTTCATCAATATTACCTGTTCTGTGGTTTTATATAATGTGACACATAGAACGCTGATGAATCCTAGTGAACAGTCAATCACACCTTTTCTCCCGCCACAATTTTACTTTTCGTTAGCTTACATACTTTGTTCTGTCTTCAAGTTTTCATTCTAAAGGAGGAGCTCTCAGTCTCTCAGCTCTCGGTGGCAGCGAGTCACTAAACTCAATCCTGCTTATATTTATTTCTTTACAGAGATAAATATAATATTCATGTATTCAGCCCTCTGTGAATCACTTCCTTATCATGCTGGAGGGGTTTGTGAGTCCCAGGCTTTTTCCTGAACAGCTGATTTCCTCCAACAGAGTGATGATGGTTGTGTTGTCTTCTAACTTCATGAAGATTAACAATCTGAACAGCAGCCTGTTTGACAGGAAGTCCAGTATCCAGTTGCACAATGTGTTCCTGAAGACCAGAGTGACGAGTCTGCCAGTCAGCTTCACAAACAGCCTGCTGAGAGAGAGTTTGTTATATTTCACATGTATGAAGAGAGAGTGCAGGGCAGTGAAGACGACATCATCTGTGGCTGTATTCAGCTAACGACAGTTATTATTAAAGCTAACGCCTACTGGTAGATCAGCCCAGTAAATACGGTGTTTCTGTGTTTTTACTGATTCATCTGTTTCACTTTCAGATGAATCCCAAAGAAGTGGTAAAGTACAAGCTAAGATGTTTCACATGATTTGTGTATAAAAAGAACTGCACTTTGTGTTTGGCTGTGGTGGGTTCCCTTTGGTTGCTGACCTCATATTTGAAGTACTGCAAAATGCCAGGGAATGAATGAATAAGCTCTTATTCAACAATGGCACCAACCAGCTTTTCCAAATCTACTGACGCTGTTGACTGGACTGTCAAAATGCATAAATCGAGTCAGTTCTACTTTTACCACCAGATTTTTAGCACCAGTTAACGAATGTTTTTAGATGTTAACTTAAAAAAAAAAAAAAAAAAAAAAAGAAATAAAGAACATTTTTAACTTAAAAAAAAAAAAAAAACAAAAAAAAAAACATGTTCTTTATTTCTTTTTTTTTTTTTTTTTTTTTTTTTTTTTTGGCCTGTCCCGTTTGGCTCTTTTGCCATCAGAATTGTTGTCTAAAGGCAAAGAAAGATGCCCAACGGATTTACTTTACCAAACTGACCATCCCAGCCTTGCCGTAATGGTCCATTTGATTCACCTTTTATTGTTTATTTTATTTTCACTTACTGAATACGGGACAGACTTGACTGGGGGAAAGAAGGGGAGAAAGAAAGAGGGAAAGAGAAACAGCTGAGAAGAGGGACGGGGGAGAAGGGCAAAAGACAAAAACCAACAGAACGGGCAGAGAGAAAAAAAAGCATATATCAATCACCTGGATCACCTGCTGAGAAAGAAAAAAGAAAGCAAGCAGAAGAGAACAAGAGTAATAGAATAAACAACATCACAATGATATATGGGAATATGACAGTAAATACTAAATATTAAACATTATTGTGCAGCACATAAGATCAACAGAACACAGTGTGCTTTGAGGTAGGAGCCAAAAAGGGTGTAGTTTGTGGGTGTGATCACCCGTGTGTACACCTGTGAGCATGGACGCGCTTGTTTTTTGTTTTTTTAAAAGGTTCCTTCATGTAATAATCTGCTAGAGGGTGTGGGGGGGCCACAGCCCCGTCCTCCAGGGCGTGAAGCAGGTGTGGAGGAGATCAAAACTCCAGACATCCAGAGGCCCCCAGAACACAAGAGACCAAGGAAGACCAACAGAGGGGCAGCCGCGCCACTGTCCCGGAAAGAGCTGAGGAGAGTCCCAGATGAGGGCTCACTCAGCAGCCGCGGAGCAGAAGCCAGGGGGAGTTGCAGTGACGCGCCCGTGAGCTCCGCCGGCAGCCAGCTGCGCCTGAGTGACCGAGCCCCAGGCCGAGAGGCCGGGGGCACCCCACCTCCGAAGTGGCCCGAGCGAGCCCCAGGCTCCAGGCCCCGATAGGCGGCCGCCAAGGAGTGAGCCGGTGTGTACCTGGACGCCCATCCCCGGACACAAAGAACCACCAACGCACCGATGTCTGAGGGGGTCCGCCACTGGCAGGGGAAGTGGTGGTAGGGGGAGATAGGCCTCCAAACCTTGGAGGGCCTGAGATGTCCCCAGAGAGGTGGCGCCTGACACCCAACCTGACATATAGACACAGACATACAGGCACACACAGATACAAACATCCATTCCCACCCTCATGCTCTCATATGCACTCACTCCACACTCAACCAACGTGGAGACAGACATAAAGAGACGTTGTACACACGATCACACTCCCCAAGCGTACTCTACAAACCGGGTCTAGGTGCCCCCGCCCCTGGAGGGGGGAACTGCACCCAGACCCAGGTGGTGTTTCCCTTTTCCCTGCGGTGGGGGGAAGCAGACCGCCCCGACTCCGCAGCAGCAGGAAGGCTCCACACTCCAGACCGCAGTCGGACGGCCAACTCCTCCTCCTAGTCCTAGCCCCCCTGCTCCAGCAGGTCGCAGAGAACGGGGGTGAGAGAAGACTCCGAACCTCCCTCCACCCGCTCATTGTAATGTTGATGCATGTGTGTTCTAAGGTGCATTTAAAACCCAGGAGGGCTTGGAGCTACCTGCCAGAGAGCAGCAGGTAAGCGCATGGTCCCTCCTGCTAGCCCTCAATGTCTACGTGTATTTAAAATTGAGAGGTGGGCAATGATGCCAGGGGTGGGGTGTACACCCTGATGGTACTTTGGACTCCGTGTATCGTGCCCACCCCCAAGATCCTATATGTATGTGTAATGAGAGTGTGAGTAATGTGAATGTCTAAGTTGTGGGATAAAATTGAGGCAGAGGCAGCCAGAAGGGGACAGAGGGGGGGGTAGCCTCCTCTGCACCCTGGTGACATACCCCTACTCCAAGGCCCTGCATGTGTGGGTGGTTGTGGTGGAGCGGGAAGAGGGAGGCAGCTGGAGATGGGGAGGGTAGGAAGGGAGGGGCAAGTGACCCCTCCCTGGGGCCAGCTCCCCCGCTGACCCCAGTAGGCACCCCCATACTCCGCGACCCGCCAGGGAAAGGGGGCCCAGGCCCATCCAGACCGGGCCCAGTGCAGCAGCGCCGCCCGGCCCCACAGAGCCCGGGACAGTCCACCCAACCCCACCACAGAGAAAACTGCACCCACCCCACCATCCACTCATCTTCCAGACTACATAAGACAATAAACACCCAGGCTGAGATCTTCCTCCACCTCTCCTGTATCTCCCCCTCCTGCAGAGGCAGCTCCTGAGGAGAGGAAAGCTCCTGCAAGATGTGACAATCTCCCCCACCAGTTGAAGAGCCCCCCAGGTGGCTCGATGCACCGGCGGCACCCTGCTCCAGGGCTGGGCCCCCATGCACCCACCCGCCCACAACCCCGGCAACACACCAACCAGGACCCAAGCCCCCGAGGCCCGGTCCGGGTCCCAGCCCAGAGATGGAGCGCCCCCAGAACCTCACGCCCATCCCGGACCCACCCAGGGGCAGCCAGGCTACCAGGTCAGTAACCCACGTCCGTCAGCACAGACCCTCCCCTAGCCCCGCTGCACGCAGCCGCGAGGAAACAGTCACCGGAGAGCCAACAGAGCCCCTAACCGGACATGACCGCTACCCCGGGTTGAGCCCCCCAAGGAAGATGCCTCCGGGGAACCCCCCGACGCCCTAAGCCTGTCCCTACCCCCACACCAATCACAACAGTGAAGGCGGGACCAAACTATGACCCCCCACCCCCACTAGGTGATGGAGCTGATCAAAGGAGCCCAGAGCAATTGATCTGATGTGGTGGCAGAGGCTGTATCAAGACTAATGTAATCTAATAGATAATTTCTATATTGGTTAGAATTAAGATTATTTTTATTTTTCCAGTTCATGAGGACTGTTTTCTTGGCTATGCATAGGGCAGTGAAAACCATATGGGCGATATTCTTTTCTGTAGTGACATTATCTAAGCTGCCCAACAAACACACTAAGGGGGAAGTTGGAATGTTACATTTCAGACACTTCGATAAGTCTTCACATATCTCGCGCCAAAACTTCTGAACTGGTGGACAGAACCAAAGAGCGTGGATATAATTGTCCGGTGAATTGGTTTGGCAGTGTGAGCAGTTGTTGGTAGACGTAAAGCCCATCTTGAACATCCGATGACCTGTATAGTGCACTCTATGTAATATTTTGTATTGAATTAATTGAAGACTGGGATTTCTAATTAGATGAAAGGTTTTTAAGCAAATCTGAGACCAGAAGTTTAGGTCTAAGTTAACTGATAAATCCGCTTCCCATTTTGCAATAGGAAGTGATATTGATTCATCTGTTTTAGAAAGCATTCTGTATATTTTGGATAGTAATTTGGGGGGTTTAAGAGTAAGAAATTGAACCACACTTGGTGGTGTTTGTAGTTCAACTTGACCCGGTTTAAATTTCTTTTTTACTATGGATTTAATTTGTTGATATTCTAAAAATCTTTTCTTGTTGATCCCATATTGTGTAACTAGTCCGTCAAATGAAATAAATTCTGTTCCTTCTAGTATATGTTCTAAATATTTGATTCCTTTATCACTCCAATCTGAAAAGTTTATCATATTATTGTTTTGTAATATGTCAGAGTTGTTCCAGATAGGTGTACGTTTGCATGGGATTAATGAAGACGCCGTCAATTTTAGAAACTCCCACCATGCTGTCAGAGAAGAGCTGATGTTGATGCTTTTAAAGCATTCATGTCGTTGGATGTTTGAGCTGATAAATGGTAGGTCTGAGATCTCTAGATTATTGCAGAGTGCTTGTTCTACATCTAGCCAAGGTTCATCTAAGAGGGTGTGTTTTAGCCATCCTGAGATAAACTGAAGCCTGTTGGCTAAGAAGTAGTGCTGAAAGTTAGGCAGTTCTAGTCCTCCTTTATCCTTGGTCTTTTGTAGTGTTTTTAAGCTTATACGTGGGGGTTTATTTTTCCAAAGGAATTTGGACATACATGAATCTAGAGATCTGAACCAATCTTGTGGCGGTTTAGTTGGGATCATTGAGAATAAATAATTTATTTTTGGTAAGACCATCATTTTTATAGCGGCAACCCTTCCCATGAGTGATATGGGTAGACATTTCCATCTAGCCAGATCATCTTCTACCTTCTTTAAAAGTGGGATATGGTTTAATTTAGTTAGATCTGCAAGCTTGGGAGAAACATTAATACCTAAATATTTTATATTTCCCGATTGCAGTGGTGTAGAAGAGGAATTATGGAAGGAGCAATTAATCGGTAGGACTGTAGATTTTGACCAGTTAATTGAGTAATCTGATATTCTTGCAAAAGAGTTTATCAATTCAATCACCCCAGAGATATTGGTTTGTGAATTTTGGAGAAAGAGTAACACATCATCCGCATAAAAGCTGATTTTATGTTCCACGTTCATGCATTTTATGCCCTTAATTACTGAATTCTGTCTAATTGCTGCTGCTAGTGGTTCAATAAAAATTGCAAATAGTGAAGGGGAGAGTGGGCATCCCTGCCTGGTGCCCCTCAAGAGACAGAAGCTGGAGGATGTCTGGTCATTTGTTCTAACACAAGCTGTTGGGGAATTATATAATATTTTTAACCAGTTTATGAAAGAGGATCCAAAACCAAATTTGTGTAAAGTTGCAAATAGAAATTTCCAGTTAACTCTGTCAAATGCTTTTTCTGCGTCTAAAGAGAATATTGTAGTTTCTAGGTTTTTACTGTATGAGTAGTCTATCAAATTAAGTAATCTACGTGTATTTGTTGATGAGTGCCTACCTTTTATGAAACCAGTTTGGTCAGGATGAATTAAGAGGGGGGTTATTTTCTCCAGTCTCTTTGAGAGAGCTTTGCAGATTATTTTAAGGTCTACGTTTATAAGGGATATTGGACGATAGCTTGAGGGATATACAGGGTCTTTGCCTGGTTTTAGCAGGAGATTAATGTTTGCAGAATTCATATTTGATGGAAGTCTGCCCTTTTCTTTAATTTCCAACAACGTTCTGTAGAAAACTGGTGCTAGAATCGACCAGAATTCTTTGTAGAATTCTGCAGGAAAGCCGTCTGGACCTGGAGCCTTATTATTGTGCATACTTATCAGGGCTTCCTGGAGTTCACCTGGTGTCAGTGGTGAATCCAGTGCCATTGCTTGAGTGTCCAATAATTTTGGAAGAGTTATGTTGTCCAAAAACTGATCAATTTCTTTTTTAGATGGGTTTATTTGTGGTGAATACAACGTTTTATAGAAATCCCTGAAAATGTTGTTTATTTGTATCGGTTCATATAATGTGTTCCCAGATGAATCTTGAACAGCACATATAGTTGTTTTTTCTTTATTTATTTTTAGCTGGTTTGCTAGAAATTGACCGGATTTATTACCATGTTCATAATTTTGTAGGCGTAGTCTTTGTACTAAGAATTTTGTTTTTTTATCAATTATCTCATTTAATTCTAGTTTTGTTTTGCGTATTTTGTTCATTATTTCCTGATCTTGGTGGGACGCGTAGGCTTCTTCTAGTGATTTGATGTTTTTTTCTAATTCCTGAATATTTTTGTTTTCTTTTTTCTTTTTATGTGATGAGAAAGAAATTATTTTACCTCTCATCACAGCTTTCCCTGCTTCCCATAGAACAGAAGCTGATGTTTCGGGAATGTCATTATAGTCCAAATATGAAGTCCACTCTTTTTTAAAATATTTAATAAAGTCTTCATCTTTAAGTAGTGATATATTAAATCTCCAGTTTTTTCTTGGCGTAGTATTATTCTTGTGCATTAGTGTTAAAGATACAGGACCATGATCGCTGACAGCTATAGGGTGAATCTCAGTGTCTGAAATGTCGTTCAGCAGTGAGCTGCTGACCAAAAAATAATCCAGACGAGAGTAGGAGTGATGGACATGTGAGAAAAAAGTATATTCCTTACTGGTGGGGTGAAGGGAGCGCCATGCATCGCAAAGACCAAAGTCGCTCATATACTGTTTGATTATATTTGTGGACTGCCAATTACGCTGAGTTCCCGCTGTATTGAGCCTATCCATGTCTTCATTTAGTCCAAGGTTGAGGTCACCTCCAAGAACAAGTGTGCCATCTAAGTGTTCAGAGAGTGCACTGAAAAAACCGTGAAAGAATGAGGGATCATCAACATTTGGACCATATACACTTGCAATACATAGCTTTTTATCAAGTATAGATAGTTTAATGATTAAGAATCTGCCCTCTGGATCTATAACTGTATCGAGTACTGTGAAATTAATATTTTTATGTATTAAAATTGCTGCTCCCCTTTGTCTAGAATTATAACAAGCTGAGAACACATTAGGAAACTCAGGTGTTTTAAGTTCATTCGAACCTCTAAGAGGTCTGTGGGTCTCTTGTAATAGGACAACATCTGCCTGTAGTTTTTTGAGTTGGTTAAATATTTTTAACCTCTTTACTCTGGAGCCAGCTCCATTTATATTCCATGTAATGAACCTCAGTGTACCCATAGATGTTTGTGTATAACTAGGGATGTATGCTGTGTGCGTCGCTTAGACAGGTGGAGAGAATACGTCACTTGTTCATAAATAAAGAGAAGGAGAGAGAGAAAAAATGTGTGGCGAGATGCTCCCTGAGTCTGACTTTGTGTAAGCATAGTTACTAATATGAGTAGGCTTGGCTTAAGTGTGTGTATCCTAAACGACTGTGTGCGCTGTCTGACTGAAGTAAATGTGCTGCCGTTGAGCGCATGGTGCGTATGTGTCGAAATAAAGGATGTTTGTGGATGAGTGTCGAAGCAGGTGATCGAGGCAGTGAAAGGAATAAAGAAAGAAACCCAAGGACAGGGGTGAGCAGCATAAAACCAAGAGGGGGAAAAGAGAGGAGGAAAAAAAAAAGAAGAAAAAACGAGAAGAAAAAAAAAACAGAAACAAAACGTAAACATTCCAATTAAATCACTGACGGAGAGTGACGGTGTTAATTCTGCTATGAAATCACACTTTAAGATGCGATTTGATACTGGTAAGTTAAACAGATGTTAATGCAAGTTAGTGTGAGTGGATAGGGAAATGGTGTAGCTGATTCTTATCTGGTGTGAGGTTAATACAGCCACGGAGTGATGTTGGGGTCGCGGTGGAGCTGTCCGTCCACGTACAGCCGGTCCACAGCGATGACAGCGCGGGAGCCCTTCTGGATGAAGCCGCGTCGGATTGGGAAGAGGACCCTGCGTCGTTCCAAGATCTCTTTGGGGAACTGGTCGTTCACGCTGAAGTCCGTTCCTTTTAATTCCCTGCCGCGGCTTTTCACATGTTGCTTTTGTTTGAAGTGGCCGAATTTGGCCACGATAGGACGTGGTCTCCCGGCCGTAGCCCGAATGGGGCCGAGGCGATGTACCCGATCGAAGACGATGTTCTTCACAGTGTCCTCCGGCAGCTTCAGGTGGGTTTTGATGAAGCTTTTTACCGTGGTCTCCGCGTCCTCTCCAGCGGCTTCTGGAATACCAGAAAATACCAGATTATCACGCATGCTACGAGCTTGTAGATCGATAACTGTTTCTTTTATTTTTTTATTTTCTCTATTGAGCTGGGTAACATTATCTGTGAGACATTTCACCGACTCCCTTAGCGTGGCATTTTCAGCAGCAAGCGTTTCCACCTGCTGCTGGCTGTACTCCAGGGATTCTCGCAATGTTTTTAGATGTTAAAGAATTCAACAGAACTTGTGGTAAAATGCCAAATATAGAACTGAACCACATAGTGCCATTTTCTGTATGAAGCTGCTGGCTCTGTGGACATGAGGACGATCAGTTTGAGATATTCTCAGATATCTATTGTTTGCAGCACTGAACTGGTGTCCCTGACTTGACTGAAGACAGGTGGGATAGAGTTTTATCCTTAATGGGGACGATGTTCAGGAAACTGGAAGTGTCAGCAGGTGTTCTAAGGAGCTCTGAAAGAAAAGCATCTGGACGTCTTTCAGTTTCTTGAAGACGTTTCATCCGAGAAGCTTCTTCAGTTCTAAGAGCGACTGGTGGAGCGTCCCAGATTTTAAGCCCTATGGGACGTGTCCCCAAGAGGGTCGGGGACCCCCTATTGATCCTCTGCCTAATCACATGAGCAGTACTAGAAAAGTTACCATTCCTGGTGCAACTCTGTAAGCCTTAGTCTTCTGCAAGAACAACACATTTCACAGCTGTCTGTGGCTGTTTTACCATGTCATCAATACTTGCATGCAATGTGGCAGCTGTTGGAGAGATGTGATATAAAACTCTACAGAAAGATCCACAGTAAACACTGGAGTGGAGTTTGAATCTGAGGCTGAAGAAGATGAGGAGCAAGACGGGGCACTGAAGTGCTCGCACTGTGTACACTTCTGTCTCACTCACCTTCCTGTGAACTCATCAAAATAATGCAGAGCAACAAAAACTGCAACCTGGGGCAGTCCTTATTAAGGGTTACTTACTGTGGACCACATCTCAGAGTGTTCATATTTAATATCACTGATGCTGCGATTCTTATATTTACATAACACAATAATATCAGCTGGACAGGAAATGTTTGAAAGGCTGCCTGAATCATTAAGAAGGGTCTGATGTGATCAGCACCTGGATGTGAGCTGATTGTCAGCAAAGTTTCCTTCACTTTGTCTGGAGTCAGTCTTGGCTGTTGGATCATAGAGAGTGATGGATTCAGGATTTGCTGATTGGGCATTTTGTGACAGAGAAAAGTTGTTTCATTTATTATGTATCATGTATTTATTTTATTACAAAACTTTACAAGTAAAGATAATCTCATTTTTATGTCCTTTCTCAGAGGAAAACACTGTGGACAAACATCTGTCTGCACAGATGCAGAAAGTAAGTAGAACCAAATGATTCTGTCCTCACACCACAGCTTCACTTAATTCATTACTTATACCTGTTATTAAAAAATGATCACGTGTGATGGTTTTGTTTACTTATTAATCAGTTATCCTCTAAGAAGGTTATTATTAAATCACTTTGTTTGTTCTCAGGCATTAACAGTCCACTCAGACAGAGAGAAGCTTTTGGAAATGTTGGAAGATCTGAAAAAGGAGGAGCTTGAAAAGTTCAAGTGGTTCCTGCGGGACCGTGATGTTTTGGTGGAGCTCCAACCCATCCCAGAGAGCAAACTGGAGAAGGCCAGCACCTGTGACCTGGTGGACCTGGTGGTGCAGACCTACACAGAAAAGTCTGTGGAGGTGACCAAGAAGGTTTTTAGGAAAATTAACAGAAATGATCTGGTGCAGAAGTTATCAGACAGCAGCTCATGATGCAAAGGTAACAATCAAAATGGCATCATTGATTTTATGAATATTTTACTTAATCCAAAATACTTTTGTATAGTTAGATTTGTAGCTTCTGAATTTATTTTCAGTGCACTACATGATTGTAGTATGGAAAGTAGCAGAGAGTCTGACTGCCCGTCCAACTGACTCTGACATGAGGGAGAGTTTATAATGTAGGAGCAGATTTGAGGTTAAAATACAGGAAATAACATCTATTTGAAAATTACTGTAGTGTGTGTGTGTGTGTGTGTGTGTGTTCTTACGTTGATGCAAACATGAGGATGAGATCAAGATTTTTGAAGCATTTTTTTATTTTAATATTTAATCTTTTCATTTTATTTTAACTTTCTCTTTTTAATTTTCTGTCATGTTTTTATTTTCTGCAGAATTATTTCAGGTTTAAACGTGTAGAAATGATCTGACAGTGATTTCATTTCCTTCTTTCATAGAAACACATTCTGTTTGTTTCTAGCAGCGCAGTTTGTAAAAAGACGGCATTTGTTGTGCTTTTCTTTGTTTTCATTTATACACTTTCAAATTTACGATAATGAGATCATCATGTTTACAGATACTCACTGTGAGACAAACACTCAGGTTTATGTGGTTTTTTTAACTTCTGTAATGTGTGATGTCATTGAGGGACGATATCCTAATATTGGTGTTCTCCAGTTCTGGCCCTTTCCACAGAAGCTCCACCCACTTGTCCCTCAAACCTTCTGTTTGTGGGAAACAGCCAATAAGAACAAAGTTGCCTTAAAGGGAGAGGAGTAAAAAAGAAGCTTGTTTCAGAGAGGATGAGGAGCTACAACCAAACCAAGTATAAGAAAAATGAGGATGATTTTGAACTGTGACTCAGACAAAGCTACTCGAGTACAGTCCAAAATTAAAAATATTAACCTGAAAATGAGCATTATATGTATAATTACATACAAAAATATCATGAACAGCTTTATGATTCTCATTTTGTTGAAGACGATAAATCCATGTCACAGTATAAATGTGCCACATAAAGAAAAGTCTTCCAGAATAATTTTACATTAACACCATATGAACTCAGTTATCTTCTGTCTTTTGTTCTTGTGGTCGATGCTCAGTCTGGTTTGGAGTGAAGCCTGAATGAGAAAAGTTTCCAAGGTTAGAAGTTACTGAGGAACATCATGACCTGCATCTGTTACTGCCATGTTTCTCACATTTTAAGAAGTTTTGACGACTGCTTTGAAGATAAACTGGAGAATTTTATACTTTTTAATCTTTAATATCCTGCTTTAATCATTGTTTTGTTTTTTTTAATTCCCTTTTAAGCACGTCACTAAACATTTTATATTGGCTTTCTACTAAATATAGCCACATAAATACAATTGTTCTTTATCAATTAAATATTTTTTCGGATACATCAGGGAGCAACATTGGTGTCTATTAACTATTTACTGTCAGAAACTCGTTCATTTTTTAACATTTTAAAATCTGTAAAAACACGTCTTTCATGTTTATACGGTGAAACTTTTGCTGGAATGAAGCGGCCTAAAAACAATGAAACAATGTACAATGAAGATCACTCAGTAAGATGATTGCTGTGCTTTTGTATTTTAAGAGATGAGATGTTCAGGTCAGTCTTTATTTTCCTACAGGATCATTTTGATTTGCAGCATCAGTCAGTCAAACTGAAATATCACAAAATGAGAAAGATCAACACATAAATAACAGTAAGAATGAGGAATAGTTAAATGAATGACTAAAAGTACATTAAAATGATGGAAGCAGTCAATAAGAAACGTTACAAACATCAGAAATGTCAGACCGGGATCGGACGGCTTTATTTACACAGAACTGGATGTTTCCTGACTCTGAGGACTTTATTCGTCTAAGGAAGAAACTCAGACTGTTCCTAAATGTGTCCTTATATTTTGACTTGTACGTACAAATTTTTATATGGTGTAATTGCTATTAAAGACTCCTTTTTACCCTTGTTTTCTGGTTCGTTCGTTCATTTAAACTCCAGCCTTTCTGGAGCGTTCAGTTCTACAAAGGCTGATCAGCGTCGACTCCATCAACTCCATTTTAATCCAGCAGCACGAAGAACAAGTGTCAGTGAGGTTTATCTTAATCATTTAACCCAGTTTACATTTTCCACCCATCCATTATCCTTATTAGCCTATCCCAGCTACCACAGGGCGAGAGGCGGGGTACACCCTGGACGGCAGTCTACTACAGAGAGACAGACAACCATTCACACCTATGGGCAGGTTAGAATCACCAGTTAACTAAACCACACTAACTGCATGTCTTTGGACTGTGGGAGGAAGCTGAAGTACTCGGAGAGAACCCAACAAACACAGAGAGAACATACAGACTCCACACACAAAGGTCTGGTGGTGGAGTCGAACCCCGGACAGTGGTAACCCCCCCGTTTTGTCCTTAATAGATAATAAATCAGAATCAGAAATACTTTATTAATCCTGAAGGAAATTATGGAAACCTGTAACCTTAGCAAGTTTTATAGTTTACCTTTAAAAGACAAACTGAATTATTCAGCTGTAACTTCATAGGAACAAAATGCAGGTGGAAATAACTGACGATATGAAAATGTAACCTGTGATGTGTGATGTTGGACATCTTTCATTCAAAGGTTGCTCAAAATCATTTAAAGACTATATTTAAACATGTGACGCTAATTTCAACATGAAGGAGCAAACATCCATGTAGTTGTGTAGATACGTGTCAGGATCTGCTGTGTCACCATCGCTGGCCCTGCACCTCCTGCATAAGAAGTGACAGGCTGCTTCAGTCCTGCAGGTACAAAATGACTTTTTCATTTTCCAGGTGGTAACTATGACGACTGAGAAGCTGCTCACTTGGATGAATTCAAGTCACTGATTGAATAGCAGAAAGATTCACTCCTCATCTCAAGTAGCAAACTGAAAGCAGCAAACACTCAGGATGTAGTGAATGTGATGATGGAGAAGTACAGCCGAGAGTGTGTGGAGGTGACCAGAAAGGCTTTAATGAAGATGAGCAAATACAAGTCAAAAACAAATAAATATGTAAAAAACGGACACATGGAGAGGATGGAGAGCAGACAATACATGCCTGCAGGTCCTCTGATGGACGTCACAGTCACTGCTGGGAAGTTAAATGAAGTTCACCTGCCACACTGGATCTGCATCGGTAAGAGGACATGAAGGCATTATTATTTAACAATAAATTACATTTACGATTCAAGTTTTCTTGTGCAGATGACGTCCCTGACATATTGGACAAGTTTGCAGTCCTTCACATAGATGACTGTGGAGATGTTGTGGGAAAAGTGTCTGATTTTCTCTCCAAGAGCGCTCCTGATGAAAGTGGGCGTTCCTGTGGAAATCAACTGTAACGTGTTGATATATCAGACCAACACAGCTTTCCTCACACTGCATGTTTATCTGATCCCACGTGATCCTGGGCTACAGCAGGTTATTACATGTTTCACAGTATAAGAAGGACAATGTGCAACAAATAAATCAGCAGACAGTAAGATTACAATATTGGATCCCTGTAGCATCTTTACACACACACATATAAACATATATATTCTCTCGCTCTGTAGACGATGGAGAGAAGAATCCTGTGGATACAAAATCATCCGAAAGCCGCATCCAGAAAAGTCCTTGAAAATGTTTAATTGTTTCACCCTAAGAGCAGATTTGGATGGTGCAGAAATCTGTCCTCAGGTATGTTGAATTTATTTACTGCTCATTTGATCCCAAAACAATTTATAAAGCTTCGAAATAAGTCAGATATAAAATAAACACCTGTTCATGGTGAAGTATGTAACTGATGTATTCTCACCATGAAGTAAACTCTCCTGCTGTCTGACCATTAGCTCCAACATGTGTTGACACTGAGCAGTGAGTTGTTGTCTTTGCACCAAACTGCACAGCTGTGCACGGCTGATTTCCTCCAACAGAATGATGATGGTGGTGTTGTCCTCTAACTTCATGAAGATATTCTCTCCATGTCTGTGAGAGCAGTCATGGCTGTTCAACATGAACAGGAGGGTGCTGAGTAGGGCTGGGTTTTTATAATCGATTCATCGATTAAAATCGATTCTGGCTTGGATAACGTAAAATCGATTCATTAAAATCCTGAATCGATTTTTTAATATAAATTTATTTTGTCCGAAATGCCAGAATCTCTGGTGACATCTCACAAAATTTCAAGAACCACCAAACAGTAAATGAGAGCAGGTACAGGGATTCTGCACATAGACTTAAACACACAGCGCGACCCGCGGATCAGAATCAGTTAGATGTCGCCTTTCTCACAGTCAGGGCTGAAAGCTGACAGCTCGCTGATCCGGGTCCGCGCTTTGTGTTCACGTCCTTTATGCGCTGATTCTAAAGCTGTTAGTTTGATCTCTCTCCAAACAATATTGACCGAATCAGCAGCAAAAGAAGATCCAAACGCTTCACATAAACATCGTCATGAATTCACTCTGTTTTGCTTCCATTGCGATGCGCAGCTCTCTCTCTCTCCCTCTCTCCCTCCCCCCCTCCCCCCCCCCCCCCCCCCCCCCCCTCTCTCGAACAGTTTCGCTTTCTTCATTATTCGCTTGCTTGTTACGCACAAGTCTACTGTTGTTTACAGGCTGTCGGCCGCTGTTTTTTTCCCTTTTACATTCTTCCGAAAAGAAAACCTCATTTCTGCTGTTCAATACTGAACAAATTTAAACTTTTTAATATTATTCAAAATGCAAAATGCTTAGCCGTGTGTCTAATAAAACCGCTGTAACGTCAGAGGTAATGTTCATTAATTAAGGGTTTTCTTTCGTTTTTGATGTACTGCAGAATATTTTTATAAAATCCCAGGCCAGGAAAACCTTCATGTTTTTCTGTGTTTTATCCTCAGCTACTTTGACACAAAGGCATCTGCTGTGATGCTCACACCTTGGATAAAGTCTTGCGAGTGTCAGCTTCCTTTTTATAGATACAAAAATATGTAAATGTTCTGATCTGAATTATACTTCTGACTGTCAAAATTTCCCAGATTTAAATCGAATCGTGGATCGAATCGATTTGGGACCTTGTGAATCGGAATTGAATCGATTCTAGAAATCAGTGACGATACCCAGCCCTAGTGCTGAGTGCATGACCCTGGGGGCTCCAGTGTGGCCCTAGAGGGGAGGAGCTGTGATTACCAGTCTGAACAGCAGCCTGTTTGACAGGAAGTCCAGTATCCAGTTGCACGATGTGTTCCTGAAGACCAGAGTGACGAGTCTGCCAGTCAGCTTCACAAACAGCCTGCTGAGAGAGAGTTTGTTATATTTCAGATGTATGAAGAGAGAGTGCAGGGCAGTGAAGACGACATCATCTGTGGCTGTATTCAGCTAACGACAGTTATTATTAAAGCTAACGCCTACTGGTAGATCTGTCACGGTTCTGGGTCCATTGGACCCAGTATTTTGAGTTTATTATGTTTTGGTGTAATTTTGCATCATGGATTGTTTTCTTGTTCTCTTGTGGTTGTGGTGATTATTATTATTATTATTAGAGTTTCATGTTTCTGTTATCCATATTTTAGGAATTGTGGGTTCATGTATAGTTCAGTTCCATTTTCTGTCTCTCTGTGTTGAGTCCGTGTCTCTGAGTTGTGATTCATGTTTCCTGTTTTATTGTGAAAGTCTGTCTTATGTTAGGGTGTGCAGCTTTGTTCCCCATGTCTCGTTAGCCCTGATCTCTCCCAGCTGTGTCTCCCTCCTGTTGCCGATTCCCCCGTTACTACCCTGTGTATATAAGCCCTGTGTTTTCCCATGCTCGGTGTCGTGTCGTACCCTCAGATTATGCCTGTGTGTTCCTGGTCTCCGGTTTCAGTGGTCACTTCATGTTTGTTTTTCATGTCAGCAATAAAGCTGAGGTTTTGAGTTTCACGTTTGTGTCTGAGTCCTGCGTTTGGATCCTCCTCTCCGCCTGCCCGCACACAGAGCCCTGACAAGATCAGCCCAGTAAATACGGTGTTTCTGTATTTTTACTGGTTCATTTTTCACTTTCAGATGAATCACAAAGAAGTGGTAAAGTACAAGGTAAGATGTTTCACATGATTTGTGTATAAAAAGAACTGCACTTTGTGTTTGGCTGTGGTGGGTTCCCTTTGGTATGACAACATTAGTGCTGAATATTGGCATCCAACAATCAGACGGTGTCAGAGAGGGGAAGAAAGAAACAGACTCAGGCAGAGGCAGACATCTGTTTGACTGGTTTGAGGGTGAAGAGGGGAAAAAAGCAGAAAGATACCGAGTTAGATTTGATTATGTACAAAGTAAAAAGAAGCACAACAATGAATCAGTCTTTAATGTTTAACACATATCAGTGAGTTCTGTTTGGAAATAAGTAACAGAGGATGTAAGCTATGCATGGATTTAGTCTTTGATTATCAACATATGTGATGAATCTCTGCAATCTTTCCTCAGAAAACCACTTTGTGGATAAACACAGAGTGGAGCTGATCCAGAGAGTGAGCAACATCGAGCCGATTCTGGATGAGCTCCTGAAAGAAAAAGTTATCCAGCAGGAAAGTTATGACAGAATCAGAGCTCTGCAGACCTCTCAGGAAAAGATGAGGGAACTCTACAGCGGTCCCCTGAAAGCTGGCAGTGCCTCCAAAGATGTCTTCTACCAAATCCTTCAGACACACGAGAGACTCCTTCTTAATGACCTCTGCTGAAAGGACGTTTGCTGAAATCCATTTTGTGTTCTACAGTGAAAGTATTTACAAAAAGGAAATGCTGCCATTATGTTTCTGTGTTTCTGATGTAAACATAAGAAATATCAGACTCTTTGTTTTATGCTTTAATATCATAGTGGGCGGATTTATAACACTGGTTATAATTTGGACCTGGTGACATCATACAGGCTACGAATGTTTACTCTGTTGTTAATAATTACAGGTGCTGGTTGCTGCACATCAGGGGGCCAAAACTCAAGGCACACTTTAGGTCGTGGGCCAAACAAGAAAAACATTTATTGAACACACTAAAACATGTTTTTAAACATAAATATGAATAAAAACAGACAGGAATATTATTCCAGGATAAATGCACTTAAAAAAATAAACTTTAACTTTGTATTTATTTTATATTTTGCTCTCCATAGAAATATATCCTGTCAAAATTATGCAAATTAGAAATATGAACATGCTGCCAAAAAACCCAGAAAAAATAAATGAAAGCAAACACAAGGTTGGAGCCGCATGTAGACGAGCAAAGTGCGCCGACTTTGTTCAACATTACTCTGCAACAGGGAAAGTGAGGCAGGTTGCACTGGTGCATTTGTGACAGCTTCACTTGAAATGCCTCCACCGCATCATACATGCCATGAACTGACAGGTTTCCTTGCTGAGCTCAAAAACTCTGAGAACTTTTATCCCTTTTTTTTTTTTTTTTTTTTTTAAATGACATCAGAAACAGCAGTATGCGACATTACTTGATGGCAGAGCTTCAGTTCATCCTTTGTCGTCTTTTTTTTTTTTTTTTTTTTTAATAAATAGGACAGGGGGAATGAATGAGAGAAAGAGGGGGAGAGAAAGAAAGAAAACCAAAGGGGAGAAGAGACGGTGAGAAGGGGGGGGAAGAGAGAGAAAAAAAAAAAAAGAACTCCTGGGTCACCTGTATGGAGAAAAAAAAAAAACAAAACAAACAAAAACAAACAAACAGAGGAGACAGCAAACAACAAAGCAACATAATAATAGAGAAAGCAAAGCACCATCACAATAAACTAGCTAGTCATAGATATCAATATTTACTAAATAATAAACGATATTGTGCAGCACGCAAGATAGACAGCGCACAGTGTGCTTTGAGGCAGCAGCCAAGAAAGCTTTAGTCCGCGTCTGTGAATACCCATGTGTGCATACCTGTGTGGATCAGCATGCTTGCATTCCAAGGGTTTCTCCATGTAATGATCTGCTAGGGAGTGTGGGGGGGCCTCAGCCCCGTCCTCCAGGGTGTGAAGCGGGTATGGAGGAGATCAAAACTCCAGACATCCAGAGGCCCCCAGAACACAAGAGACCATGGAAGACCAACAGAGGGGCAGCCGCGCCACTGTTCCAGTAAGAGCTGAGGAGAGTCCCAGATGAGAGCTCGCCCAGCAGCCGCGGAGCAGAAGTCAGGGGGAGTTGCAGTGACGCGCCCGTGAGCTCCGCCGGCCCCCAGCTGTGCCTGAGTGACCGAGCCCCAGGCCGAGAGGCCGGGGGCACCCCACCTCCAAAGGGGCCCGAGCGAGCCCCAGGCCCCAGGCCCCGACAAGCGGCCGCCAAGGAGTGAGCCGGTGTGTACCCGGACGCCCACCCCCAGACACAAAGAACCACCAACACACCGACACCTGAGGGAGTCCGCCACCGGCAGGGGAAGTGGTGGTGGGTGGAGATAGGCCTCCAAACCTTGGAGGGCCCGAGATGTCCCCAGAGAGGTGGCGTCTGATACCCAACCTGACATATAGACACAGACATACAGGCACACACAGACACAAACATCCATTCCCACCCTCATGCTCTCATATGCACTTACTCCACACTCAACCAACGTGGAGACAGACATAAAGAGACGCTGTACACACAATCACACTCCCCAAGCGTACTCTACAAACCGGGTCTAGGTACCCTTGCCCCTGGAGGGGGGAATTGCACCCAGACCCAGGTGGTGTTACCCTTTTCCCTGCGGTGGGGAGAGGCAGACCACCCCGACTCCGCAGCAGCAGGGAGGCCCCACACCCCAGACCGCAGTCGGACGGCCAACTCCTCCTACTAGCCCTCCCGCTCCAGCAGGCCGCAGAGAATGGGGGTGGGAGAAGACTCCAAACCTCCCTCCACCCGCTCATTGTAGTGTTGATGCATGTGTGTTCTAAGGTGCATTTAAAACCCAGGAGGGCATGGAGCTACCTGCCAAGGAGCAGCAGGTAAGCGCATAGTCCCTCCTGCTAGCCCTCAATGACTAAGTGTATTTAAAATTGAGAGGTGGGCAACGACGTCAGGTGTGAGGTGTACACCCTGATGGTAATTTGTATGATGAGGAATGTCGGCAAACTCTGAATCTATTTCCCACATAAAAGACTGAAATCGACGCTGATTTAAACCTTTAGCTCAGATAAAATTTACGGTCTGTGTTACGGTGATCATTACATGCTCCATTTTTAGGACTTTACCACACAGCCTTTCCTGGTGAGTGATGCAGTGATGTGCTGTTAACTCACCGTACAGTTCTCCTGCATCTTTACTAGATCCTACATCCTGCACAACACCAGCGCTCCATCTGTTGTCCCAGGGCAGTTTCATGTCGGTTACACTTTGAAATACCTTTTCAAAAATGTCTTTTCCTGTCGTTGTCCCGTGCATTGATTTAATGTTCAATATTTACACTCTACGGATGAAGATGGTCAGCTGTGCAATGTCCATCATGTCTGTACTTTCATCCACAGCAAGAGAGTATGCAATGAAGTTTTTGCTTCTTTCACACAACTGTGTTCTTAAATCAGTGGCCATCTCACCATCCCGATCAGCAATCGTATTTCTGCTCAGGCTCACATTTGCCAAGATCTGCGTTTTGTCTGGACACAAGACGTCGCACAGCTTCATCATGCAGCTCTTCAGAAACTCTCCCTCGGTAAATGGCCGAGCTGATTTGGCTCCTCTGCTACAATAGAACTTGCTTTCACAACAGCTTCAGTTTGTGGCTTTGCTCTGGTGACAAACGTCTGCTGAATTGGTAAATGGCCTGTATTTGTATAGCGCTTTACTAGTCCCTAAGGACCCCAAAGCACTTTACACATCCAGTCATCCACCCATTCACACACACATTCACACACTGGTGATGGCAGCTACAGTGTAGCCACAGCCACACTGGGGCGCACTGACAGAGGCGAGGCTGCCGAACACTGGCGCCACCAGTAGGCAACGGGTGAAGTGTCTTGCCCAAGGACACAACGACCGAGACTGTCCAAGCCGGGGCTCGAACCGGCAACCTTCCGATTACAAGGCGACCACCCAACTCTTGAGCCAGGTTCGCCCCTGTCAGATTCTTCTTTAGCTCTTCTACCTTCTGTAGTTTCTGCTTTGCATTTTGGTTTTTCAGCTTGTGTTTTGACTCGTAGTGCCGTCTTAAATTAAATCCCTTAATTACAGCCACATTAGCTCCACTAATAAGATACGGGTTTACCAGCAATGTTTGTCAACATATATTCAGCCTCCTGCGCTGGTGCTGAAAGGCTCTGTTTTCAAAATGAACTTTTCTCTTCGCCATTGTGAGGGGACAGCTAACAGAAGTTTGACTTGATTGACGCGAGAATGTTCCCAGGTAGCCTAGCGTTCGGCAAGGAGGCTGCAGCGCTGCATTATGGGATCTTTAAGTTGTAGTTTGTGTGTTATTAGCACCTCCATATCGCCGGGGCATGCATAACAATAATAATAAATCTATATAAAATGATCTTGCGGGCCATAAAATGTTATTCCACAACTTAGACATCCACATTACTCACACTCACACATACATACAGGGCTGTGGGGGTGGACACACTATACAGCGCCCAGCCTCACCTCTGGCACCACCTCTGAATTTTAAATGCATGTAAACATTGAGGGTTCTCAAGAGGGGCCGTGCTGACACTGCTGCTCTCTGGCAGGAAGCCATGCCCTGCCATGTTTAAAAAGCACTTTAGAACAGGACACAGCAACACTACACATGAGCGGGTGGAGGGAGGTTTGTGGTCTTCATACACCTCTGGTGGGCCTGGGGCTCGGTCCACTCTGGCACACCTGGCTGCTGGCAGAGTCCGCAGGCATGTCACTGCAGCCCCCTCTGGCTTCTGCTCTGTGGCTGCTGGGTGACCCCTCGTCTGGGGCTCTTCTCAGCTCTTCCCAGGAGGTAGGCACTGATGCTCCTCCGATGGTCCTTCTTGGGCTCTCGCACTCTGGGGCCTCTGGTTGTCTGGGGCCTGGATCTCCTCCATGCCTGCTTCATGCCCTGGGGGACGGGGCTATGGCTCCCTACACCCTCTAGCAGCTTGTATTCAACCTTTTGAATACAAGCGTGCTGATCCACACAGGTGTACACACAGGTGTACAAACTGGTGTTCACAGACAATAACTTTTCTTAGCTGCTACCTCAAAGCACATTGTGCACAGTCGGTCTTTCGTGCTGCAAAATAACATTCATTATTTAGTATCTACTGTTATTTACACTTAGCTAGATTAATGCAATGATGCTGTGTTTATTATGTTGCTCTCCCCTCTTTTCTTTCCTTCGCTCTTTCTTTCTTTCTTTCTTTCTCTCTCCCTTTCCTATCCCCCAGTCATGTCTGCAACTACTGAAAATAAAATAAATAAATAATAATAACAAAGGTAAATCAAATGGACCAATATGGCAAGGTCGTGATGATCCACTTGGTAAAGTAAATCTGTTGGGCATCTTTCTTGGCCTTCAGACAAAATATTCTGATGGCTAAAGAAGCAAACAGGACAGGCAAAAAAGGGGGAAAAACAGTGATTTACATTTGAATTTAAAAACCGTACAGTAAACAGACAAAGAAAATTAAATAACAATAAAATAAATAAATGAAAAAATGACAAATGAATCAGTAAATATTAAAACATGAATAAAATAGACAACAAATAAAATTAACAAAGTAAAGAAGATTAAAAGCGAACTAAAACAGACTACAAGCTGACTCTGGTACTACTACTGCTTGGAAAAAAGGTGCGTTTTTAAAGTGATTTTAAAATTTCAAGTGTTGGGGCCAGCCTGATATGGAGGGGCAACTTATTCCATAATTTGTGGGCCTACAACAGCAAAAGCTCTGTGAGGACCAGTGTTGGTCAAGTTACTTGAAAAAAGTAATCAGTAACTAATTACTGATTACTTCCCCAAAAAAGTAATCCCGTTACTTTACTGATTACTTATTTTCAAAGGTAATTAATTACTTAGTTACTTAGTTACTTTTTAAAAACACGATTTACAACCTGAATAGGTGATAAAGCGATAGATCTTTCAGCCCAATTCTACTTTTTCTGCATAATCCATCCTGTAGCTGCCCACTTGGAATTACCACTCGTGACGCAGAGAGCTTCGACTGATGCAACTTTATTCTCTCCTCTTTAAACCACCGACAATGTGGCACCGTGAAAATTATAAAGCAAACAAATACCATTAAACATTTAAGTACAAAGTGCAGAAATGTTCACATTTTACTACAGAAAATTATTTTGATTAACTCAAATAGTGACATTGACATAAATCAATAGTTTTTAAACTATTTATGTTACAGCATTTAATAAAATGAATTAACGACAACCTTTCTGTCTCTTAAATACATAAACAATCATTCGCAATCATTAAACCAACCTCTTTCTGCTTCCAAGGGTGCTAATCATGCTGAACCAACTAGCCAACCTCCTCCATGCGCATCTCTTAGCCAGTCTTTCCACACCACAAACAAATGACATGCATATACAAAAAAAAACAAAAAACCGAATTCAACCATATTGTGTAAACTTTCAAAGTTATAGCATGTGACAGGTAAATAAAAAACATAGTTTTGCATGAGTATTTTCAAAAAATAAAGGTTTTTACTCACTCTGAAGCAACGTGTTTGTGCCGTTTCACTGAGAACAGAACAGGAAGTCTGACACAATAAAAGAGGAAGTGCTAAGGTACTCTTCAAAATAAAAGTGCAAAGTAAAGTGGCTTTGCCGGCATTTACACATCATACAAAATGTAATCAAATGGAAAAGTCTCTTTTTAAAACTTGTTTTATTAGTTTTAACCTTTTAGCTTCATGCATCAAGCAAACATTTAATTATATGCAACATTCTCTGAATGGAAGAAATTTGTTTAACATTTAAACCTATTTTCTGCACATTCCAGCACATACAATAAAATAGGTTTTTGTGTTTACACTCAGTCTTTCAAATAGATGCAAGTAAAACACAGCAGAAAATAAATAAAATCAAAGAGTAGCAGTCCTGTTGTTCTATTTTCACCTGTAAAGCAGGAGTGCGGTAGGCGGAGGTTTACCCTGGTGCAGGTGTGCCGCAGCGGTCAGTTGAAGAATCCGCGAGTTTCTCTGTGAGTTTCCCATTACGTCGTAGCTACTCGGTGCTTGCTCGGAGGTTTAGGGATTTATTTCGCTGTAAAAAGAAGTTTTCTTCCCACGCACAACAGACACTAATGTTTTTGTCACTTTTTATGGAATCAAACTCAAAGTAAGGTCAGTACTTCCACGCTTTAAACGCTGCACGCTCATACTCTCTCCGCACTCCATATATGATCCATTGTTGATCTGCATACAGCTGTTGTCTCAAACGTCGCACTCGCTTACGTCACAGTCATGAGACAGTCTCGCAAAAAAATCACGGTTTTAGTAACGCAGTAACGCAGCGTGCTTACGGGAAAGTAACGGTAATCTAATTACCGTTTTTGCAATAGTAATCCCTTACCTTCCTCGTTACCTGAAAAAAGTAATCGGATTACAGTAACGCATTACTGCCCATCTCTGGTGAGGACCCAAGTCAGATGGTGGGACACCAGGGCCACTCGGCCCAAATATAATGACCTCAATCTTGTTTTCATTAAAATTAAAAACATTCAGAGCCAGCCATGCTCTGATATCCTTAAGACATCCTAAAATATGCCTGAGGGGGAGGAAGTGCAGACTCTGTGCTGTGAAGTGCTTTAAAACCTGGTGAAATACCTCAAAAATGTTTTGTCTGTTTAAAAAAGCCTGTAGCTGTGAAGACACTACTTTTTTTTCTTCCAAATTTTAGAAACAAAGGGAAGCTTTAAAATAGATCTGAAATGACACAAAAATGAGAGGCTGGACCACTGCCTTTTTAAAAGTTACAGGTCGCCTAAAGTCAGGCTGCTGTTTATCAGCCCTTGAATATAAGGTCCAATGGTCTCCCAAACTTATTTAACAAAGTGAGGGGGGAGGACATCACTGGGAGAGCCAGACTTGATTTGGTAATAATTTTCCCCAGATAGGACAGAGACACGGGTTCAAAATGTCTAAAAACTACCAAAGGCGTAATAGAAGGGTCATAAGAAGGGGGTGAGATATGTACTCTAATAGTTAAAATCTTATCAACAAAGAAATTTTAAAAAGCTTCACAAGTTTCAACAAAAGCTTCTGTACAGTTGGATTGGGGAGGGCTATGAACAGAGTTTAAAATACTAAATAAGACACGGGGCTTATGGTAGTTGTTGTTAATAACACCTGCAAAATAAACAGATTTCTGATATTTACTCCAGCTATCTTTTAGATATCATAAGACACGTGTAGCTTGTCTTTTTTCCATTTCCATTCTGCTGTTCTGCACTGTCTTCGAGCAGCCCGAGTGCTGTCATTCAGCCATGACTCTGACTTTGATTTAGGCTGCCTGACCTTCAGGGGAGCAACAGTATCCAGAATGTTTTGGCAAGTGGAGACAAATTCATTAAAAACATAATAGATAAAACACATTATAATAAAGTACAACACACTCTTATAGTAGGTTGGGAGTATGCTTATGTTGTGATGTCCCTGCCTCCACATAGTTATGTAACTGACAGGCACATTCATATATATTATGGCTTATATGTATAATCGATTTTTTTGGTATGTTTTTGACCTGGGGGTAGAATTACTTATGAATGGGTGAAATAAAAACACAACACATAAGGTTCTTCTGTCTGGTTCTTAATTAGGAAAAGGCAGAGCTTCCTCTCTCATTATGTCTCACACTTGTTCTCTCACCAAAACACAGCACAAATCCCGCCAATGACCCGCTTCCTTATAAACCCTCAATCAGGTACCGAAGCAGTGACGTACTGAAAGAAGCTTCGGACGTCGCTGGCCACGTGACTCTGGCCCGTTTTTGTTTTGATTGACAGGTGTCGTGGCAAGGTAGGTATCCTCGCCAGAATTTGTTTCCCTGTGTCGGGAGCGCGCACTGGGCAGGGAGCGCGGATCCAGTTGACTCCGCCTCCATTTAAACCAACGTGTGGTTACGTTACCGTTCAGTGCTTGGACAACAGAACATGACACACGTGGTATCGGACGATTTACCGAATTAGAGATAATCACGTGTGTGTGGACTGGATTCACAGAAAATTTAACGCTCTGTATGCAACGATTCAAAGCACGTTTGTCCTTGAGCTGGACAGAGCGAACATGGTCAGTGTAACCCGTTTCTGCTCGTTTATGTATCTGTAATACATCCCTACAGTATGTGCTGAACAACACAACTCACCTCTCGTGTAGCTTCAGCAGACTGGCAGCGATTACAGCAGCCAGCCTCACCTAACTGGCCAGACTGGAGAGAGAGAGGTGGAATGATACATATAAACACTATTTTATACAGTCACTGATGCAAACTTATTCTGTTGGGTCGAATACTTGCTGAGAATGCAGATTTTGACCTGTTGATTAGGACGTTTTTGTTAATGGGAAAATTTTTTATTCACAAATGCAGATACTTTAAAGCTAAACCTTGTATAAACAGATGGCTGAATGACTTTAAACTCGGGGTTAAATCGCTGAAACTTGTGAATACTAAGAAAGCCCATAAACTTGTTGTTTTATTTAAAGAGTTTAATCTATGTTAAAAAAAACAAAGAAACAAAAAAAACCTCCCTTTTTTATAATCATGACTTCCCTTTTTTGCTCATGTTATTTTTTGCCTTTGGTTCAAATCCTTCAATGACTTTTCTTTCTTTTTGTACTAACTCTTTTAGCTTTGTGCTTATTGTTTTTTTTTTTTGTTCGTTTTGTTTGTTTGTTTGTTTGTTTGTTTGTTTGTTTGTTTGTTTCTTGCTATAATGCTCAACCGAGGATGTAACATAATCGGATTAATGACGGTGCCTTGTATGTTATACTGTTGTTTGTAAATAAAGTTTAAAAAACCAACTTGTTGGGTGTGACTACGTATTCTTCTTCCTTTAGTATTTCCGCCCCTGTCGAACCTCCAGGAAACTGCAGGTCTTCCTGATCGTTGACAGATGTTTAGTGAATAACAGAAACACACAGTGTTAAAGATTTATACCGTCTGTGGTAAATTACAGCTTAAGAGTGTTCAGTCAGACATAAGTAGCTCTAGTGAGCATGTGAATGTGATGCTTACTTTGGATTATGGAACTTTTTATTATTATTAACGGATTCAGTATTTATTAAACTCGGTGTATCCGTTGTTGCTTTGGAGATGCAGAGACTGATTAAAGAGACACGACGTCACTCTTTCTACTCATACCTGAGCCAAAGGTAACGTTGATGGAAAGGCGGTAACATCTATTTCAACTCGGTTTATTTCTATGGCGCAAAATTAGAACAACAGTCGCATCAAGGCGCCTCCGTTATTCAGGCGGGCTGACAGCTGGGAGGAGAGAGACGCAGAAACGCGGAAGTTTTTCCGCCTCAGCGTTTACAGAAAGTGAGAGAAAGCAGCGGGAGAACAGTGCCTCACACTAAGCTGCTTCACAAACACTGAAGAATGATTTTCCATCAGCAGTGATTCCAGGTGTTCACATTTTACATGAAGTATTGAAGGTAAGCGCGGCATTAAGTTCTGCTTCCTCCTGGAAGTTCACGTTCGTAGTTCTGCTTCCTTGTTGGAGTTGTTTTCATGTGTGTGTAACAGGGAATGAGATACAATAATAAGTTATATTAGATCATGTGACTGTTGCTGGTTTGAAGCAGAGGTGCAGAGCTCTGTGGGAAAGAACCGGAGGTCTCGGTCACGGTAGAGTTCTGGTTGTGGCGGTTTCAAAAGGCCACGATAGTCACGTGATCTTAACCCTAGAACACTATCGCTATAAACAGCAACACAATCACTAATGCCGGGTGATTTTTACCCGATATAATATGACCAACAAAAAGTACTTGTCATCAAAATATATCAAAATTTGACAACACATGACAAATTAGAGTTGTCTTCTTTCACTTTCAACTGTGCCATGTCTAACAAAATGAAAAAAGTGTCATGTGGGGACCCTAAAATAATGCTCCAAAATCACAGAAAAATTAGGGCAAAGAACAACAAAATTCCTAAAAAAGATAATGACACTGGAAAGCTGGTCTTTGGTCCACCCATTCCTGGGACATTTGAGACTTCCCTGGTGAAGGCACAGTCTCCTCGACGCACTAACAGCTGCAGGAGAGAGAAATCATGTAAATGTTGAAAATCAAATAGCGATAGTATTCTAGGGTTAAAGTTATCTGTGCGCAGCTTAATCTCTCATCTTCATCAGACACCAGATCTTCCTCACACACTCTGCTTCCTGGATGGTGAATGTCAGAGTCACAGATATAATGACACAATAATTATTATAAATGTTATTTAAAGGTTTGTGGGTTTTTTTACAATAAACAAATAACAGTTTGTTTATTGTGTGTTTCTGACCAGTTCGAATTGAGATTTTTAATTTGTAAAGTTTATATAAACCAGGGATGGATAATTAATTTTACCGGGGAAAATGAGACTGTTGTGCATTGTACTGGTTCTCCAAAAGCTGATTCTGTTCATCTGGTCGTAGCGTTTTGTGGGAGAAACGTTTCGTCACTCATCCGAGTGACTTCTTCAGTCTCAGCTGACTGCAGGTTTCCCCAAATCTTATAAACAGTACATTTGCATAATGACTGAAACCAGCCCAGTGAAGGAACAATAGGCTGGGAGGTCAGTTCCTTAATCATAATTATGCAAATTCTCATGACCATTGATCAACAACCACTGACCAAAACCCACTGATCAAAGACCACTCAGGGCCTTCTTGATGTGCTGTTCTTCTGCCTCCCTGGCTGCTGTGTCAGTGGGGATGGTGTTCGCTCTGTGTTGTAACGTCCTGATGACTCCCAGTTTGTGCTCCAGTGGATGACGAGAGTCAAACCTTAGATACTGATCCGTATGTTTAGGTTTACGGTACACGTCATCTTTTAGATGTCCCCCATTACTGATGGAAATCTCACAGTCTAAGAAGGCTAACCTGCCACTTTTCATATCCTCCCTGGTGAATTTGATGTGTCGGTCCACCGAGTTAATGTGATCCGTGAAATGTAGTACGTCCTGGGATTTCATTTTCACCCAGGTGTCATCCACATATCTGAACCAATGGCTTGGTGGTGTTCCAGGGTAGGATAGCAAAGCCCTCTTTTCCACTTCTTCCATGTACAAATTGGCCACGATGGGTGAAACTGCAGACAATACTTCTTAAAGGTGCACCCTGTTTATGTATTTTTGGTAAACCGTACAGGTTTGGTGTAGACTCCCCTGGGTACAGCCTGTGGTATGAGGTCCGGTCAACAGCCTTGTCCTGTTCTAACTGCTTCAGACAGTCTATCGCCCTCTTCCTGCAGCCACTTCCTGGGTCTCGTTTCAGGGGCTCATAAGTATTTTCATCACTGAGTAGTGACAAGATCTTCTCATGATAGTCTTTCTGGTTTAGCAATACTGTGCACCTACCCTTGTCTGCTGGAAGGAGGATAATGTTGTTGTCATCACTAAGTGATGTGAGTGCCTTCCTCTCCTCCATGGTGATGTTGGATGCTGGGGGCTTTGCATTGCTGAGACAGGCCGAAACTTTCGTCCGTAGTTGCTCTGCTTCCACTTCTGCAATATTGTTGTTACGAATTGCTGTTTCTGTGGCTGTGATCAGCTCCACTAGCTTGGAGATTTACTTTCCTGGATGATTGAGAATGCATCAAGACATTGTACTGGTTCATTTATTACTTCCCAGTGAAACTTTTTCAGCAGCTATTTAGAAACAACTCAACGTCCTTTTGGGGACAAAAACGAATCCTCTCAATTTTATTCAAGGTTCAAGCTGATGTTTGACGTTCACGTCCAATCACAGTTTTCATTTGGGTGATGGAAAAGTAACAAACGTCCATGTCAGTAATGTTGTCATTAGTGAAATACAAAGCAGTCCGTTTCCATCCATCAAATGAACAAACAGCAGACATGCTGTCCTTCATGTATAATATGATTTCTTCATTTTCCAGGTGGTAACTATGACGACTAAGAAGCTGCTCATTGAAACACTGAACCAGTTGAGTCCAGAGGACTTTGCTGAGTTCAAGTCACTCATTGAACTGGAGAAAGATCTATCATCCAAGCCAAGGGGACGACTGAAAACAGCAAACACACAGGATGTAGTGGAGCTGATGGAGGAGACGTACAGAGGAGAGAGTGTGGAGGAGACCAGAAAGGCTTTAATGAAGATGAACAGGACTGATCTGGTGCAGAGATTATCAGGTATCACCTCAGGAACCACAAATAAGAGAACAAAGACTTAAATATGTGAGAATACTGCACATAGTTTATCACATTCATATGAAACCAGGTGCTGACTGATAGAAAAATCTCTTGACTCTGTGTTGTGTAGTGAATGATGAACAAAGACGTTTATATTTTCGTGCTGCTTTTTATAACGTGGATTAGAGCAGAATATGTGCAGGTCAGGCAGGCTGGCTCATTACAGGAGGCTCAAACACAGCACACTACAAAATAATAGCAGCTTATAGCCGGTGTGCAGTGATATTATGTGACTGTTTCAGGACTTCACAATTACAACAAACCACTGAAACTCTTCTTATTAACAGTTAGACAGCTACAGAGGTCACATGCTCTGCATAGTGGTCGCACACGTGCTGATACCTAATGATCCCACACAGTGCAGTGATCCACTGCCTCTGAGAGAGGGCGCCATTGAGCCAATAAACATCACAAATCCATTGTGGTTATTATGGAATCACACACACCATAAACACTGTTACACAAGCTCAGTTACAGTATTTTGATCCGATCAGAACAAAAACATCCAACATCATTCAACATGGTTGGAAAGTCTTCAAGCAGCTCTACAGGTTATAATTATGTCACTATTAACCCTCATCATACTGACTGAAGTCTGTGGTAGATTTTTGTCATACCTCACAGATGTGTTTTTTTCTATCATTTAAATTTTTAATGAATTTGTCAGTTTGTTGCTAATGTTTCACACAATTTTCTATTTCTGCTTTGATTGGTGCTTCTTTAAAAATACAAATGTTTGTAGGTGTCAGAGGACTCCAGTCAAACAATTCCACCTTTACAGTTTTAATAAATGGGACTTATTAACTGTATTGTGAATTTATTCAGTTGCAGCTGGTCCTAAATTAAAGTAACACACAGTATCTAGTATCTGTCAGTGTTTATAAAGAAGAAAGACTCAGATGCCATCACTGCCTTCATCGTCTGGATGGGGAACTTTCCAGAAGTTATCAGAATGTTGGAGACGTAGCTGCATCTACTGTACCTGAGAGAGCTGGAGTTCTCTGGTCACGCAACCCATATCAAGGAAGCATGTAACAGACACGCATGTGCAGCACGCTTTGGAGAGACAAAGCGCTTCATGGTGTCATGACCTCCAGCTCTCACTGGGGCAGTTTGAATCTGAATGTGCAACAAGTGGGTGAAAGTAGCACCTCCAAGTTTTAGGCCATGGTTCTCAGCTGGTAAAGGGTGGAGTGCTCACTCCAGGTCACGGACGAGTTCCCCCATTTGGAGGAGTTTAAGTATCTAAGGGTGTCGTTCACAGGGGAGGGGAGAGTGGAGCAGGAGATTGACAGATAGATTAGTACTGTGTTTGCAGTGATGTGGATGCTCTGCTGATCTGCCCTGGTGAGGAGAGAGCGGGCCCTGATGTTTTAGATTTGTAGGTGGAGCTATGTTCCTGCCCATGCATATGGTCACAAGCTCTGAGGACTGAAAGAATGAGATTATGGATACAAACAGAAATGAGTTTCCTTTAAGTCTATCTGGGAATGTCCAAGTTATGTCCAAGTTACGGTTGGTTAGCATGGGAGAGGCAGCCTGGGACCCTCATTGGACAGAAACGCCCGGTCTGGAGTCGACTCCCGTCACGTTCAAAGACATGTAGTGTATATTTATATATATGTGTGTGTGTGTGTGTGTATATACACACACATGAAAGTGATCAGCGATCAGAGTATCCTGTGTGTGCTCTCATTCACAAAGTTAGGCCTCTCTCTAAAATCATTATTAACGAGTTAACGAGGTTTAAGTGTCACTTTGATGTGAAATCTTTCATGTTCTAAATCCTCATAAAGCCTGATGATAAAACAGTTTCTAATCTGACTTTTTCTCTTTCTTTTCTCCTCAGACAAACAGTTTCCTCCACTGAGCCAGAGAGTGAGTAACGTCACATCAGTCGACTTCACACAGTTCAGCTTTGATTCAGTAGATGAAGACTGAAAATGATCTTCATCTTAAACACAAATCATACACATGAAATTCAAGCTGCAGCTTTGTCATGTACACATGAGTTTTATACATGATTGGTATAGAAATATTAAACCTTATTTACATTTTAAAAGCAGATTAAATTCAAGTCTTTCTGTTTATCAGTAAAGATGTGAGCAGTTAAAGCTCCCCTCTGTTTGTAAAATCAGGAGACTCACTGCAGTTTTTGTAGCTCAGTCTTTGACAGAGTTACAGTCAGGCAGTAAAACAGAGTCACAAACCTGTTCATGAAAATTAAATCCTTCAAAAAGAGGAAAAAATGAGCCAAGAAATAAAAAACCAATCCAAGCAGGTACCCACCGAGCACCAGATGTTCATGGAGGTTATTTTCTGCTCTACATCAGGTCGACCGGTCATGACCTTAAAAAGATGCAGCTTTATGTCTGAAGGTCAAAGGTCATCTTTTCAGGTTTTTAGAAGGAATTGGATTCAAACATGAATTTATTTTTAGCACACTAAAATGTTTCTGTTGATTAAAAATCAAGCAGACATTTGAATGGTGCATCGCTGTCATGTGACCTCTGTTTTTACCAGGTGGAAACGATGGAGTCTCTTATTGAGCTGCTTTTGGAGACACTGGCTGATCTGAGAGGCAGCGAGGTCAGAGACTTCATCCAGATCCTGAGAAGAAAACGTGGCTCAATGATCCCCATGAGTCTGTCTGAGATGTCAGACCTGCAGGATGTGCAGGATGAGGTGTTTTTGATGGTGAGGACTTTTGGCCAACAGTCAGTGGAGAAGATCGTGGAGGTCTTAAAGGAGATGAAGAGGACTGATCTGGCTCAGAGGCTGACAGACAGCAGCTCAGAAGCTCAAAGTGAGATAAAGACAAAACATGTTAAAATCATAAAAGTGTTTCTGCTTCAGTTCATATTAGAAACAGTCAGATTTACAGAGCAAAGAGAGCATTGTTGACGAGCAGAAAATGATGTTCAGCAGGTTTAAATGTAACTTTTTTTTTGATCTCTGTGTATTTTTTAAAGCTCGATTAGCTTTTATTAAACACTTATTTCTATTTTTGTTAATTTCTCTTTTTTCAGACAAACATGTGGATGAACATCTGTCTGCACTGATCCATAAAGTGAGTAACGTCTCATCTGTCTGACTCTGCAGAGTTCAGCTTTGATTCAATAAGATGCAGTTTGAAAATCATAATTTCATCATTTAGATTAAACAGTTGTCACAGAAATGTTTTTAGATTAAAAATCAAAGATTATTAAAAAGTGTGTTTACATAAATACATCTTAATAAATAAGATAATAAAAGAAAACAAAGTGTTTCAGAGAAAACATTGAAAACATTCAAAGTTTAAAACAGCTACAAAAACATAAATCTGTAATTTTCTCAGTGAGGAAACATTTTTTCTTTATGAATGTTTGAATTTTCCAGGTTGCAACAATGGCAGCTGTTACAGATGTGCTTCTAGAAACACTGGAGGATTTGAGTGATCAGGATCTCAACAAGTTCATGTGGTTCCTGCAGTTCACTTGTTTTCAGAAGAGTCTTCCACAAATCAAACTGAATAATGGCAGAAGAGGAATAGTGAATGATATGATTGATAAACTTGGTCATCAGTCTGTGGAGGTGATCAGGGAGGTTTTAACAGACATGCAGAGAACTGATCTGGTGCAGAGGCTGTCAGAGAGCAGCTCAGGACTCAAAGGTAAGAGGAAATAATCTGTCAGAGTGTCTGTAATAACTTTAATACATTTTATTTATTCATTAAAGTTTATTTAACCAGGAAAAAATAAACTTGTGACATTAAAAATCTGTTTTACAAGAGTGTCCTGGCCAAGAAGGACAGCTGTACAATAATCATAAGCTGCATAAATTAATACAACAGATATGTTGGGATTATTCTTAACTGTGTGTGGAAGGATTTTAAATATAATATTACACCTTACAGTAAAAATTAATTTAAAGAATTAAATCAGAGAAACTCACAACAAGAACTGCATAATATAAACTTTATTATCATTTATAAATGAAAGAATTTGTTTCCTCTGATTTATTTTGGACAGACGTTGATAAATGAACACATTCAGGTTGTACAAACACAGTAAAATTAAACAGATTTGTTTTCATATTTCAATGTTTAAAGTAAAAATATTCAGCTTATTGAATCAGTGACTTTCTTTAGTAAATGTTGTTTTAAAGCTCTTTGAACTTCTTTCCTTTGAAAATATTTTTCTTTGTTTTTTGCATTTTGAGCTCATTAATATCAGTCTTGTGTTGTAAATGGATCTTTATGTTAGCTTTGATTGAAACTCCACTATGGAGACAGACGACCTGTATGAGGTAAATGATTCAAAGTCTTTTCAGTGATTTCTCTGTGATTGTGTAACTATGGCCTCCTCCTGCCTTCAGTCAGCACAGCTGAAAGTGAAATATTAAAGCTTTTTATTGTCAGGACTCAGTGTTATACTCAGGATGAGCACACATAAAGGACACACACAGTGTCTGTATCATGTAGTTACAGTTTGTATTCAATGTGTTGCAGCTGCAGGATCATCAGCTGAAGGATTTGATGTGGAGGAAACAGAGAAAGGTCAGTGTCCAAAAAACACATGAATCAATAAATACACTCATTGATATGAAGATGAAGAAGATGAAGAAGAAGAATTACTGAATGAAACAGAACTGGATCATTTCCTCACACGTTGATAGTTTCCCATCAAATATGACTTCATGTTAACAAGTTTAATGTTGTTATTAATCCAACTTACAAGGATCATCAGAATGAAATCAAAGCATCAGTTATTTCAAAGTGTCTGATTATTAACACTGATGTTAAATCAGTCATGAATGAAGCTTTTAATCTTTCTTTTCTGTCAGAGAAACACTCTGAGGATGAACGTTGGCCTGCACTGATCCACAAAGTGAGTCATGTCACATCTGTCTGACTTCAGATCATCCAGCTTTCATTTCATAAACACAGGATAGAAATCTTCAATAGAAACAAATGATTTGATTTTGATTGGAAAAGTCAAAGTTTGATAAGTTGAGCGTGTGCAGTGAGGGAGGTCTGCAGCAGGTCAGAAAAGTCCTGAACTTGTTAACAGAAGCAGAATAATTGTTAATCAGCTGTTTGTGATCATTGTGACAAATATGACCAATGACATCATCACCTTATGTGATGGATGATGTCATCTAAACACATCTACATTTGTAAAGTGTTGATGAGAAAACAAACAAACCTGAAAGTGAGAAATGTCACATTTATCTCATGAACATTTTCTTTGAATTTTCCAGGTAGAAACGATGGAGTCTGTTATTGAGCTGCTGCTGGAAGCTCTGGATGGTCTCAATGAGCTGGAGCTGCATGAGTTCAAGTTGAACCTGCGACGAATTCATCATGACAAATATGACTCAGTCCTCTCATTGATGTGGTACAAGTGGACAAACCTGCAGGACACAGTGTTTCTGATGGTGCAGACTTACGGCCAACAGTCAGTGGAGAAGACCATGGAGGTCTTAAAGGAGATGAAGAGGACTGATCTGGCTCAGAGGCTGTCAGACTGCAGCTCACTGCCTCGAAGTAAGACAACAAAATCAAAACTCATTAAAGTCATAAAACTGTTTTCATGTCTCATAAACGTCTGACTAAAGTCTTCTCTGACTTTATAAATAATATTTGTAATAAAGACAAAAAAAAACATCTTTAAAACATATTTTATGGCTGTTCTGGAAAAATCTACTTCAATAAATACATAAAAATGAGACCAGATTAAATCCAAATACTTTGTGAGGAGGAGTAAAAATGACTCCTTCATACTGTTTATTATTGCTGAGGAGGTTTCAGTGTAATTCTGCATATTGTCCATTTTTCCAAAGTCATATTTCCTGAATAATTGTCAGTTAGTTGTTAAATGTGTTTGTCATGAGTGACTTTGAGCACTTTTCTCCTCAGAGAAACACTCTGTGGATGAACGACGCTCTGCACTGATCCACAAAGTGAGTCATGTCACATCTCTGATTCAGTACAAGACAGCAGGCTGAAAGTCAGAGGACTAAAGTATCATCAGTTCTCATGTTGACTCATTTTTCTCATGATTTCTGCTGGATGTTTGTGACAAACTGAAGCTTCATTCAGTTTGACTTCTTCAGCAGTAATTTTCTGCAACACTAATGTCAGGATGTCTTTACCACTGAGGATGAGCTGAGGAAGTGTCAGCATGTACATTTGTCCTGACTCTTCAACAGGACAGAGAAATCTGAAAACATCAAACACTTTCAGCTTAAACAGGAAACTTTATTCTACTTACAAATATTAATAAAGAATGAAAGATGATGTGAAATCAGGGAAAGATTCTTGATGGATATATTTCAGTTTTTATCTGCACAGTGAGAGAAGAACTGCAGCCTGTAAAGAAAAAGTATTCAAACCCATAAAAGTGGATCACAGTTTTAGATTTTCTTCATTTTTTTCATAAACGTACCGCAACTAGTAAATAGATGCTTGTGTTTGGCTAAATAAATATGTGACCCCGTGATTGTGTTTATTGTTCCAGATGGCAACAATGGCAGCTGTTAAACATCTGCTTTTAGAAACTTTGAATGATTTGAGTGATGAGGAGCTCGAGACATTTAAGAGGCTCCTGCAGACGATCATTCCTTGGAGGAATCTGTCATTCTTCTCAAACAGGTTGAGTCCATCATCAACCAGAGCAGATGTAGTGAATCTGATGGTGGATGAACTTGGTCATCAGTCTGTGGAGGTGACCAGAGAAGTTTTCATGCACATGAACAGAACTGATCTGGTGCAGAAGTTACCAGAGAGCAGCTCAGCATCCAGAGGTAAGACCAACATGCATGAGTGTAAACTCTGTGTCATCAACAGGTTTTTGTGTTGCTGGTGTCATGGTGGTGCAGTGGTTAGCACTGTGTCCTCACAGCATGAAGGTTGTGTGTTTGAGCCTCCTGGTTGGCTGGAACCTTTCTGTGTGGAGTTTGCATGTTCTCCCTGTGCCTGCATGCTTTTCCTCAGAGTGCTCTGGTTTCCAGTCCAAACACATGCTTGTTGGCTTTATTGCTGGTTCTAAATTAAATGTGGGTGTGAAAGGTTGTCTGTCTGTTTAAAACCTGAGGTGGACAGGTGTACCCTCTCTCATTATCACAGCTGGGAACCCCCAGTTACTTTGGTTGGACAGGATGGAGGGTGTCTTTGTTGGGTTCTTATGTCATTTTATTTAGTTTCACATGATTTTCTCTTTTAAATCATCTGTGTCGTCTGAAGGCTGATTCTACTTGGATGTGTGATGATGTTTGAATCCTCAGAGTTGATGGTAAATGTCTTTCCTCCTCAGAGAAACACTCTGTGGATGAACATGGAGCTGCACTGTTGAAGAGAGTGAGTGTGACTTTAACTCAGCTTTCATTCAGTAGATTCAGGCTGTAAATCATCCTCATCTTGAACATTAAACACGATGAAACAGACGAAGCATCTCTGAAACTGGATGCTTCTCACAGTGTTAATGTGGAGTCTGCAGCAATAATGTTTCCACTGACGACAGAGTGAAGGATCTACTACTGACGATAAAACCAGGAAATGACATCTTTAGATTTTTCTTTGTCTTTGAAAATCTTCAACATCAAGAGTCCTAAAATATCCATTTCCACATTTCATGCACTCACTTTACTTTTTAAAAAATCAAAACACAAACATTCAGTTAGAGAAATGAGAACATTTAGTTTTTAGTCCTGATGGAGAGGGAGTCTTATGAGCCAAAGTTTTACAGACACATAAAAACAGTTCATGAAGGCAGCGAGGTAAACATCATCAGCACCACAGATGTTACCAGCTGTTCCTTCAGTGATCATTCTGAAGAATATTATTAATTGTAAAATTTTTATGGGTTTTATTAAAATTTAAAAAGCTGCACAACTAGTTTGAACTTAATCTTGATTTTGTCTATACAAATTAAATGAGCACAATTTAGCAATATTTAAAATGCAAAGTGAAGGCACACACACACACACACACACACACACACACACACACACACACACACAATAAATACATAAATAAAGAGGTGGAAGACGAGAAAGGAGAATTGTACAGATGTGGAAATGTTCTGTTTACACGAGAGCGCAATTGTCTGTCAGAAAAATCAATACTGAACGAAATAATTGTGATTTTGATTTTCCAATAATCATGCAGCTCTAATATTCTACATGTCTACTTCAGAGACACTGAGGAAGTTCAGAGAAATCAAACTTTAAATCTCCCCACAGTGAAATGACAGTAACTTAATAAATGCTTTGTATTTTTCAGGAAGTAGCAACGACAGCTGTTAGAAACATTCTTGTGGAAATCCTGAGACATTTGAATCAAAAGGATCTCAAGGAATTCAATTTGTTGCTGCAGTTCACGCGCTTCAAAATGGGCCTGCCACGAATACAGATATATACAAACATGACAGATGAACTAGTGAAACAGATGGTTGATAAATGGGGTCATCAGTCTGTGGAGGTGATCAGGGAGGTTTTAACAGACATGCAGAGAACTGATCTGGTGCAGAGGCTGTCAGAGAGCAGCTCAGGACTCAAAGGTAAGAGGAAATAATCTGTCAGAGTTTCTGTAATAACTTTAATACATTTTATTTATTCATTAAAGTTTATTTAACCAGGAAAAAATAAAATTGTGACATTAAAAATCTGTTTTACAAGAGTGTCCTGGCCAAGAAGGACAGCTGTACAATAATCATAAGCTGCATAAATTAATACAACAGATATGTTGGGATTATTCTTAACTGTGCGTGGAAGGATTTTAAATATAATGTTATGTTCACCTAAAAGGGTTCAGGCGATGAGGGAAAGTGACAAAAAGTGTCCGGATCAGAAAAAGGAAACAAAGAGACAAAATGGTTAAAAGAAAGAGTTTTATTACAGTTTCTATTAATAACTCAACTAAAAGAGACGGACGAGCTGCTATCACAATTTGAAGAAACAAACCAAAACTCAGACGTTGGTCAGTACTACTGAAAAGTCAAAGAAAAACGGGTTAGTCACCAAATACGCTTCTCTCCACCGAGCAGGAGCAAACAGTCACAAAACACAGCTCACTAGCTGCAACTGCTAACATGGCTCTCTGGCACCAGAGCTCACCTTTCTCTGCCCTTAAATACCTTTAATTGCTGAACAGAGTCAGCTGTACAAAAGAAAAAGGTGTCACCTAAGGCAGGAGAGATGGTAGGACACGCCCACACAGGCAACTTCAGGAGGAGGCCCTGCTAGGGCCGTAACATCTAAAATCACACATTACAGTAAAAAAAAAAAAAAAATCTAAAGAATTAAATCAAAACCTATCAGAGAAACTCACAACAAGAACTGCATAATATAAACTTTATTATCATTTATAAATGAAAGAATTTGTTTCCTCTGATTTATTTTGGACAGACGTTGATAAATGAACACATTCAGGTTGTACAAACACAGTAAAATTAAACAGATTTGTTTTCATATTTCAATGTTTAAAGTAAAAATATTCAGCTTATTGAATCAGTGACTTTCTTTAGTAAATGTTGTTTTAAAGCTCTTTGAACTTCTTTCCTTTGAAAATATTTTTCTTTGTTTTTTGCATTTTGAGCTCATTAATATCAGTCTTGTGTTGTAAATGGATCTTTATGTTAGCTTGGATTGAAACTCCACTATGGAGACAGACGACCTGTATGAGGTAAATGATTCAAAGTCTTTTCAGTGATTTCTCTGTGATTGTGTAACTATGGCCTCCTCCTGCCTTCAGTCAGCACAGCTGAAAGTGAAATATTAAAGCTTTTTATTGTCAGGACTCAGTGTTATACTCAGGATGAGCACACATAAAGGACACACACAGTGTCTGTATCATGTAGTTACAGTTTGTATTCAATGTGTTGCAGCTGCAGGATCATCAGCTGAAGGATTTGATGTGGAGGAAACAGAGAAAGGTCAGTGTCCAGAAAACACATGAATCAATAAATACACTCATTGATATGAAGATGAAGAAGATGAAGAAGAAGAATTACTGAATGAAACAGAACTGGATCATTTCCTCACACGTTGATAGTTTCCCATCAAATATGACTTCATGTTAACAAGTTTAATGTTGTTATTAATCCAACTTACAAGGATCATCAGAATGAAATCAAAGCATCAGTTATTTCAAAGTGTCTGATTATTAACACTGATGTTAAATCAGTCATGAATGAAGCTTTTAATCTTTCTTTTCTGTCAGAGAAACACTCTGAGGATGAACGTTGGCCTGCACTGATCCACAAAGTGAGTCATGTCACATCTGTCTGACTTCAGATCATCCAGCTTTCATTTCATAAACACAGGATAGAAATCTTCAATAGAAACAAATGATTTGATTTTGATTGGAAAAGTCAAAGTTTGATAAGTTGAGCGTGTGCAGTGAGGGAGGTCTGCAGCAGGTCAGAAAAGTCCTGAACTTGTTAACAGAAGCAGAATAATTGTTAATCAGCTGTTTGTGATCATTGTGACAAATATGACCAATGACATCATCACCTTATGTGATGGATGATGTCATCTAAACACATCTACATTTGTAAAGTGTTGATGAGAAAACAAACAAACCTGAAAGTGAGAAATGTCACATTTATCTCATGAACATTTTCTTTGAATTTTCCAGGTAGAAACGATGGAGTCTGTTATTGAGCTGCTGCTGGAAGCTCTGGATGGTCTCAATGAGCCGGAGCTGCATGAGTTCAACTGGACCCTGCGACGAATTCATCGCAAATATTACTCAGTCCTCTCATTGATGTGGTACATGAGGACAGACCTGCAGCACACAGTGTTTCTGATGGTGCAGACTTACGGCCAACAGTCAGTGGAGAAGACCATGGAGGTCTTAAAGGAGATGAAGAGGACTGATCTGGCTCAGAGGCTGTCAGACTGCAGCTCACTGCCTCGAAGTAAGACAACAAAATCAAAACTCATTAAAGTCATAAAACTGTTTTCATGTCTCATAAACGTCTGACTAAAGTCTTCTTTGACTTTATAAATAATATTTGTAATAAAGACAAAAAAACACATCTTTAAAACATATTTTATGGCTGTTCTGGAAAAATCTACTTCAATAAATACATAAAAATGAGACCAGATTAAATCCAAATACTTTGTGAGGAGGAGCAAAAATGACTCCTTCATACTGTTTATTATTGCTGAGGAGGTTTCAGTGTAATTCTGCATATTGTCCATTTTTCCAAAGTCATATTTCCTGAATAATTGTCAGTTAGTTGTTAAATGTGTTTGTCATGAGTGACTTTGAGCACTTTTCTCCTCAGAGAAACACTCTGTGGATGAACGACGCTCTGCACTGATCCACAAAGTGAGTCATGTCACATCTCTGATTCAGTACAAGACAGCAGGCTGAAAGTCAGAGGACTAAAGTATCATCAGTTCTCATGTTGACTCATTTTTCTCATGATTTCTGCTGGATGTTTGTGACAAACTGAAGCTTCATTCAGTTTGACTTCTTCAGCAGTAATTTTCTGCAACACTAATGTCAGGATGTCTTTACCACTGAGGATGAGCTGAGGAAGTGTCAGCATGTACATTTGTCCTGACTCTTCAACAGGACAGAGAAATCTGAAAACATCAAACACTTTCAGCTTAAACAGGAAACTTTATTCTACTTACAAATATTAATAAAGAATGAAAGATAATGTGAAATCAGGGAAAGATTCTTGATGGATATATTTCAGTTTTTATCTGCACAGTGAGAGAAGAACTGCAGCCTGTAAAGAAAAAGTATTCAAACCCATAAAAGTGGATCACAGTTTTATATTTTCTTCATTTTTTTCATAAACGTACCGCAACTAGTAAATAGATGCTTGTGTTTGGCTAAATAAATATGTGACCCCGTGATTGTGTTTATTGTTCCAGATGGCAACAATGGCAGCTGTTAAACATCTGCTTTTAGAAACTTTGAATGATTTGAGTGATGAGGAGCTCAAGAAGTTTAAGAGGCTCCTGCAGACGATCCTTCCTTGGAGGAATCTGTCATTCTTCTCATATACAGACAGGTTGAGTCGATCATCAACCAGAGCAGATGTAGTGAATCTGATGGTGGATGAACTTGGTCATCAGTCTGTGGAGGTGACCAGAGAAGTTTTCATGCACATGAACAGAACTGATCTGGTGCAGAAGTTACCAGAGAGCAGCTCAGCATCCAGAGGTAAGACCAACATGCATGAGTGTAAACTCTGTGTCATCAACAGGTTTTTGTGTTGCTGGTGTCATGGTGGTGCAGTGGTTAGCACTGTGTCCTCACAGCATGAAGGTTGTGTGTTTGAGCCTCCTGGTTGGCTGGAACCTTTCTGTGTGGAGTTTGCATGTTCTCCCTGTGCCTGCATGCTTTTCCTCAGAGTGCTCTGGTTTCCAGTCCAAACACATGCTTGTTGGCTTTATTGCTGGTTCTAAATTAAATGTGGGTGTGAAAGGTTGTCTGTCTGTTTAAAACCTGAGGTGGACAGGTGTACCCTCTCTCATTATCACAGCTGGGAACCCCCAGTTACTTTGGTTGGACAGGATGGAGGGTTTCTTTGTTGGGTTCTTATGTCATTTTATTTAGTTTCACATGATTTTCTCTTTTAAATCATCTGTGTCGTCTGAAGGCTGATTCTACTTGGATGTGTGATGATGTTTGAATCCTCAGAGTTGATGGTAAATGTCTTTCCTCCTCAGAGAAACACTCTGTGGATGAACATGGAGCTGCACTGTTGAAGAGAGTGAGTGTGACTTTAACTCAGCTTTTACAAAAAATAGTTTTTAGTATTGATAGAAATGAAATAATGTTTTCTTATGAAACTTGAAGTTTTGCAGTTCATAAAGAGAGTGAAGTAAATATCAAAACCGCCAGCTGTCTCTTCAGTGATTATTCTAAAACATATAAATATTCATGAAGACCTATTTTTTTTTAATGAATATTTGATATTTCTACTACAGTTTCTCTGGAAATTAAATAAAAAGAAACTTTTAAATTGTCCAACAGAGATATTATACAGTAACTTAATACATTGTTTTGGTTTTACAGGAAAAAGAACAGGAAGCTGTCAGACAGATTCTCTTGGAAACACTGAATGAATTCAGTCAAAAGGATCTCGGGAAATTTATTCTGTTGCTGCCGTTCACGTGCTTTAAGATGAGCCTGCCACAAATGGAGAGGTACTGGTATCCAAACAGGACAGAAGACCTTGTGGATCTGATGGTGGATAAACTTGGTCATCAGTCTGTGGAGGCGACCATGGAGGTTTTAACAGACATGAACAGACCTGATCTGATGCTGAGGCTGTCAGAGAGCAGCTCAGGTGAGACCAAAGTTTAATAAACAGATTTTCATAATTTACAATAAACTTGTTTAAACAACTTCTAATCAACAAACATTAAAATAAACAGGAAACACAACAGACGTCCAAAAGTAACTTTGCATAAATCATCAGAGCTGAATCCAACCTTTCTCTCTGTCTCTGTCTTGTTCTGACATCACTGGTGAGAATATTTGAATTCATCAGCTTTTGATCATCTTAGACGTCACTCAGCTGCACGTCCTGCTGAACATGTTGTTCTGATGTTGAAGCAGCACTGCACAGCATAAAGTGATCAAACAGCAAACATGTGGACAGTTAGAGGATGATTTTATATGTCAGCATAACATCATTCATTTGAATTCTTTGTGTCTCAACAAGGACAAAAAACTGAAAGAAGTTCAGAGCTTGAAGGTTGTCAGAGCCTGACGGTAATCCCTTCCATTCATCCATTTATTGCTAAAGTTTCTTTCTTTATAAACATGTGTACTTATTGACTAAAGAGACTGTCCTCTGCAGCAGGACTGCAGTGATTGGACTAAACTTGAACCTGAGGTGAACAGTACAGATGCAGACGAGGCTCCAACTTACAGGTAAATCAACTTCCTGAATGCTGCAGCACAGCAAACTGGAACTACAGGAAACAGTTCAGCTTTGGATTTATTCCCAGAGGAAATTCTTCATTTTGCATCCGATTCACACGACTACTCTCTGTGTTTCCATTCACTCTGTTGTTCCTTCATGAGTGTGTATTTAATTCCTGTTTCAGCCTTCAGTCTGCAGCAGGACACTTTGAATGCAGAGTCTCGGGCTTGCGCTGGGTCTGTAAGGGAAAGACCAGCTTTCAGTACCAGTTTAGATCTTGGGAGGGACACATGGAGAGGATGGAGAGCAGACAATACATGCCTGCAGGTCCTCTGATGGACGTCACAGTCACTGCTGGGAAGTTAAATGAAGTTCACCTGCCACACTGGATCTGCATCGGTAAGAGGACATGAAGGAAGACTTTCAGATGTTTGACATTTCTGACAGTGAGCGCACAAACTGTTATAAACTGTTCTTCTCACCATGTTTGTGTTGTTGTGTTCTCCTGCAGATGACATCCCTGACATATTGGACACGTTTGCAGTCCTTCACATAGATGACTGTGGAGATGTTGTGGAAAAAGTGTCTGAGGTCACACCAACACATGTCAAGTTAACTGAACCGATTTTCTCTCCGAGAGCGGTCCTGATGAAACTCGGCATTCCTGTGAAAATCGGCTGCAACGTGTTGATCTATCAGACCAACACAGCTTTCCTCACACTGCATGTTTATCTGATCCCACGTGATCCTGGGCTACAGCAGGTTATTACATGTTTCACAGTATAATAGGCAGAATTCAGGAGAATGAATAAATTAATATATAAAACTGGCTAATGTGTTACATGGCTTTTTAGTATCTTTGCACTTTATTCTTCACAGGTAATGAAGCAGAGGGAAGTGCCCCATGGATACAAAGCTATCCTGAAGCCAGATCCAGAGAAGTCCTTGAAAATTCTTGATCGTTTCACACTAACAGCAGATGTGGATGGTGCAGAAATCTGTCCTGAAGTATGGTTTGAAATGCTTTCATTTCTTTCCAAATACATATTTGCATAATAGGCTGAGAATAAATAGTCCAGCTGTCGTCGGCAGCCTTCATGCATTTTACTGAGCAAAGAAAGGATTCAGTAAATATTCAATAAGAAGAGCTGATCTGGAAGAAGTGAACATGATTTACTGAGATAGAAAAATGAACGAATCTATTTGGTGATTTAACGCTGATGAACCTTGATTGCAGTGTTAGGATTTAGGACAGGACCCCCCAAAACAGTAAGAGCAATCTTACTGTGGCAGGGAAGTTTGACTCTATAGAATGAAAACAGTATTGTTAGCTCAAGCATGACCAAAGCACAGAAAATGAGTGTAATATATTATAATAAATAGGATATACTAAGTGATCGTAGCAAAAAGAAGGTTGGGAAGGGTAGGGTGAGGGAAAAGAAAGCACAATAGAGACCGAGCCTACATCAGAGGCTGGAGTCCTGGATGGTGAATGGAGAGCAGACAGAAGAGATTGAAGTCTGATGAAGCTCAGAGAGTGAAACGCTTGTTAGCAGGAGCAGAAACATGACAAAAGATACAAAAGGCTTTGATACACCACCAGCTATATGCTGACTTACCAGGACTTTAACATTTGAGTGACTTTGAACCAGGAAAAGAAAAAACATGAATGATGAGAGAAAACATGGATACAGGATGATGCTGGAACTGAATCAGATGCATGAACCATAGGCCGGTGCAGACCAGCAGTCCATTTGTGGACGAGAGAAGGTGGAAAGCTTTGAGAACCTGCTGAAGCTGCAGCTTTTGAAATATCACTGTGGAGTAGTAAAGGCAGAAATAGTAACTTACAAATATCCATACCATACCTCTCTCTTTCCCGTTGCTCTTTCTTTCTTTAACAGGATTTAAAGCTCAGATATCCAAGTGGAAAGCCAAATTTCTTTGAAGTTTACACTGAAAATCCAGATGGAAACTTCCGCCTTAAACTCACATCAAAAAAAGATCTTCAGCCAGTATGGACCTGTACAGTTCGAAAAGGTTAACTTTACATTTTCAAATTTATCATCACTTTATTGTATTAAATGAGTACAATTACATGTTAGCTCAACATTGTCAGTAAGCTATATGTAGCAGCAATCTTCGGTCCTTCTTTGCCGCTTCTGCAGGACGTACATTTTCTGACTCGTCCTTTTCTAAGATAGTTTGTGTCTTATTCTGTAGGAAGAAACAAGGCGAATGTAAAACAGGAAACATGTTATTTATTCCACGCAAAACCCAAAACTACAGAACAGATTTCTCTGGTTGGAGCCCCGTTGACATTTTCCTGATATTATACCTAAAACAGCTATAAACAGTGACGGTCAGAAAAGTGTTGCCCATGACAGAAAGATGCAACGATATCTTCTATAAAATCCTTTTGGAAAATGAGAAACATCTAATCGATGAATTCAGTGCAAAGTAAAACATACAATGGTGAAAAAACCTCTTTAGACCAAATAATCTACCTGAGCATAGATTCTGTTGGAAATGTCAGTGTGCAAGGATTTTATAAAACGTTATTTTACACTTATATTTGGTGAGATGTTTATGGTATGTGGGGCCTTTCCTGATCACCGAGCCTCTCATTCAGTTTCAAACTAGAAATGTCCCAAAATGTTCATGTAAATGTGCTGTATATCATGCAGAACAATCACTGAAAATACCAGATTTCCTCCACCTAACAAATATCAAAATGATCACAACTATACTTTTTGTGAAGATTTATTATTTGTTACATTTGAATATGAATTAAGTTTAAATTGAAAACCTTTCATCACCACACGGTGGCCCAATGCACACCGTTTTATTACACCTACAAACAACACAATAGAACAAAGCGGGATGAATTTATAGAGCGTAATATATTAAATTACAACATAAAATATTGAAGATTAAAATGAGAAACAACACAAATTAAAGATCATAACAAAATACTTAAATATGGCCGATGGATTGGAGTAAAGTTTCTTTAAAATTTTATATTTATACGTTTTATGTTCCTTGATTATTTTCAGCCGAATACCAAAGCACTGATCAAGCACAAGGTAAGATATTTCAAATTATTTGTATAATAACTGCATTTAACATTTTACAGTAGTGAGTTTTCTTTGGTTTAAATTTCACAAGTTTACCAAAATTTACCAAAATTTGTTGTTAATCCAGAGACGTTGCTCATCCATGCCATAGCCCAATTGTATCGCTTATTGACTCCACTGTTAATTGTTGGTCGTATTTCATACTGCTGCAACTTGTGCCTGAGGAGGAGAGGACTTCATTTAGAATTCTGAGAATTTAAATCAGGGGTGCACACACTTTTTCAGCATGCGAGCGACTTATGAAATGACCAAGTCAAAATGATTGACCTACTATGAAAATGCAAAACATATATTTATTTATAAACATATGGAGTATTCATTCAGGCATGTTGCATAACTGTATGAACCCATATTACACAACACAACTCTGTACATTTTTTGATATTACCTTACTCTGATGACTTGCACTGAATGGAATCAACCAGGAATGCACAGTCTGGACGGTAGCTGCTGATAGTCAGCCTCAAGTACACTTTCAAATAATCATCAGTCATGGTGGAACGGTATTTGGACTTAATAATCTTCTGGGAAAAGGCTGACTCACATGAATAAGTGCAGCTGCAGTCAAGGAGGTAACACATTTCCTAATGTTGGGGTACTTTTCCTCTGCAAGTTCCAGAACTGTCCGTTAGCCCTGGACTTAAACTCAGCTTAGTGTCAAAATCTCATCCTCTATTTCAGAAAAGTTCCGGTGAAACAGTGTATAATTCACCTGTTTTTCTTCATTGGTTCATTCGAAGACTTCTCTCCTAAGCCACTGTGAAAACTACACAGCATTAACAAAATAAACACTCAACGTAAGACACAGCACCTAAAATGACACTGTACAAGAAAACAAAGATACAATCAATAAATACCTTGTTGGCTGCATGCTGCAAAAAGGGAATTACTCCCCATTCTTCTGAGGGTTCCTTATAAGTGTCTAGTTAAAGTCCATTCCACTTAACTTTCAATAAAGAGCATTACGGCTCATTCTTGCTACCTGCTTGCAGGTGTTTTCTTAGGCTTCCAAAAAGGAGACAACAAGACTTGTAAGCAGGCTTGACCTTAAAAATAAAAGCACCATAACTTGAACTACATAAAATAACATAAATAATGTACAGCTTAAACAATTTACAACGATGACATGGACCTTGACAAGATAAAGAAATGATCTAAATTATATAAACAATATCATCATGCCAACAGCTACACAGTGTTTCAAATTTTGATGCGAGTGGATCAACCTCTGCATCTTCCCAAAAAGGGTAGCATGTGAATGTATCGACTGCATCCATTATCTCTTTCATGTGGAGCAATTTTGCGCATAACGCTTGTTGGTGTATTATGCAGCGGTAATTGAGGAAATCCGGAATAACATTGTCCTCCCTGCACCTGGCAGTGAATCCATTTGGGCAGGGATAGCTCAGTAGGTAGAGTGGTGGCCCCATGATCGGAAGGTCAGGGGTTCGATTCCCCTGAACAGCTACCCTGAGGTACCCCTGAGCAAGGTACCGTCCCTACACACTGCTCCCCGGGCGCCCAGTGGCTGCCCACTGCTTCACTGAGTGAATGGGTTAAATGCAGAGAGGGATTTTCCCCACGGGGACCAATAAAGTACACCTTCTTCTTCATTTGAGTGGCAAACCATCCGTGGTGATGGACACCAATTTGTATACTGGGAGCCTGGTTTTCCCAATAAATTGATTGAAAGACTGAAAAATGTTTCAGTTTGCTAGCATAATGAAAGTTAAAAAGTTTGAACATTTGTTAAGAAATTAAAAACTTTCCTTGTTATTTATTAACAGCTGCAGGATCCTCAGTGGGAGCAGCTGCTGTCAGCTCTCAGTCGGCTGGTAGGTTCATCAATATTACCTGTTCTGTGGTTTTATATAATGTGACACATAGAACGCTGATGAATCCTAGTGAACAGTCAATCACACCTTTTTCCCGCCACAATTTTACTTTTCGTTAGCTTACATACTTTGTTCTGTCTTCAAGTTTTCATTCTAAAGGAGGAGCTCTCAGTCTCTCAGCTCTCGGTGGCAGCGAGTCACTAAACTCAATCCTGCTTATATTTATTTCTTTACAGAGATAAATATAATATTCATGTATTCAGCCCTCTGTGAATCACTTCCTTATCATGCTGGAGGGGTTTGTGAGTCCCAGGCTTTTTCCTGAACAGCTGATTTCCTCCAACAGAGTGATGATGGTTGTGTTGTCTTCTAACTTCATGAAGATTAACAATCTGAACAGCAGCCTGTTTGACAGGAAGTCCAGTATCCAGTTGCACGATGTGTTCCTGAAGACCAGAGTGACGAGTCTGCCAGTCAGCTTCACAAACAGCCTGCTGAGAGAGAGTTTGTTATATTTCACATGTATGAAGAGAGAGTGCAGGGCAGTGAAGACGACATCATCTGTGGCTGTATTCAGCTAACGACAGTTATTATTAAAGCTAACGCCTACTGGTAGATCAGCCCAGTAAATACTGTGTTTCTGTGTTTTCACTGATTCATCTGTTTCACTTTCAGATGAATCCCAAAGAAGTGGTAAAGTACAAGGTTAGATGTTTCACATGATTTGTGTATAAAAAGAACTGCACTTTGTGTTTGGCTGTGGTGGGTTCCCTTTGGTTGCTGACCTCATATTTGAAGTACTGCAAAATGCCAGGGAATGAATGAATAAGCTCTTATTCAACAATGGCACCAACCAGCTTTTCCAAATCTACTGATGCTGTTGACTGGACTGTCAAAATGCATAAATCGAGTCAGTTCTACTTTTACCACCAGATTTTTAGCACCAGTTAACGAATGTTTTTAGATGTTAACTTAAAAAAAACAAAACAAAAAAAAAAAAACATGTTCTTTTTTTTTTTTTTTTTTTTGGCCTGTCCCGTTTGGCTCTTTTGCATCAGAATTGTTGTCTAAAGGCAAAGAAAGATGCCCAACGGATTTACTTTACCAAACTGACCATCCCAGCCTTGCCGTAATGGTCCATTTGATTCACCTTTTATTGTTTATTTTATTTTCACTTACTGAATACGGGACAGACTTGACTGGGGGAAAGAAGGGGAGAAAGAAAGAGGGAAAGAGAAACAGCTGAGAAGAGGGACGGGGGAGAAGGGCAAAAGACAAAAACCAACAGAACGGGCAGAGAAAAAAAAATGCATATATCAATCACCTGGATCACCTGCTGAGAAAGAAAAAAGAAAGCAAGCAGAAGAGAACAAGAGTAATAGAATAAACAACATCACAATGATATATGGGAATATGACAGTAAATACTAAATGTTAAACATTATTGTGCAGCACATAAGATCAACAGAACACAGTGTGCTTTGAGGTAGGAGCCAAAAAGGGTGTAGTTTGTGGGTGTGATCACCCGTGTGTACACCTGTGAGCATGGACGCGCTTGTTTTTTGTTTTTTTAAAAGGTTCCTTCATGTAATAATCTGCTAGAGGGTGTGGGGGGGGCCACAGCCCCGTCCTCCAGGGCGTGAAGCAGGTATGGAGGAGATCAAAACTCCAGACATCCAGAGGCCCCCAGAACACAAGAGACCAAGGAAGACCAACAGAGGGGCAGCCGCGCCACTGTCCCGGAAAGAGCTGAGGAGAGTCCCAGATGAGGGCTCACTCAGCAGCCGCGGAGCAGAAGCCAGGGGGAGTTGCAGTGACGCGCCCGTGAGCTCCGCCGGCAGCCAGCTGCGCCTGAGTGACCGAGCCCCAGGCCGAGAGGCCGGGGGCACCCCACCTCCGAAGTGGCCCGAGCGAGCCCCAGGCTCCAGGCCCCGATAAGCGGCCGCCAAGGAGTGAGCCGGTGTGTACCTGGACGCCCATCCCCGGACACAAAGAACCACCAACGCACCGATGTCTGAGGGGGTCCGCCACTGGCAGGGGAAGTGGTGGTAGGGGGAGATAGGCCTCCAAACCTTGGAGGGCCTGAGATGTCCCCAGAGAGGTGGCGCCTGACACCCAACCTGACATATAGACACAGACATACAGGCACACACAGATACAAACATCCATTCCCACCCTCATGCTCTCATATGCACTCACTCCACACTCAACCAACGTGGAGACAGACATAAAGAGACGTTGTACACACGATCACACTCCCCAAGCGTACTCTACAAACCGGGTCTAGGTGCCCCCGCCCCTGGAGGGGGGAACTGCACCCAGACCCAGGTGGTGTTTCCCTTTTCCCTGCGGTGGGGGGAAGCAGACCGCCCCGACTCCGCAGCAGCAGGAAGGCTCCACACTCCAGACCGCAGTCGGACGGCCAACTCCTCCTCCTAGTCCTAGCCCCCCTGCTCCAGCAGGTTGCAGAGAACGGGGGTGAGAGAAGACTCCGAACCTCCCTCCACCCGCTCATTGTAATGTTGATGCATGTGTGTTCTAAGGTGCATTTAAAACCCAGGAGGGCTTGGAGCTACCTGCCAGAGAGCAGCAGGTAAGCGCATGGTCCCTCCTGCTAGCCCTCAATGTCTACGTGTATTTAAAATTGAGAGGTGGGCAACGATGCCAGGGGTGGGGTGTACACCCTGATGGTACTTTGGACTCCGTGTATCGTGCCCACCCCCAAGATCCTATATGTATGTGTAATGAGAGTGTGAGTAATGTGAATGTCTAAGTTGTGGGATAAAATTGAGGCAGAGGCAGCCAGAAGGGGACGGGGGGGGGGGGGGGGGGGGGGGGTAGCCTCCTCTGCACCCTGGTGACATACCCCTACTCCAAGGCCCTGCATGTGTGGGTGGTTGTGGTGGAGCGGGAAGAGGGAGGCAGCTGGAGATGGGGAGGGTAGGAAGGGAGGGGCAAGTGACCCCTCCCTGGGGCCAGCTCCCCCGCTGACCCCAGTAGGCACCCCCATACTCCGCGACCCGCCAGGGAAAGGGGGCCCAGGCCCATCCAGACCGGGCCCAGTGCAGCAGCGCCGCCCGGCCCCACAGAGCCCGGGACAGTCCACCCAACCCCACCACAGAGAAAACTGCACCCACCCCACCATCCACTCATCTTCCAGACTACATAAGACAATAAACACCCAGGCTGAGATCTTCCTCCACCTCTCCTGTATCTCCCCCTCCTGCAGAGGCAGCTCCTGAGGAGAGGAAAGCTCCTGCAAGATGTGACAATCTCCCCCACCAGTTGAAGAGCCCCCCAGGTGGCTCGATGCACCGGCGGCACCCTGCTCCAGGGCTGGGCCCCCATGCACCCACCCGCCCACAACCCCGGCAACACACCAACCAGGACCCAAGCCCCCGAGGCCCGGTCCGGGTCCCAGCCCAGAGACGGAGCGCCCCCAGAACCTCACGCCCATCCCGGACCCACCCAGGGGCAGCCAGGCTACCAGGTCAGTAACCCACGTCCGTCAGCACAGACCCTCCCCTAGCCCCGCTGCACGCAGCCGCGAGGAAACAGTCACCGGAGAGCCAACAGAGCCCCTAACCGGACATGACCGCTACCCCGGGTTGAGCCCCCCAAGGAAGATGCCTCCGGGGAACCCCCCGACGCCCTAAGCCTGTCCCTACCCCCACACCAATCACAACAGTGAAGGCGGGACCAAACTATGACCCCCCACCCCCACTAGGTGATGGAGCTGATCAAAGGAGCCCAGAGCAATTGATCTGATGTGGTGGCAGAGGCTGTATCAAGACTAATGTAATCTAATAGATAATTTCTATATTGGTTAGAATTAAGATTATTTTTATTTTTCCAGTTCATGAGGACTGTTTTCTTGGCTATGCATAGGGCAGTGAAAACCATATGGGCGATATTCTTTTCTGAAGTGACATTATCTAAGCTGCCCAACAAACACACTAAGGGGGAAGTTGGAATGTTACATTTCAGACACTTCGATAAGTCTTCACATATCTCGCGCCAAAACTTCTGAACTGGTGGACAGAACCAAAGAGCGTGGATATAATTGTCCGGTGAATTGGTTTGGCAGTGTGAGCAGTTGTTGGTAGACGTAAAGCCCATCTTGAACATCCGATGACCTGTATAGTGCACTCTATGTAATATTTTGTATTGAATTAATTGAAGACTGGGATTTCTAATTAGATGAAAGGTTTTTAAGCAAATCTGAGACCAGAAGTTTAGGTCTAAGTTAACTGATAAATCCGCTTCCCATTTTGCAATAGGAAGTGATATTGATTCATCTGTTTTAGAAAGCATTCTGTATATTTTGGATAGTAATTTGGGGGGTTTAAGAGTAAGAAATTGAACCACACTTGGTGGTGTTTGTAGTTCAACTTGACCCGGTTTAAATTTCTTTTTTACTATGGATTTAATTTGTTGATATTCTAAAAATCTTTTCTTGTTGATCCCATATTGTGTAACTAGTCCGTCAAATGAAATAAATTCTGTTCCTTCTAGTATATGTTCTAAATATTTGATTCCTTTATCACTCCAATCTGAAAAGTTTATCATATTATTGTTTTGTAATATGTCAGGGTTGTTCCAGATAGGTGTACGTTTGCATGGGATTAATGAAGACGCCGTCAATTTTAGAAACTCCCACCATGCTGTCAGAGAAGAGCTGATGTTGATGCTTTTAAAGCATTCATGTCGTTGGATGTTTGAGCTGATAAATGGTAGGTCTGAGATCTCTAGATTATTGCAGAGTGCTTGTTCTACATCTAGCCAAGGTTCATCTAAGAGGGTGTGTTTTAGCCATCCTGAGATAAACTGAAGCCTGTTGGCTAAGAAGTAGTGCTGAAAGTTAGGCAGTTCTAGTCCCCCTTTATCCTTGGTCTTTTGTAGTGTTTTTAAGCTTATACGTGGGGGTTTATTTTTCCAAAGGAATTTGGACATACATGAATCTAGAGATCTGAACCAATCTTGTGGCGGTTTAGTTGGGATCATTGAGAATAAATAATTTATTTTTGGTAAGACCATCATTTTTATAGCGGCAACCCTTCCCATGAGTGATATGGGTAGACATTTCCATCTAGCCAGATCATCTTCTACCTTCTTTAAAAGTGGGATATGGTTTAATTTAGTTAGATCTGCAAGCTTGGGAGAAACATTAATACCTAAATATTTTATATTTCCCGATTGCAGTGGTGTAGAAGAGGAATTATGGAAGGAGCAATTAATCGGTAGGACTGTAGATTTTGACCAGTTAATTGAGTAATCTGATATTCTTGCAAAAGAGTTTATCAATTCAATCACCCCAGAGATATTGGTTTGTGAATTTTGGAGAAAGAGTAACACATCATCCGCATAAAGGCTGATTTTATGTTCCACGTTCTTGCATTTTATGCCCTTAATTACTGAATTCTGTCTAATTGCTGCTGCTAGTGGTTCAATAAAAATTGCAAACAGTGAAGGGGAGAGTGGGCATCCCTGCCTGGTGCCCCTCAAGAGACAGAAGCTGGAGGATGTCTGGTCATTTGTTCTGACACAAGCTGTTGGGGAATTATATAATATTTTTAACCAGTTTATGAAAGAGGATCCAAAACCAAATTTGTGTAAAGTTGCAAATAGAAATTTCCAGTTAACTCTGTCAAATGCTTTTTCTGCGTCTAAAGAGAATATTGTAGTTTCTAGGTTTTTACTGTATGAGTAGTCTATCAAATTAAGTAATCTACGTGTATTTGTTGATGAGTGCCTACCTTTTATGAAACCAGTTTGGTCAGGATGAATTAAGAGGGGGGTTATTTTCTCCAGTCTCTTTGAGAGAGCTTTGCAGATTATTTTAAGGTCTACATTTATAAGGGATATTGGACGATAGCTTGAGGGATATACAGGGTCTTTGCCTGGTTTTAGCAGGAGATTAATGTTTGCAGAATTCATATTTGATGGAAGTCTGCCCTTTTCTTTAATTTCCAACAACGTTCTGTAGAAAACTGGTGCTAGAATCGACCAGAATTCTTTGTAGAATTCTGCAGGAAAGCCGTCTGGACCTGGAGCCTTATTATTGGGCATACTTATCAGGGCTTCCTGGAGTTCACCTGGTGTCAGTGGTGAATCCAGTGCCATTGCTTGAGTGTCCAATAATTTTGGAAGAGTTATGTTGTCCAAAAACTGATCAATTTCTTTTTTAGATGGGTTTATTTGTGGTGAATACAACGTTTTATAGAAATCCCTGAAAATGTTGTTTATTTGTATCGGTTCATATAATGTGTTCCCAGATGAATCTTGAACAGCACATATAGTTGTTTTTTCTTTCTTTATTTTTAGCTGGTTTGCTAGAAATTGACCGGATTTATTACCATGTTCATAATTTTGTAGGCGTAGTCTTTGTACTAAGAATTTTGTTTTTTTATCAATTATCTCATTTAATTCTAGTTTTGTTTTGCGTATTTTGTTCAATGTTTCCTGATCTTGGTGGGACGCGTAGGCTTCTTCTAGTGATTTGATGTTTTTTTCTAATTCCTGAATATTTTTGTTTTCTTTTTTCTTTTTATGTGATGAGAAAGAAATTATTTTACCTCTCATCACAGCTTTCCCTGCTTCCCATAGAACAGAAGCTGATGTTTCGGGAATGTCATTATAGTCCAAATATGAAGTCCACTCTTTTTTAAAATATTTAATAAAGTCTTCATCTTTAAGTAGTGATATATTAAATCTCCAGTTTTTTCTTGGCGTAGTATTATTCTTGTGCATTAGTGTTAAAGATACAGGACCATGATCGCTGACAGCTATAGGGTGAATCTCAGTGTCTGAAATGTCGTTCAGCAGTGAGCTGCTGACCAAAAAATAATCCAGACGAGAGTAGGAGTGATGGACATGTGAGAAAAAAGTATATTCCTTACTGGTGGGGTGAAGGGAGCGCCATGCATCGCAAAGACCAAAGTCGCTCATATACTGTTTGATTATATTTGTGGACTGCCAATTACGCTCAGTTCCCGCTGTATTGAGCCTATCCATGTCTTCATTTAGTCCAAGGTTGAGGTCACCTCCAAGAACAAGTGTGCCATCTAAGTGTTCAGAGAGTGCACTGAAAAAACCGTGAAAGAATGAGGGATCATCAACATTTGGACCATATACACTTGCAATACATAGCTTTTTATCAAGTATAGATAGTTTAATGATTAAGAATCTGCCCTCTGGATCTATAACTGTATCGAGTACTGTGAAATTAATATTTTTATGTATTAAAATTGCTACTCCCCTTTGTCTAGAATTATAACAAGCTGAGAACACATTAGGAAACTCAGGTGTTTTAAGTTCATTCGAACCTCTAAGAGGTCTGTGGGTCTCTTGTAATAGGACAACATCTGCCTGTAGTTTTTTGAGTTGGTTAAATATTTTTAACCTCTTTTCTCTGGAGCCAGCTCCATTTATATTCCATGTAATGAACCTCAGTGTACCCATAGATGTTTGTGTATAACTAGGGATGTATGCTGTGTGCGTCGCTTAGACAGGTGGAGAGAATACGTCACTTGTTCATAAATAAAGAGAAGGAGAGAGAGAAAAAATGTGTGGCGAGATGCTCCCTGAGTCTGACTTTGTGTATGCATAGTTACTAATATGAGTAGGCTTGGCTTAAGTGTGTGTGTATCTTATATGACTGTGTGCGCTGTCTGACTGATGTAAATGTGCTGCCGTTGAGCGCATGGTGCGTATGTGTCGAAATAAAGGATGTTTGTGGATGAGTGTCGAAGCAGGTGATCGAGGCAGTGAAAGGAATAAAGAAAGAAACCAAGGACAGGGGTGAGCAGCATAAAACCAAGAGGGGGAAAAGAGAGGAGGAAAAAAAAAAGAAGAAAAAACGAGAAGAAAAAAAAAACAGAAACAAAACGTAAACATTCCAATTAAATCACTGACGGAGAGTGACGGTGTTAATTCTGCTATGAAATCACACTTTAAGATGCGATTTGATACTGGTAAGTTAAACAGATGTTAATGCAAGTTAGTGTGAGTGGATAGGGAAATGGTGTAGCTGATTCTTATCTGGTGTGAGGTTAATACAGCCACGGAGTGATGTTGGGGTCGCGGTGGAGCTGTCCGTCCACGTACAGCCGGTCCACAGCGATGACAGCGCGGGAGCCCTTCTGGATGAAGCCGCGTCGGATTGGGAAGAGGACCCTGCGTCGTTCCAAGATCTCTTTGGGGAACTGGTCGTTCACGCTGAAGTCCGTTCCTTTTAATTCCCTGCCGCGGCTTTTCACATGTTGCTTTTGTTTGAAGTGGCCGAATTTGGCCACGATAGGACGTGGTCTCCCGGCCGTAGCCCGAATGGGGCCGAGGCGATGTACCCGATCGAAGACGATGTTCTTCACAGTGTCCTCCGGCAGCTTCAGGTGGGTTTTGATGAAGCTTTTTACCGTGGTCTCCGCGTCCTCTCCAGCGGCTTCTGGAATACCAGAAAATACCAGATTATCACGCATGCTACGAGCTTGTAGATCGATAACTGTTTCTTTTATTTTTTTATTTTCTCTATTGAGCTGGGTAACATTATCTGTGAGACATTTCACCGACTCCCTTAGCGTGGCATTTTCAGCAGCAAGCGTTTCCACCTGCTGCTGGCTGTACTCCAGGGATTCTCGCAATGTTTTTAGATGTTAAAGAATTCAACAGAACTTGTGGTAAAATGCCAAATATAGAACTGTACCACATAGTGCCATTTTCTGTATGAAGCTGCTGGCTCTGTGGACATGAGGACGATCAGTTTGAGATATTCTCAGATATCTATTGTTTGCAGCACTGAACTGGTGTCCCTGACTTGACTGAAGACAGGTGGGATAGAGTTTTATCCTTAATGGGGACGATGTTCAGGAAACTGGAAGTGTCAGCAGGTGTTCTAAGGAGCTCTGAAAGAAAAGCGTCTGGACGTCTTTCAGTTTCCAGATTTTAAGCCCTATGGGAGTGTCCCCAAGAGGGTCGGGGACCCCCTATTGATCCTCTGCCTAATCACATGAGCAGTACTAGAAAAATTACCATTCCTGGTGCAACTCTGTAAGCCTTAGTCTTCTGCAAGAACAACACATTTCACAGCTGTCTGTGGCTGTTTTATCATGTCATCAATACTTGCATGCAATGTGGCAGCTGTTGGAGAGATGTGATATAAAACTCTACAGAAAGATCCACAGTAAACACTGGAGTGGAGTTTGAATCTGAGGCTGAAGAAGATGAGGAGCAAGACGGTGCACTGAAGTGCTCACACTGTGTACACTTCTCTGTCTCACTCACCTTCCTGTGAACTCATCAAAATCATGCAGAGCAACAAAATCTGCAACCTGGGGCAGTCCTTATTAAGGGTTACTTACTGTGGACCACATCTCAGACTGTTCATATTTAATATCGCTGGTGCTGGGATTCTTATATTTACATAACACAAAACTAAGAATCAGCTGGACAGGAAATGTTTGAAAGGCTGCCTGAATCATTAAGAAGGGTCTGATGTGATCAGCACCTGGATGTGAGCTGATTGTCAGCAAAGTTTCCTTCACTTTGTCTGGAGTCAGTCTTGGCTGTTGGATCATAGAAAGTGATGGATTCAGGATTTGCTGATTGGGCATTTTGTGACAGAGAAAAGTTGTTTCATTTATTATGTATCATGTATTTATTTTATTACAAAACTTTACAAGTAAAGATAATCTCATTTTTATGTCCTTTCTCAGAGGAAAACACTGTGGACAAACATCTGTCTGCACAGATGCAGAAAGTAAGTAGAACCAAATGATTCTGTCCTCACACCACAGCTTCACTTAATTCATTACTTATACCTGTTATTAAAAATGATCACGTGTGATGGTTTTGTTTACTTATCAGTTATCCTCTAAGAAGGTTATTATTAAATCACTTTGTTTGTTCCCAGGTGTTAACAGTCCAATCAGACAGAGAGCGGATTATGGAAATATTAGAACACGTGGAAAAGAAGGACCTTAAAAAGTTCAAGTGGCTTTTGGTGGAGCTCAAACCCATCCCAAAGAGCGAACTGGAGGATGCCAACATCTGTGACCTGGTGGATCTGATGTTCGGGGCCTACACCCAACATACTGTGGAGGTGACCAAGGAGGTTTTTAGGAAAATGAACAGGAATGATCTGGTGCAGAAGTTGTCAGACACGAGCTCGAGATCCAAAGGTGAGAAACTAAATGGTGTAATTTATTCCATTAATGTTTTACTGTCAAAACTTTATATATGCACTGTTCTTAAAAACACGCATTTATTTTAAAGTCAGTACATGACTGTAGTATGAACTCAGAGTGATGAGACTTCAGTTTGAAACATGGAGGGTTTGTAATCTAGGAGCAGATTTGAGATTAAACTTTAAAATTCTACCACGAGTTTGAATAAAATGATGAAAGGAAATCAGTGAATGATCAGTGCAACTGTTAAATGTACAGACTGAATGTCTGATGTTACAGTACTGCAAATACTTAATGATTTCAAAAGTAATATCTTTATATATATTCTTAATCAGTCACCATCTGGTGTGAGCGCACTTTACTTATAAAAATTGGTTTGTTTTTAAAGGAAGTACATACAGACGGGTAGTTTGTTAGAAGCTTCTTCCTGGTTCTCCTGGATTCTGTCCTCTTTATTCAGTCTCTTCCTGTGTTCTCAGACTGACATCAACGTGATGCTGAGATCAGGTCTGTGGGTCTGACCATCTGCTGCAGGACTCTTTATGTCTCTGACTCTCTGTTCGGGCTCGCTGTCCTGCTGCAGGATAGATGCGTCACTCTTAGTCCTGGCGATGGATCAGAATCTGTACTTTAACATTCGTGAGATTCTAAACCTCAAACTCCAAAGTTGCAGCTGTGAACCTGCACAGAGCCTCCATGATGTTTCCCTTTTACCTGCACACACCTGATCCAGACAGCGAGCAAAGCAACATCTGTGTGAATCTACACAGCATGGCTTTGATTTGGTGCTTGCTGCATGAACTGATCAACTCTGATAAATTATTATATTTTCACTGGTGACATGGGGCTAAAAATATGATCAGATTTATCCACATGTTTTCTTTATTAATGTGACAATGTTGGTATCTGTGGCTGTGTGGACGATGAGAGGAAATGTAAAAAGAAATGAATTTGTTTTAGTGGTTTTGTTTGTTTTTTGTTACTCATATGTAGAATGACTGCATCCTGAAGCACGGAGAGATGATTTTACAGTGAGTTCCTATATCTTCTGTCATAGCAGCACATTCAGTTTTTTCTAGCAGTACAGTGTGTGACAGACTTTACAGAGTTCCTGTTGTGCTTTTCTTCGTTCATATTCTTCATACTTCATATAAATATTGTTGTTTGATGCTCATATTGAACATGATCTTTTCCCCTCTTCTTGTGGTCGTTGCTCCGTCTGGAGGAGAAAAGTTTCAGGACCAACTGGGTGAAGGTTTGACGTTACTGAGGATTACAACACGTCTGTTTGTCATATTTTAATCAATGAGAATTTTTTAATTGGATAAACATTTGAGAATTTGTTACTGTCATGTATTTGTTTGTTTTGTTTTTTTTGCTTTTTTACTAATTATTTTCAAAATATTCTTTTATCTGATATAAAGAACTTTAAACCAATCACTGCCTTGTTTGTCAAAGCTGCTGTACAAATAGCTACAACAGTGATGTCTGTTTACTGTAAGACGGTCATTTTAAAATGTTTTCTTAATTTTAAAAACTAGAATAATCACCTCTGAAGAGCTGTTCAGTCTTTATTGTCTCCGGGGGAAATTTGGCTTCCAGCATCTTTCACAAAAAGAGAAACAACAACAAACAAAGACACATAAGATTCTATTATGAACGATGCAGATGGATCGGTGCTGTGACTGCAGCGATCCAGAGGCTATATTGTCTATCGTAGTGAAGAGAGAGCTGAGCTTTACGGGCGATCGTGGCTCAAGTGTTTGCAGTTCGTCTTGTAATCGGAAGGTTGCCGGTTCGAGCCCCGGCTCTGACTGTCTCGGTCATTTTGTCCTTTGGGCAAGACACTTCACCCGTTGCCTACTGGTGGTGGTCAGAGGGCCCAGTGGTGCCAGTGTCCGGCAGCCTCGCCTCTGCCAGGGCAGCTGTGGCTACAATGTAGCTGCCATCACAAACAGAACCCCGAACAGCCCTGACCCGCTACAATATGCATTGAAACAACAATGTTTAAGAAGCACTTATTTAATCATTAACAAAGTTAAACACAGTGAAGGTGTTAGGTCATTGTAGAGTAAAAGTATATATTCATCTACGATGAAAATGCTCACATGAAGTACATGAAAACAATGCAGTGAGTTACATTTCACCCCCAAAATGGAGAAGTATCATATTTCATTTTCCACGTATTCCTGGTCAAAAGTAGATTCCTACATTACCAAGAATGCGGCTCAACCAGACAGATGGATGAATGATTTCATGTACATGATATTGAATATGTCAAAAACAAGATTAGAAAGAAAAATCAGCTTATATAGCGTACAGGACAGAACTGGAAGACTCTAAAAGTTGTTTGAAATCAGTGAATGAAGGTGTCACGATGAGCTGTGTGGCTGGAAGTGGAATAACATTAGTTTGTTTTTAGCCTGATCTTAGTTTTTGAGAAAAATTAGATCCACATATGAGGACATTCGCTTTAAATTTTGATAGAACAGTGGCAGTATAACATCCTCGTATGTGGATATCAGGCCCTTTTTTATCAGGCAAAATTTTGTATTTTGGCCTAGACGGCCCAAAATGGGATGTCCACATTTAACCTCCTAGGAGGGCAGGCCCTAGGAGGTTAAACCCTATTGGAGTATCCCCCACAAGAGGGGGATACTCCAATAGGGTTTAAATGTTGGACTCTCCAACATTTGACTCTAAAACTGAAAAAGCTTCTCGGATGAGAGTGAAATCTCTTCAAGCAACATCTGGACTTCTCTTCAAGTCCAGATGCTTTTCTTTCCAAGCTCCTTAGACTATAATGACTGAGAATCTTCACAGAAACAGGAGGGAGACACAGCTGGGGACAATGCAGGCATGACGAGGCACGGGGAAGCAACACAGAAAACCCTAATCAAAGACTACGAATATAACAAGAAGATCACAAATCATAATAACCAGAACTAACAGTTCATAACATAAAGCACTGGCTCCGTGACCCAGAGACATGACAGATTGATTGTAAAATATATTTTCAAACCACTCTAGTTGGAATCCTCTTTGGCCGTATTAGAAACTATAGAGCTGAATGTCTGAATCACATGAGCAATACCTGCGAGGCTGCCGTACAGGATATTGTTATGCCGAACAAGAGCAGAGCTCCCTAATAGATCTCCGGCAACATCCTTTTCCAAAGGGGTGGAGAGGCTCTCTGTGACCAGCGTCTCAATGAGGGAGATGTTGGACTCGGTACCGTTGATAAAAATGTGGACCAGTGCAGTGGTGCAGAGAGGAGGTCTGCCTTTATCACAGACTCTCACTACCAGCCGATGTAGCCCACTGTGCTTGCCGGTCACTTCCTGTGCCAGTGTGATCTGCCCATTGTAGGGAGATATTTGAAACAGACCATGTGGATTTCCACCTACACTGAAATAGTCCAGCTCAGCATTGAGCCCAGTGTCAGAGTCCTCAGCCTTCACTGCCTCCACATACGTGCCTGCTGGGGTGAAATATGATAGGTATGTGTAGGAGGAGTTGTCTGGTTTGGTGACATATGGAGCGTTATCATTCTCATCTAAGACACTGATGACCACACTCACGTAGGAGGATCAAGGTGGGTCACCTCCATCCACGGCCTTTAGGTGGAACGTGTAGAAACGTTCCTTCTCACGGTCAAAGGAGATTCTAGACAAGATGATTCCTGTGCCATTTTGGATGAAAAAAATGCCATTTTCCGGTTCCACAAACAGTCTTAGGTGGGAATTTTCATCCTTATCAGCATCTGAGACAGCAACTGCACCAACACGACTGGGTGGAGGCATGTTCTCTGCGGCAGTAAAGCTGTAGCCTTTGAGTATAAACACAGGGTCATTGTCATTTTGATCTTGAACATTTACAATTATTGTGGCAGTGCCGGTTTTACTAGGAACACCCATGTCTGCTGCTGCCACACAGAACACATAACGGTCCATCTCTTCCCGATCCAGCACGGTTCTCACACGAACCTCCCCGGTGTTGGCATCAACTTCAAAGAGCCTTTTGACAAAACGATCAATGATGCTATAGACAAGCTGTCCATTTATGCCAGAATCTGGATCTGTTGCCACAAGATCCAGTAATTTTTGTCCTCTGTAGTTGTTTTCTGGAAAGTCCACCTCAATCGTTGCAGGGGAAAAGTTCGGTGCATTATCATTTACGTCTGTAACTTGGACATTGAGGGAGAGAGTGCTGGACAGAGCTGGGCTTCCAGAATCCGCCGCAACAATTTCAATACTGTAATTTTTAACGCTCTCATAATCCAGCAGGGTCGTTGTCTGCAGGAAGTATTTGCCCTTCTGATCACTCGCGGGCTGGAGCTGAAATGGAACATCACTATCAACTGCGCACGTTACCACAGCATTTTCCCCTTCATCCCAGTCTGACACCTGGACCAGTGCCACTGGTGTACCAACAGGCAGGTCCTCAGAAATCTTAGTCACACCATCCTGGTATTTTACTAAGCCTATACCTTGGATGTTAAGGGTCGGTGCATTGTCATTTTGATCTGTGACATTTATGGTCACCAGAACTTTGGAACTCTTCATCCTGGAACTGGGGTCACGATCTCTGGCCACCACAAACAACTTGAGGATGCTTTCTTCCTCTCGATCCACAAGGCCTTTCACATAGATGATGCCTGTCACACTGTCAATGCGCAGAAGCCTTTGAACAGTCTCTGATACTTGATGAAGGCTGTAGTCCATCTCTCCAATGGCAATGTTTGCATGACTGGCTCTGACCTACAAGGGAGAAAAACATGGGCACTTCATTCAGCCTCACATTGTCCAAGACAAGAACAAAAACCACAAAATTTGCAGGAACCCAGTTTGGAGTTGCATGGCTAGAAGAGAAAAATAACCTACTTAATATTTCTGGAGGTACAAGCAGTCAGCAAAATATTTCACTGGATGTTAGAAGGCCTTTCTGTCTACACAGCTACTTTTATTCTTTTTAATTGCATTCAGTCCGTGCAATTCAAAGAGTGAGTGTTGACTGACAGCATTTGTGCAACGATCATCTGGGATTTACAGTGATGTTTTTTTTTAAATGTCATTTAACCTTTAAAACTGGGATGGAGCTCAGGAGAGTTTGCAAAGAAGTGCCTAAAAACACTCCAAAATTAGCACTAAATTACTTGTAATTGTTAAAATAATACAAGTACTAAAATAATAGGAAATAAAAGAATAATAAAATTATAATAAAAAAAATATCTGCCAGTGGGATACAATTATGTACGCCTTGTTTTTTCTTTTAAGCAAAACAACCAAACTTAAGTTATTTGGGCCATGGACATACTGTAGAAATCATTTGACATCATTTATTGATGAATTATTAGCACCAATGTTTTTAAATGAAGTTATTTGTGGACGTGGCACTGCTGCAAGGAACATTTGACACTTGGTAGCTGGATTCAGAGAACATATGGTGCATATGTGATTCAGTCCCTTGATCAAACAGATTGTTTTATTAGTTTATATAAAATGATAATTCTAAATGATCCTGTGTTTGGACTGACCTGCAGCACAGACTGTCCCAGCGGGCTGTTTTCTAAGAGTTCGGCCTCGTAGTGACTTCTGTCAAACTCTGGAGCATTGTCCTGCTGGTGACTCACAGTGACTGACCTGCTCGACCTCAGCAGCTTCCCACGATCTACTCTGATGTTCAGGTGAGTGGGTGAAGAGCTGCAAGACACCAGGATGGTGGCTAGAAACAGCAGAACTTTGCACCTAAGCACCGTCATGTCTCTGCCAGACAGCACTGAAAGAGACAGGAAACAGGTTAAGACTCGTGTTCTGTATTCAGTTCACACAGTGCCAATTAAGACTGTTGCTGTTGCTGGGACAGCATTCTCAAACTCGCAGCCCGGGAGCCACTTGCGGCCCACCCTCACCTCTACTTGTGGCCCGTATATTGACGTTAAGAAATATAATGCAATTTACTTTTTGTTAGTGCATTACGTTTGTTGTTATGTGCACTGTTGAAATAAGTTCTTTTAAAAGTAAAGAATGATTTTATAAAAAGGCAATATGAGCAGAGGAAATAGTTTTGACTAGCAATTAGAAACTAATGTGTACACTTATGTCTGCATTTTTATTTTGTTAAATAAGAACAAAATCATAGCAGAAGTGCTGCCAGATGCCTGGCCAGAAAGAGAGGAGTAATGTGTTGTTTGTAGTTCAATGAAAGGCTTCAGTTAGTTAAGAGCGAGAAAGAAATGTTCACATTTGCATTTTTGTCTTTTTATACAATAATTTTAATTTTTAAAAAAGAATCAAAACACTACGTTTTCATAAATATTTGTGGGTATTTTCTTGTTCTTTGTTTTTGTACTTTGAAAGTCCAAACTTTAGTTGGTCCTGATTTGTGCTACACAAGCACATGTAATGTACAAACAGGTCTTTCAGTGCCCCCTACTGCCAAATATTCGTAAAAGCAGAGTGAGACAAAGGCTCGCACGAACTTGTTTGGTGTCTACAAACCGTTAACAGAGAGGCAGTATATGAGGCTGAGGCACAAAGAACACTTCTGGCAGAGGGTTTTGGAAAAAGGGAGTCACAAAAGAGACCATTTCGTTATTTATATGTTACGAGATCCGTTGACTACGGAGTGGTGCGAACATTCACGCCGAGAATCGTAGTTTTTCTTTTCCGCACAAAGATGCAACAACTTCCACACTCACACATCAGGGCAAACAGACAGTAACAGTCCAACAAGTGAAGTTCACCATGAAACAATCAGATGTCCCTAAACGTCAAAACCTTAAAATTATATATTAGGCTATTATTATTATTATTATTATTATTATTATTATAAACGGACTATGCGAATATCATCTGTTCACAGCCATTTAGTGACAAAATGAGTTCATTAAAAGAAAAACTGCAGGCGCATTCAATTCCTTCACTGCAGTATCTGTGTGTTGCTTATTCTGGTTTAGAATTTGGCGCCGTTGTTAGCGGTTTTCAATATTTAGCAGGCTGTGTATTTCTATCATACACTGCAACATGGGCTGTGAAATGCTCTTTTTTTCTGGGAATCTCTAAAGTGCTGCAAGAACCACCGACAGGCCTACTGCATCTATGAGAAGCACCGTTGACTTTCTGCTCTGCTGAATGTTGCAATTAAACTCACCCGTTTCTGATCAGTCCCTTTAAACTCGGAGCTTTGAGATCATGGACAAGTTTACAAGCTCGCTCAGAGCTGAAGCCAAAGAAGTCTGGGGTCCACTGCTCTGAAGGAGGGGCAACCTGGGCTTTTTTTTATGCCTCCTTTCTTTTGCTGGCGTCAGCAAGGAGTATTAGGGCCATATTAAGAAAAAATGCATTGAAATGTGGAATTATCCTTGTTGTTTCACGACAAACTGCCACTCCGTCGTACCCTGTACAAAATGCCTTATTTAGACGAGTTAGTGAAACTAATTCACAAGACGTTTTATGCACAAGGATGTAACCATCGATAACCTTGCACCTGTCCATTATTAGACATTTGATTTTGTGTAAATCCACTCTTCTGAGTTTGTGTGTGTTTGCGTCTGATCTTTTCAACGTTTGAATATGTTTGTGTGCTAAACAGGAATAATTTCCTTCCTTGTAGTAAAACGAATTCTGATGTATGCTTTCACTCAGTCAGCGGTTGTCTTGAAACAACAACGGTAATCTCCACTATTTCAACTTAATCTTGAAATTTTCGACATTAAATGATCACTGATAAATATATTTTTAATGTGGTCCTAATACTCCCTCGTAAATATGATTACATGTGGTTGTGAGACAAAAAAAAGTGCTCTTTTGCAAAATTAAGTTGAAAGTATCATTGTACTGAGGTCTGGAAAGTGCAGTTCAATCAAAAAATAATCAAGCAGATTGAGCCTCTTTAATAGACTGATTCACTCTTTGTAGTGTCCAAATACTAAAAAATCATTTGGAACAAAGGAAATAACTTGGCTCATTTTGTGAGCCACATTTCTAATGTAGACGTGTACAGAGTGTAAGCATTAAAAGACCATAAATGATACAGCAACATTCATGTAAAACAAATGTAAAGGTTGGAGGAAGTGGAAAGAAAGGCTCTTGGCTCTTTCAAAGGAAGAGTACCCAGCCACTGGTACAGATATGTGGACGACACCTGCGTCAAAATCAAGACACAGGAAGTGGAATCCTTCACTGCGCACATTAACGCTGTGGATAAGAACATCGGGTTCACCAGGGAAGACACAAAGGACAACTGTTTGCCTTTCCTGGACTGCGCTGTGCACATTGAAGGGAACGGCAAACTCAACATTGAAGTTTACCGGAAGCCCACACACACGGACCAGTACCTCCTCTTTGACTCCCATCACCCTCTGAAACACAAGCTTGGAGTAATCAGGACCCTACACCACCGGGCAGAACATGTTCCCTCTAAGCCTGAAGGAAAAAAGAAGGAACACACACATGTAAAGGAAGCACTCAAAACGTGCGGCTATCCTAAATGGGCGTTCTTAAAGTCAGCAAAGAGGCACAGAAAAGAAGACCAGACACCAGCGAGGGAGGATAAGAAGGACAGACGCAACAACATTGTCATCCCCTATGCAGCCGGTGTATCAGAGAAACTCAGGAGAGTTTTCTCCAAGCATGACATCCCAGTGTATTTCAGACCCAGCAACACGCTCAGAGAGAAACTGGTTCACCCGAAAGACAAAACGCCAAAACACAGACTTAACAATGTGGTGTATGCTGTACAGTGCAGCGAGGAATGCTCAGACCTCTACATTGGAGAGACCAAACAGCCACTTCACAAGCGCATGGCACAACACAGAAGAGCCACCTCCACAGGACAAGACTCAGCAGTCCATCTGCATCTTAAGGATAAAGGACACTCTTTCGAGGATGCCAATGTTCACATTTTGGACAGAGAGGACAGATGGTTTGAAAGAGGAGTGAAAGAAGCATCTATGTCCACTGTGAGCGACCATCTTTGAACAGAGGCGGGGTTTACGACACCAACTCTCTGCCATCTATAATCCAGTTTTGAGATCCCTCCCAGACGCCTTAACGCCCACTCACATCCTGGGCCATCTGACCTCAGGAATTCGCATGATAAGGTGGGGCCAGGTTTCACAATGAACTCACCCGAAACTCTGGCTGATTGGGACCCACACCCAGTTTCACACCTTGGCTCAGGCGATTAGAGGATCATCAGGGGTCCTTTTGTCCCTCTGTGGGGGGAAACTCCCACTAGGTTTATATCTGGGACTCTCCACCATTTGACCCCAGAACTGAAGAAGCTTCTCGGATGAGAGGTGAAACGTCTTCAAGCAACTTAAAGAAGTCCAGACGCTTCTCTTTGCAAGCTCCTTTGACTATCTGGGATAATAAATTTCATATTGCATGCATATATGTCTACCAATTAAATCTGGCCTGAGGTCTGCCATGTTTTAAATTCAGTTATTTCTCTCAGAAATTTGAGATCAAAATTACGACTGTGTTACCTTTATACTGTCACTAGTTAGTGCAAAAAGCTCAATGGGACATAGAAACCTTTAAATTAAATTCCATCACCTGATATATATTCTCAAATAATATCAAAGCTTTGAAAGCTGTTTACGGTCAGAATTTTTTGAAAACTGTAATTGTAAATAAATTCAAACAATTGAGCTTCTCTCTCTGTGTTAAACATAAATATAAACAGCGGCTTGGACAAGGCATAGAAGCCAAACAGGTTCTCCAAAACCTGTGTTTGAAGTCTGGGTCTGCTGCTCTAAAAAATTAATATACATAAAGCAAAATGTGTCAAATTAACCAACATGTTAGCTGTAGGGACTGCTGCTGCAGCACCGTCAACAGCAGTACCAGCATAGTAACAAGACCTCACACTCACAGTAGGCGGCTGTTGATAGCACCATCCATGGAGAAGTGCAACTGATAAGAAACCAACAACAACTTCACTAGCCTAATTAAAAAAATGGTTTCAATATCAGTGATCAAAACAAAATTAAATATATACATACTATATATATGTGCATAATATTATATCTTATTTCATTTGTTTGTTTCACTCAGAAAAGCAAAGAACATGTAATCAGTTATGGGGCAACGCATTTCAAAGATGCACAGGTCTCAGTAAAAGAGATATGTGAACAAATGAAGACTGAAGCCGTCGTACTCGACCAGAACAGGGTGCAAACCAGAAAAGAGGCTGATATTGATGGAAATGCGCTGCCTACCGAGATGGAGAGCCTTCCCGAATTCCCCAAAGCAATGATAACTTCATTGTATCCACAGAACGGAGTTCCAAGCTCGAGTGAATAAATAACTACTTGATATCTTCAGTGGCACAGGAGACGAGTGGACATCATATTTCTTGCAATGATGCAATAAATGACTTTGCCTCTAGAAAAACTAGAAAACAGGTTCAAAGAAGAGGGAGGAGAAAAGTAGAGTTATGTTTGATTCCTAAACCGTGTTTGATATCTTGTTTTGGGAAGCTCAGGTAGATATTATTGGCTCATCATTCAAACCCTTTTTACTGCAGACAGGCACAGTGCAATACTCATTACACTAGAATTTAAAATCTGACATTTTACTTGATGCCAGAGGAGAGTCCTGAGGGTCGTTTTACATTTAAAAAATGCAAATTTAAAAATATGTACAGTTTGAATATAGATACAGTCACCTATATAACAAATTCAAATCAGCTGCAACAAAAGGCTAATACACACATTAATGAATCAGTAATTAAGGCCAGTGACATCATGTAAATGATCCTGATTTCATTTTAGGTACTTTAGGTGAAGTCTGATGCTCAAAGCTTTGCAGATTAATTACAAAGTAAGTTGATTGAGGAGGATCGTGACTTTAAAGTGTTTAAATATTTGTTTAGCCAGTTGGAAAAAAGTAGACAACATTGTTTAAACTCGGATGCAGACATCGTACACTGCGTTTATGTCACTATATTTATTTATTCATTTCAAAGGTCAATTTATAAAATTTAATTATTCACTAAAACGAATTCTTCGAGTTTAATTCTGGTTTATTTTTAAGGACAATAAATGTTTGCATTATGTTTTACTTTATAGAAGATAATGAAATCTGAAAATAAATTTATGACAGTTTGAGTCATGGATAAAAACATGGCTGATGACATCGTCAGTTCATTTTTAAATGATACAATTTACATTTTTAATATAAAATTTTTTTAAATATCCAAAGTGTTTCATGTAAAATGGATCAATTAAAGGAGAGTCACTGAGGAGCAAAGGCACCACATAGCAGAACAATTTTCCACAAAGAAAAGACATCTCCACCTTTTTAATGTAAACATGTTATGTTCAGGTAGATCGTGTACGTTTGGTCTAAAAATGTGTTTTTTTCCCAACACATTTACTTCTTTGAAAGGTCTTCAACGAGAAATTTCTCATTTGCCAAAAGGCTTTCATAGAAGATGTCTTTGCAGGCTGCACTGGCTTTCAGGGGACCACTGTAGAGCTCCCTCATCCTGTCCTGAGAGGTAGGCAGAGCTCTAATTTTGTCATATTGTTCTTGGTCGATAACTTCCTTGTATTGGAGCTCATCCAAAATGGGTGCGATGTTGCTCACTCTCTGGATCAGCTGGACTCTGTGTTTGTCCACAAAATGCTTTCCTGGAGAAAAAAGGAAAGAAATGACAATAAAAGTTTACGGTTGTTTATCATGTGAAAATTTTATTAGCTTTATTCTCAGCTTTCATAACAAAATGCTTTAAAAAAATCACACTTATTTCATAATTAAAATTAATTAAATGTTAAAAATAGAACATAAATGATGTCTGTAGGAGCCATATGAGTTGTTCCTTTTTGACTAAGTGGGTTGGTTTAAATGGACTCACTGTATTGGTGCACAGGCGTGTGGGGCGTGTTTCATGGGTGTGGTAGATGATAAATGTGGTTGCACTCACCTGTTTACAGCACCTGATGTTGATGAGCAGAAAGGTAAGGTGAGCATGAGGCAAAACTTTCTGTTGACCGCAGCTTGAATGATTTTGATGTATTTTAACTGGAACTTGATGGTTTATGTGTATTTATGCACTAATTGATGCCATAGGCCAAGTTGTAGTTTGGTATAGTAGTTAGTGCAGTTCTTTGTGAGTAGCAGTTATTTGTTTGTGCAGTCTGTGCATTTGTTTAATAGTTAATCCCACGTGCTGATTTGTATATTGGACAGCTGCATGTGGAATAAAAGAAGCAAATGGTACAGAAGTGTATTTTATGCTTTTATTGTTGCGCGTCATCTGTATCCTCATGTTTAGCCTGCCGCGGCCATAGTTGGAAGAGCCACAACAAATTGTCAACAGAAAAGTTTATAGGTTTTATTGGATTGTTTTATTGGTGAGAGTCTTATGGTTTGCTGTTGCCTTTGTCCACGCAGCTTTTAGATTAAGCCTTTGGCTACACAATACAGATTTCTTTCAGGAGTCTTATTCCCCTGTTAGGTTTCAGCAGTACAGCTGCACAAGGCGTTGTACTGATTTGCTTTCTAGTTATTGTGCATCAGGCGGCTGAAGCCATTGGCTTGGGAGTACCGCCGCAGTTTGTGTTTAAGACAGTTTGTCTTCCTCACAGCTGACGGTATGGAGGTACATAAATACCCACCGCTAGTATGTACAGAAGACTAGGTTGAGTTAGTTAGGTTTAATAGGCAGATAGAGGGGGATATTGCTCCTGTTAATTGTGTGTGTCCAAGGTTGATTGAAGGGAATGTCATCAAGTTGATGTGTTGGGATGAGGCTGTGTGGCATAGGTGCAGTTCAGCGTTTGGATTTTGTAATGTTTTGAAGAAAAATGGAGACACACCAATTAATACAATGTGGTGATGTGGATGGAAAGAAAAGACAGCCGAAATCGACTGCTAAGGCTTTGGAGAATCAGATTGAAAGGCTGCAAACAGAACGTCATACTAAGATTAATAAAATTAAAAAGGTCGTAAAAATTATTAAAGAGTTAAAGCAATCTGAGGATAATGTTTCCACTGTTCAGGCTCAGTTAGAGAATTTGTCTGTGTTGCTTAATGAGGCAACTCGTCTGCATGAAACCTTGCTTCCTTTGCTTCCTCAAGAAGAGCAAGAGAAACAAACTGCTTGGTTTATAAGTGTGAAAGCACATAATACTGAGTTTGTGGAAGAGATAAAGAAATGGCTTCGTGATGCAAAGGGAAACCCTCAGAGCAAAAATCAGGTGTCTGAGCTTGATTTGCCACATTTAAATCCACCTGGTGTGGAGTCTTCTGATGTATTACCTGCTGGAAATGGTTCTGGTGCTTCTAGGCACACCGGGAATGTTGGTAAAGGTGCTGCGATAGATGATGTTAATCCAAGTGATAGCGTCTCTAATGTTGCAAGCAGAAGTTGTAGGAAAAGTAAATCCTCACTCAGTGGCTCAATGGTTTCATCTGCCTTGTCAGCACGCATAATGGCAGAAGCTGACATGGCTGCCCTTCTTGTTCGACAGAGGTTGTTGAAAGAAAAGCATGCTTTGGAAGAACAAGAAACACAGCTTAAGAAAAGAAAGGAGCTGCTTGACTTAGAAACTGAAATAGCAGCTTCAGCAGCAGAGGTGAATGTTTTAAAAGTTTCTGAAATGTCCCGAGTCTCAAGTGCAGTTAATGGTAAATCTGATGGAATGAATTCGTATTTAGAACGAGAGCAGGGGCGTTTGGGCGTTTTAAATCCTAACGCTCCTACGTTCAAACCTGTTACCAGAGCCCCAGGCCCACCAGAGGTGTACGAAGACCCCAAACCTCCCTCCACCCGCTCATGTGTAGTGTTGCTGTGTCCTGTTCTAAAGTGCTTTTAAAACATGGCAGGGCATGGCTTCCTGCCAGAGAGCAGCGAGTGTCAGCACGGCCCCTCTTGAGAACCCTCAATGTTTACATGCATTTAAAATTCAGAGGTGGCGCCAGAGGTGAGGCTGGACGCTGTATAGTGTGTCCACCCCCACAGCCCTATATGTATGTGTGAGTGTGAGTAATGTGGATGTCTAAGTTGTGGAATAACATTTTATGGCCCGCAAGATCATTTTATATAGATTTATTATTATTGTTATGCATGCCCCGGCGATATGGGGTCCTCAGGGACTAGTAAAGCGCTATGCAAATACAGGCCATTTACCAATTCAGCAGACGTTTGTCACCAGAGCAAAGCCACAAACTGAAGCTGTTGTGAAAGCAAGTTCTATTGTAGCAGAGGAGCCAAATCAGCCCGGCCATTTACCGAGGGAGAGTTTCTGAAGAGCTGCATGATGAAGCTGTGCAACGTCTTGTGTCCAGACAAATTCAAAGTGTAACCGACATGAAACTGCCCTGGGACAACAGATGGAGCGCTGGTGTTGTGCAGGATGTAGGATCTAGTAAAGATGCAGGAGAACTGTACGGTGAGTTAACAGCACATCACTGCATCACACACCAGGAAAGGCTGTGTGGTAAAGTCCTAAAAATGGAGCATGTAATGATCACCGTAACACAGACTGTAAATTTGATCTGAGCTAAAGGTTTAAATCAGCGTCAATTTCAGTCTTTTATGTGGGAAATGGATTCAGAGTTTGCCAACATTCCTCATCATACAGAGGTCCGTTGGCTGAGTTGGGGAAAAGTTCTCAACAGAGTTTTTGAGCTCAGCAAGGAAACCTGTCAGTTCATGGACATGGCATGTATGATGCGGTGGAGGCATTTCAAGTGAAGCTGTCACAAATGCACCAGTGCAACCTGCCTCACTTTCCCTGTTGCCGAGTAATGTTGAACAAAGTCGGCGCACTTTGCTCGTCTACATGCGGCTCCAACCTTGTGTTTGCTTTCATTTATTTTTTCTGGGTTTTTTGGCAGCATGTTCATATTTCTAATTTGCATAATTTTGACAGGATCTATTTTTATGGAGAGCAAAATATAAAATAAATACAAAGTTAAAGTTTATTTTAAGTGCATTTATTCTGGAATAATTATTAACAACAGAGTAAACATTCGTAGCCTGTATGATGTCACCAGGTCCAAATTATAACCAGTGTTATAAATCCGTTATAAACACAAAATGGATTTCAGCAAACGTCCTTTCAGCAGAGGTCATTAAGAAGGAGTCTCTCGTGTGTCTGAAGGATTTGGTAGAAGACATCTTTGGAGGCACTGCCAGCTTTCAGGGGACCGCTGTAGAGTTCCCTCATCTTTTCCTGAGAGGTCTGCAGAGCTCTGATTCTGTCATAACTTTCCTGCTGGATAACTTTTTCTTTCAGGAGCTCATCCAGAATCGGCTCGATGTTGCTCACTCTCTGGATCAGCTCCACTCTGTGTTTATCCACAAAGTGGTTTTCTGAGGAAAGATTGCAGAGATTCATCACATATGTTGATAATCAAAGACTAAATCCATGCATAGCTTACATCCTCTGTTACTTATTTCCAAACAGAACTCACTGATATGTGTTAAACATTAAAGACTGATTCATTGTTGTGCTCCTTTTTACTTTGTACATAATCAAATCTAACTCAGTATCTTTCTGCACTAATGTTGTCATACCAAAGGGAACCCACCACAGCCAAACACAAAGTGCAGTTCTTTTTATACACAAATCATGTGAAACATCTAACCTTGTACTTTACCACTTCTTTGGTTTTCATCTGAAAGTGAAAAAATGAACCAGTGAAAACACAGAAACACCGTATTTACTGGGCTGATCTACCAGTAGGCGTTAGCTTTAATAATAACTGTCGTCTAGCTGAATACAGCCACAGATGATGTCGTCTTCACTGCCCTGCACTCTCTCTTCATACATGTGAAATATAACAAACTCTCTCTCAGCAGGCTGTTTGTGAAGCTGACTGGCAGACTCGTCACTCTGGTCTTCAGGAACACATCGTGCAACTGGATACTGGACTTCCTGTCAAACAGGCTGCTGTTCAGATTGTTAATCTTCATGAAGTTAGAAGACAACACAACCATCATCACTCTGTTGGAGGGAATCAGCTGTTCAGGAAAAAGCCTGGGACTCACAAACCCCTCCAGCATGATAAGGAAGTGATTCACAGAGGGCTGAATACATGAATATTATATTTATCTCTGTAAAGAAATAAATATAAGCAGGATTGAGTTTAGTGACTCGCTGCCACCGAGAGCTGAGAGACTGAGAGCTCCTCCTTTAGAATGAAAACTTGAAGACAGAACAAAGTATGTAAGCTAACGAAAAGTAAAATTGTGGCGGGAGAAAAGGTGTGATTGACTGTTCACTAGGATTCATCAGCGTTCTGTGTGTCACATTATATAAAACCACAGAACAGGTAATATTGATGAACCTACCAGCTGACTGAGAGCTGACAGCAGCTGCTCCCACTGAGGATCCTGCAGCTGTTAATAAATAACAAGGAAAGTTTTTAGTTTCTTAACAAATGTTCAAACTTTTTAACTTTCATTATGCTAGCAAACTGAAACATTCTTCAGTCTTTCAATAAATTTATTGGGAAAACCAGGCTCCCAGTATACAAATTGGTGTCCATCACCACGGATGGTTTGCCACTCAAATGGATTCACTGCCAGGTGCAGGGAGGACAATGTTATTCCGGATTTCCTCAATTACCGCTGCATAATACACCAACAAGCGTTATGCGCAAAATTGCTCCACATGAAAGAGATAATGGATGCAGTCGATACATTCACATGCTACCCTTTTTGGGAAGATGCAGAGGTTGATTCACTCGCATCAAAATTTGAAACACTGTGTAGCTGTTGGCATGATGATATTGTTTATATAATTTAGATCATTTCTTTATCTTGTCAAGGTCCATGTCATCGTTGTAAATTGTTTAAGCTGTACATTATTTATGTTATTTTATGTAGTTCAAGTTATGGTGCTTTTATTTTTAAGGTCAAGCCTGCTTACAAGTCTTGTTGTCTCCTTTTTGGAAGCCTAAGAAAACACCTGCAAGCAGGTAGCAAGAATGAGCTGTAATGCTCTTTATTGAAAGTTAAGTGGAATGGACTTTAACTAGACACTTATAAGGAACCCTCAGAAGAATGGGGAGTAATTCCCTTTTTGCAGCATGCAGCCAACAAGGTATTTATTGATTTTATCTTTGTTTTCTTGTACAGTGTCGTTTTAGGTGCTGTGTCTTACGTTGAGTGTTTATTTTGTTAATGCTGTGCAGTTTTCACAGTGGCTTAGGAGAGAAGTCTTCGAATGAACCAATGAAGAAAAACAGGTGAATTATACACTGTTTCACCGGAATTTTTCTGAAATAGAGGATGAGATTTTGACACTAAGCTGAGTTTAAGTCCAGGGCTAACGGACAGTTCTGGAACTTGCAGAGGAAAAGTACCCCAACATTAGGAAATGTGTTACCTCCTTGACTGCAGCTGCACTTATTCATGTGAGTCAGCCTTTTCCCAGAAGATTATTAAGTCCAAATACCGTTCCACCATGACTGATGATTATTTGAAAGTGTACTTGAGGCTGACTATCAGCAGCTACCGTCCAGACTGTGCATTCCTGGTTGATTCCATTCAGTGCAAGTCATCAGAGTAAGGTAATATCAAAAAATGTACAGAGTTGTGTTGTGTAATATGGGTTCATACAGTTATGCAACATGCCTGAATGAATACTCCATATGTTTATAAATAAATATATGTTTTGCATTTTCATAGTAGGTCAATCATTTTGACTTGGTCATTTCATAAGTCGCTCGCATGCTGAAAAAGTGTGTGCACCCCTGATTTAAATTCTCAGAATTCTAAATGAAGTCCTCTCCTCCTCAGGCACAAGTTGCAGCAGTATGAAATACGACCAACAATTAACAGTGGAGTCAATTGGGCTATGGCATGGATGAGCAACGTCTCTGGATTAACAACAAATTTTGGTAAATTTTGGTAAACTTGTGAAATTTAAACCAAAGAAAACTCACTACTGTAAAATGTTAAATGCAGTTATTATACAAATAATCTGAAATATCTTACCTTGTGCTTGATCAGTGCTTTGGTATTCGGCTGAAAATAATCAAGGAACATAAAACGTATAAATATAAAATTTTAAAGAAACTTTACTCCAATCCATCGGCCATATTTAAGTATTTTGTTATGATCTTTAATTTGTGTTGTTTCTCATTTTAATCTTCAATATTTTATGTTGTAATTTAATATATTACGCTCTATAAATTCATCCCGCTTTGTTCTATTGTGTTGTTGGTAGGTGTAATAAAACGGTGTGCACTGGGCCACCGTGTGGTGATGAAAGGTTGGACAAGTAAGCAACACTTTTCTGACCGTCACTGTTTATAGCTGTTTTAGGTATAATATCAGGAAAATGTCAACGGGGCTCCAACCAGAGATATCTGTTCTGTAGTTTTGGGTTTTGCGTGGAATAAATAACATGTTTCCTGTTTTACATTCGCCTTGTTTCTTCCTACAGAATAAGACACAAACTATCTTAGAAAAGGACGAGTCAGAAAATGTACGTCCTGCAGAAGCGGCAAAGAAGGACCGAAGATTGCTGCTACATATAGCTTACTGACAATGTTGAGCTAACATGTAATTGTACTCATTTAATACAATAAAGTGATGATAAATTTGAAAATGTAAAGTTAACCTTTTCGAACTGTACAGGTCCATACTGGTTGAAGATCTTTTTTTGATGTGAGTTTAAGGCGGAAGTTTCCATCTGGATTTTCAGTGTAAACTTCAAAGAAATTTGGCTTTCCACTTGGATATCTGAGCTTTAAATCCTGTTAAAGAAAGAAAGAGCAACGGGAAAGAGAGAGGTATGGTATGGATATTTGTAAGTTACTATTTCTGCCTTTACTACTCCACAGTGATATTTCAAAAGCTGCAGCTTCAGCAGGTTCTCAAAGCTTTCCACCTTCTCTCGTCCACAAATGGACTGCTGGTCTGCACCGGCCTATGGTTCATGCATCTGATTCAGTTCCAGCATCATCCTGTATCCATGTTTTCTCTCATCATTCATGTTTTTTCTTTTCCTGGTTCAAAGTCACTCAAATGTTAAAGTCCTGGTAAGTCAGCATATAGCTGGTGGTGTATCAAAGCCTTTTGTATCTTTTGTCATGTTTCTGCTCCTGCTAACAAGCGTTTCACTCTCTGAGCTTCATCAGACTTCAATCTCTTCTGTCTGCTCTCCATTCACCATCCAGGACTCCAGCCTCTGATGTAGGCTCGGTCTCTATTGTGCTTGTGCCTTCTTTTTGCTACGATCACTTAGTATATCCTATTTATTATAATATATTACACTCATTTTCTGTGCTTTGGTCATGCTTGAGCTAACAATACTGTTTTCATTCTATGGAGTCAAACTTCCCTGCCACAGTAAGAGCAATCTTACTGTGGCAGGAGCTCTGCCACAAAGTTCAGAGAGGAATGGAAAAACCAATAGAAGAATATTAACCATATTAGATGGTTAGGAACAGCTAGTTTCAGCAGCCGCTCCACCATCCTAGAAAAGTCCATTTCCTGGAACGGTTTCATTGAGTTCTGAACACTTTATGGATCAGTGCAGACAGATGTTCATCCAGATGTTTGTCTTAAAAAAGAGAAAATAACAAAAATGGAAATAAGTGTTTAATAAAAGCTAATCGAGCTTTAAAAAAAATACAGAGAGATCAACAACAAAAAAAAGTTACATTTAAACCTGCTGAACATCATTTTCTGCTCGTCAACAATGCTCTCTTTGCTCTGTAAATCTGACTGTTTCTAATATGAACTGAAGCAGAAACACTTTTATGATTTTCAACATGTTTTGTCTTTATCTTACTTTGAGCTTCTGAGCTGCTGTCTGTCAGCCTCTGAGCCAGATCAGTCCTCTCCATCTCCTTTAAGACCTCCACGATCTTCTCCACTGACTGTTGGCCAAAAGTCCTCACCATCAACAACACCACGTCCTGCACATCCTGCAGGTCTGACATCTCAGGCGGACTCATGAGGCTCATTGAGCCATGTTTTCTTCTCAGGATCTCGATGAAGTCTCTGACCTCGCTGCCTCTCAGATCAGCCAGTGTCTCCAAAAGCAGCTCAATAAGAGACTCCATCGTTTCTACCTGGTAAAAACAGAGGTCACATGACAGCGATGCACCATTCAAATATCTGTTTGATTGTTAATCAACAGAAACATTTTAGTGTGCTAAAAATAAATTCATGTTTGAATCCAATTCTTTCTAAAAACCTGAAAAGATGACCTTTGACCTTCAAAGCTGCATCTTTTTAAGGTCATGACCGGTCGACCAGATGTAGAGCAGAAAATAACCTCCATGAACATCTGGTGCTCGGTGGGTACCTGCTTGGATTGGTTTTTTATTTCTTGGCTCATTTTTTCCTCTTTTTGAAGGATTTAATTTTCATGAACAGGTTTGTGACTCTGTTTTACTGCCTGACTGTAACTCTGTCAAAGACTGAGCTACAAAAACTGCAGTGAGTCTCCTGATTTTACAAACAGAGGGGAGCTTTAACTGCTCACATCTTTACTGATAAACAGAAAGACTTGAGTTTAATCTGCTTTTAAAATGTAAATAAGGTTTAATATTTCTATACCAATCATGTATAAAACTCATGTGTACATGACAAAGCTGCAGCTTGAATTTCATGTGTATGATTTGTGTTTAAGATGAAGATCATTTTCAGTCTTCATCTACTGAATCAAAGCTGAACTGTGTGAAGTCGACTGATGTGACGTTACTCACTCTCTGGCTCAGTGGAGGAAACTGTTTGTCTGAGGAGAAAAGAAAGAGAAAAAGTCAGATTAGAAACTGTTTTATCATCAGGCTTTATGAGGATTTAGAACATGAAAGATTTCACATCAAAGTGACACTTAAACCTCGTTAACTCGTTAATAATGATTTTAGAGAGAGGCCTAACTTTGTGAATGAGAGCACACACAGGATACTCTGATCGCTGATCACTTTTATGTGTGTGTGTGTGTGTGTACATACAATTATTGAAGTTAACTCAGAAAGATCAATTGGAGAAAAGAGTCTAACTTAACATCAATGGTACTAAGAGTAGCTGTAGATAATATTACATCTGTGGGATGATTATTGGTAATTTTTTCTCTAATGATTAAAATTTTATTTGTGAAGAAGTTCATGAAGTCATTACTAGTTAACGTTAAAGGGATGGTTGGCTCAACAGAGCTCTGACTGTTTGTCAGCCTGGCTACAGAGCTGAAGAGAAACCTGCGGTTGTTCTTATTTTCTTCAATCAGTGATGAATAGTAAGATGTTCTGGCTTTGCGGAGGGCTTTCTTATAAAGCAGCAAACTATTTCTCCAGGCTAAATGATGATCCTCTAAATCTGTGACACACCATTTCCTCTCCAGCTTACGACTTTACAGAGCACGTGACCTCTGTAACTGTCTAACTGTTAATAAGAAGAGTTTCAGTGGTTTGTTGTAATTGTGAAGTCCTGAAACAGTCACATAATATCACTGCACACCGGCTATAAGCTGCTATTATTTTGTAGTGTGCTGTGTTTGAGCCTCCTGTAATGAGCCAGCCTGCCTGACCTGCACATGTTCTGCTCTAATCCACGTTATAAAAAGCAGCACAAAAATATAAACGTCTTTGTTCATCATTCACTACACAACACAGAGTCAAGAGATTTTTCTATCAGTCAGCACCTGGTTTCATATGAATGTGATAAACTATGTGCAGTATTCTCACATATTTAATTCTTTGTTGTCTTATTTGTGGTTCCTGAGGTGATACCTGATAATCTCTGCACCAGATCAGTCCTGTTCATCTTCATTAAAGCCTTTCTGGTCTCCTCCACACTCTCTCCTCTGTACGTCTCCTCCATCAGCTTCACTACATCCTGTGTGTTTGCTGTTTTCAGTCGGCCCCTTGGCTCGGATGATAGATCTTTCTCCAGTTCAATGAGTGACTTGAACTCAGCAAAGTCCTCTGGACTCAACTGGTTCAGTGTTTCAATGAGCAGCTTCTTAGTCGTCATAGTTACCACCTGGAAAATGAAGAAATCATATTATACATGAAGGACAGCATGTCTGCTGTTTGTTCATTTGATGGATGGAAACGGACTGCTTTGTATTTCACTAATGACAACATTACTGACATGGACGTTTGTTACTTTTCTATCACCCAAATGAAAGCTGTGATTGGACGTGAACGTCAAACATCAGCTTGAACCTTGAGTAAAATTGTGTAATAAAAACATGCAACCCACAGCAGCGTGAGTGTGTGAGTTTGAGTTCAGCTTGTTGGAAAGGCCCTCCACAACAGTTTCGTTTTCAAATCTGCCTCCTTGCAACAATGAATTGCCCACCCCTGGTTTATACAAACTCTTTCAAATTAAAAGCCCTCTAGATTCTCACAGGTGAGAAACACTTTAATTCTCAACAAGGCTTTTATTTACTTACATGAAGAAGCCTTTTAAAAACAAGCGTGTCCATGCTGACAGGTGTACACACGGGGACTCACACACACAAACTACACCCTTTTTGGCTCCTACCTCAAAGCACACTGTGCGCTGTCGATCTTACGTGCTGCACAATAAGGTTTAATATTTACTATTTACTGTTATATTCACATATATCATCATGATGTTGTTTATTGTATTGCTCTCGTCTTCTTCTGCTTGTTTTCTTTTTTCTTTCTCAACAGGTGATCCAGGTAAAAAAAAAAAAAAAAACTCTTTCTCTCCCTCTCTTTCTTTCATTCTTTCTCCCTGTCCTATCCCCCAGTCATGTCTGTCCCGTCTGTAACAACCAAAAATAAAATAAATACATAATTATAATGAAGGTCAATCAAATGGACAAATATGGCAAGGCTACGATGATCCAATTGGTAAAGTAAAGCATCTTTCTTGGCCTTCAGGCAACAATTCTGATGGCTAAAGATCCAAACGGGACACACACAAAAAAAAAAGTCTTTCCTGGAGAAATTTGAGGTTGCAGATGTTTCAGGGCTGAAGCCTTATCATATGTGTGCTCTTTGGTCCAGGTCGGACAATGTATGACAGAGTGAGAGGCAATAAGATTTTCATGGCGAATCATAGAAATTCGCCGTGGCGCCACGGCCTCACCGTGTCCCGAAAACTCAAAAGCTCCGCAGTTTAACATGGCCCGTGTGATATTCTGGGTTAGGCTCTTTGAAAAGATCAGGACAGAAGGACGTGGATAGGTGCCTTTATTGAACAGCAGGACATCACACACTAACTTGTTGTTTTCTTAGCGTGCAGAAACTACCCTTTTTTGTTGTTATATATTGGTCAACCAAGAACTAGCCCTGTAATGGGCACTTCTGTATTTTACCACTGGGGGGCAACAATTCACTCTATTACATTCCTCCCCTTTTAGATTTGTAATTGAAATAAGCAACCCTTTAAAGAATGTATTTCACTGCCCCCACCAAAAGAAATATTCTGTGGCCCTTACGAACAAAGAACAAATGTAGCCATTACTTTTATTATTAAACTGTTCACTTCTAAAATAACTGGCAGTAAATAGCTAAAACATAACTCTACATTTTCAAAGATTCAGTCTCTTTGGGGGAACTCTGCGTCTCTCTGGGTATCTGCGTTCCACAGATGGGCTTTGGGTGGTTTCTGGGGTGGATACTGGTGGTTCATCGGTTGTCTGTTTAGGTGGTTCAGGAGGTAAGGGGTGTGATGTTAAAATCCCAGGTGGACTTGGTGGTATCTCTGGAACAACACCGTCCATAATCACTTCTGGCCGTCCCTCCGAAACCGGTGAAAATATAACTGGGGGTTTCTCCACAGTCTGTCTCCATGGTAACAGGTGGTCCACATGTATTGTGCGTGTTCTCTGTCCCTCTTGTATCAGGTAAGTAACACTTCCCATTTTCTTCAGAACCGTTCCCTGAGTCCATTTTGTTTCCCCCCCCCCTGAAGTTTCGGATACGCACAGTGTCTCCCTCCGAAAAAACACGAACAGGTTGGGTTTTGTAATCATGGTGTCGCTTCTGCTCAGACTGTTTCTGTTCAATGTGTCTGCTTAGTTCAGGTTTCAGCAGGCTGAAGCGAGTCCGGATCTGACGTTTCAGGAACAACTCTGCTGGTGTACGACCCGTCACAGTGTGCGGTGTACTGCGATACATGATAAGGAAGTTTGCCAAACGATGACTGAGTGGCAATCTGGCCTTACCATCTGCTTCCAGCACATTCTTCATCAGGGATCGTTTCAGGATTTGTACTGACCTCTCTGCTGCCCCGTTTGATGCAGGATGATAGGCAGGAACAGCTGTGTGTCTGATTCCATTTAACTCCAAAAACTGATTGAATTCCTTTGACACAAGTTGAGGTCCATTGTCTGAAACAAGCTCTTCTGGAAGTCCATATGAAGCAAATAACCCTCTCAAAACCTCAATGGTGTTGTGTGAGGTAATGGATGGCATAGGGAACACTTCCAACCATTTTAAATGACTGTCAATGACAACTAAAAAGTACTGCTTGCCTTTTTCAGCGAAATCAATGTAAATCCGTTGCCAAACTCTCTCAGGCCACTTCCACGGATGGAGTGGTGCAACGGGTGGTGACTTCTGTACAGCCTGACAGACTGAGCAGCTTTGAACCAGTTCTTGTATATCACCATCACAGCCTGGCCACCACAGGTAACTGCGAGCGAGTGCTTTCATACGACAGATACCTGGATGTTCATGATGCAGGTCTTCCAGCACTTTCTGTTGGTAAACTGGTGGAATGATGACCCGTTGTCCCCAAAGAACATGTAAATGTCCAGTTTTGTTTATTGATCTAAGCCTGAACAGCTAGGCGTAGTGTCCAGTAGAGGGCTCTGTTGTTTAGTTAGCGGCAAGCTGCACTTCCAGCTCAGACCGGTTTTTGTGGCGCACATGTCCCAGTTGGCAGCTCTCAATGAAGCGTGAACCAGCGTGATACCGGACTCTAGCGAAATTAACAATTTGCAGCCCTTGGAATGCGGAGTACGTTTTAAGTGCGGTACATGTTTTAAGTTGTATTTCTTTGCTTAACTGATATTTTGTTGTATTTTCTGCTTTATTTGAGTTCATAGTTGTAATAAGCGTCTAAGAAAATGTATTTTGTGTTTCTGTTTAGTTTTCACGGTGCATTGGTGCACCTCAGCACTGTTAGATTCTGAATGAATCTCAAAGTAAAAATTACTGCACCCGTCGAGGCTCTCTCTATTTATTCCTTAGTCCGAGGGACTGCTACAGTGAAAACTCGATCGCTGAATGAAGGCTTCTTGCTAGCTCCCGTGCCAGATGAGTGCAGCCCGTGCCACGAGGTGGGTCCGTGTGTCAGCTGTGAGAGATTTCTACACCAGTCAAGATCATCTTTGCTTCGTCGCCTACCTCCCCTTTGAACTCTGATGGTCACTTTACAAAGGTCCAGGTATTATGCCCATTAAGGACTTTGCTGATAACAAAGTTAAAATGTCTGCACACTAATTCAGAGTTACTTGCCTTAAATATTTTTGTTGTTACAGCCTTAAAGGTATACTGCATTGCACTGAGTAATTACAATCTTTAAATTGTATGGGTTTATTCTTCTTGAAAGCAACGTTATGGTGTATCAGCAGTATTTACAGTTACATTTTGTCTAATATGTGGATGCTAATCTGTTTATTTATGTGATGTAAACGTCTGATGTGAGCATTGTTTCCAAAAGTAACACTCACATAAGTTTAAGTCCAGACGTTATCGCATAGAGCAGGGCTGCCCAATCCCAGTCCTCGAGAGCTACTATCCTGGAGCTTTTAGATGCATCCCTACTCCAACACAGCTGAATCAAAGCATACTGTCAGTGATCTCATCCCTGTACGACCCACTAGGGTTCGTAGCTCCCTTCACCTTAAGAGGCAAAGGTATCCTACAGGAACTGTGTCGCAGAGGCATTGAATGGGATGACCCCCTTCCTGACAACTTACGTTCACGGTGGGAGGACTGGAAAGATGGGTTGGAAAGACTAAAATCGGTTGCAGTGCCTAGATGTTACCACCCACCAGAACTAACAGACATTGTAAAGGTGGAACTGCACCACTTTTGTGATGCTAGTGATTTAGGATATGGCTTCATGCTCCTACATTAGGTACCTCAGCAACGAGAAGGTCCACTGTAGTCTTGCTATGGCTAAGGCAAGAGTCGCACCTACCAAGGTGACAAGTATCCCACGATTAGAACTCTCAGCCGCAGTCACATCAGCCAGAATGAGCAGCATGCTAAAAGCAGAGCTTCAGATGTGCATTAATGAAGAGTTCTTTTGGACTGACTCCCAAGTAGTCTTAGCTTGTATTAACAATGAGGCACAACGGTTCCACGTCTTCGTTGCCAACCGTGTTCAGTTAATTAGGCAAACTACAGATCCCAAACAGTGGCACTACATTGACACAGCTCAGAATCCTGCAGATTACGCCTCTAGAGGGCTCAGTGCATCAGAAATCATGTCAACATGTTGGTTGTCTGGTCCAAAGTTTCTGTGGGAACATGACATTTCATATGCACCCAGCCCCTCAGCTGTGTTGTTAGCAGGGGATCCAGAAGTCAAAGCAGTCAAAGCTCTCACAACTCAAACAAGTGAACAAGACAATATCCTCAGCCGTTTGTCAAGGTTTTCAAGCTGGTCAATGCTCCTTAAAGTGGTTGCAAGGATAAAAAGATTGAGATCCAGCAAAGCCCAGTATGGAAACTTTGTAACAGTAGATGAACGGAAAACAGCTGCTGACACAATAATAAAGCTCCTTCAGCAGCAGGCCTTTTCTCAAGAGATGGAAGTGTTGAAGGTGGGAGATAACCTTCCGAGTTCAAGTCCCCTCTTTAGAGTAGATCCAGTACTAGATCAAGGACTTCTCCGTGTTGGAGGAAGACTGAAGAAGTCAACACTCTGTCAGGGACTTAAGCACCCCATCATCCTCCCGAAAGACCATCACATTACAAAGTTGATCATTGCTCATTTTCATGCACAGATTTGTCATCAAGGTAGAAGCCAAACTCTCATGGAAATCAGATCGAACGGATTTTGGGTGATTGGTGGGAGCAAGGAAGTTGCAAAACTAATAAGCAAATGTGTTCAATGTCGAAAACTAAGACGTTCACCAGAAGAACAACGCATGTCTGAACTTCCAAAGGAACGAGTTGAAATCTCAGATCCTTTCATGTATTGTGGAATGGACTGTTTCGGACCATTTGTCACAAAACAAGGTCGCAAAGCGCATAAAAGATACGGACTCCTCTTTACTTGTCTTTCCTCACGTGCAGTCCACATTGAGATGCTTGAGGATCTTTCTACTGACTCTTTCATCAATGCTCTGAGATGTTTCATCAGCTTAAGAGGAGCTGTTTGTAAGTTGTACAGTGACCAGGGTACAAACTTTATTGGAGCCAAAAATGAGCTAAGAGAGTCTCTTAAACAATGTGACACAGATGCCTTAGAAGCATTCCTTGCCAATAAACAGTGTGAGTTCGTCTTCAATGCCCCATCTGCTAGCCATGCTGGGGGTGTGTGGGAACGACAGATTCGAACCATCCGCAATGTTCTCAATGCCACCATTGCTCAATGCCAAGGCAGGCTGGATGACAGCTCTCTAAGAACTCTATTCTATGAGGCGATGTTTATCGTTAATGGTCGACCACTGAGCGTCGATGGAATCAATGATCCTAAATCTCCTGAACCTCTAACTCCAAATCACCTAATATTGATGAAATCAAAGGTTGCACTGCCTCCACCAGGAAAGTTTGTGAAAGAGGACTTATATGCAAGGAAACGTTGGCGCAGAGTCCAGTATCTCACTGAGCAGTTTTGGAGTAGATGGAAAAGAGAGTACCTTCTGAACATATCTACGAGACAGAAATGGCACGTACCACGTCGAAATCTTAAAGTCAATGACATAGTCATTATCAAAGAAGACATGCTTCCCAGAAATCAGTGGCAACTGGCTCGAGTGGTTGAAGCACCAGAAGAAGATGACGGTTTGGTCCGCAGAGTCAAGCTTCAAGTTGGCGATCGAGGCTTAATAAAGAAGCAGGGAACAGCACACAAACCTCACGTAGTTGAGCGACCTGTTCAAAAGCTTGTAGTTCTATTAGAAAATAACTAATTGATGTTTCAATCAATACTGTCACATCAGGCGTATTTTTGCGAAAGTTTATTGATGATGTATTTGAAATTGTGTTCGTTCTTGTAGTAATGTCCATATGTTAAAGCTGGAAATCATGTAAAGAATGTTGTTTGTTATACATGATTTGGTGGGAGTGTAAATGTCCAGTTTTGTTTATTGATCTAAGCCTGAACAGCTAGGCGTAGTGTCCAGTAGAGGGCTCTGTTGTTTAGTTAGCGGCAAGCTGCACTTCCAGCTCAGACTGGTTTTTGTGGCGCACATGTCCCAGTAGGCAGCTCTCAATGAAGCGTGAAGCAGCGTGATACCGGACTCTAGCGAAATTAACAATTTGCAGCCCTTGGAATGCGGAGCGAGGTACATGTTTTAAGTTGTATTTCTTTGCTTAACTGATATTTTGTTGTATTTTCTGCTTTATTTGAGTTCATATTTGTAATAAGCGTCTAAGAAAATGTATTTTGTGTTTCTGTTTAGTTTTCACGGTGCATTGGTGCACCTCAGCACTGTTAGATTCTGAATGAATCTCAAAGTAAAAATTACTGCACCCGTCGAGGCTCTCTCTCTTTATTCCTTGGTCCGAGGGACTGCTACAGAACACATCCTTATTCTGCTGACAGCTCGTGTCTGCGTGTAAAGTAAGGCTTAAGTGATTCGTCTTGCATATAACTCGGCCACCCATTCATGGTGTAGCTCCAGACCTTGCTGAGGATTGGATCCTTCATGGTTGCTCTCTCAATGTCTTTAGCTACTATTGGTAGCTCTTCCACATGTGAGAAATAGAAGATACTTCCCTCCTCTGCAATGTTGTCTGGCATATTCCGAGGTAGACGTGACAATGCATCTGCATTAGCATGTTCAGCTATCTTCTATATTCAATGTCATAGTTGTATGCCATTAGAATAAGAGCCCAGCGTTGCATTCTTAGTGCAGCGAGTGTTGGGACAGCTGACTTTGGCCCTAGTATAGCCAGCAGTGGCTTATGATCTGTTATGAGGGTGAATTTCCTTCCATACAGATATTTATGGAATTTCTTTACTCCGAAAATTATGGCAAGGGCCTCTTTTTCTATCTGGGCATACTTTCGCTCAGCTTCAGTTAATGTTCTTGATGCGAAAGCCACAGGCCTTTCCTCTCCATTTTCAATGACATGAGAAATGACTGCGCCCAATCCATAAGGTGATGCATCGCAGGCTAACTTCAATGGCAGATTTGTGCTGTAGTGGACCAACACTTTGTTCTGCAGCAGTAGACTTTTTGCATTCCTGAATGCTTTTGCACATTCCATGGTCCAAATCCATTTAGCATCTTTTCTCAACAGGTTATGCAAAGGCTGAAGAATGGTGGATGGATTTTCCAAAAATCGACTGTAGTAATTTAGAAGACCAAGAAAGGACTTCAGTTCAGTGACGTTTGTTGGTTCTGGTGCATTTGCTATGGCTGCTACCTTTTCCTCTAAAGGATGCAGACCATCCCTGTCAATACGATGTCCCAGGTACTCCACACTGCTCTGAAGAAAGTGGCACTTGGAAAGCTTCACTCTGACACCATGCTTCTCCAGATGTGTGAGTACTTCCTCCAACCTCTTCAAATGATCCCTTTCAGATGAAGCAGTGATGAGGATGTCATCCAAAAAGCAGGTCACATGCTCCATCCCCTGAAGGATTTGATCCATCACAGACTGGAAAAGAGCCGGAGCACTGGAAACACCATAGCTGAGGCGATTGTACTTGTAGAGACCTTTATGTGTGTTGATGACCAGATACTTCTCTGATTCTTCATCCAACTGTAGCTGCTGATAGGCATGAGAAAGGTCAAGTTTACTGAAGGATGTTCCTCCAGCTAAAGTAGCAAACAAATCTTCCGTATTAGGAAGTGGATATCTTTCCTCTTCAACACACTGGTTGACACTGACTTTGTAGTCACCACATATCCTAATTGTTTTGTCTGCTTTTGGCAAAGTAACAATAGGGGATGCCCACTCACTTTTCTCAACCTTTGAAATAACCTTCACCTTTTCCAATCTGTCCAGCTCCTTTTCCACAGCTTCTTTTAGTGCATAAGGAACTGGGCGAGCTTTACAGAAAATTGGTGCAGTGTTTGGTTTAGTGTGGATTCTAGCTTTAAATCCCTTTATGCAGCCTTGGTCATCCGAAAACACTGCCTGATGGCGCTGAATCACTTCTAGTACTCCTGGCTTTGCTTCTTTCTGCACCAGTACCTTGTGTACTGTGAAAATCTGTTTCCAGTTCAGCTGTAGTTTCTTTAACCAGTTTCGTCCAATCAGAGCTGGTCTGTCTCCCTGAACAACGATCAGTGGTAGGGTGATGTTTTGAGTCCCATACTGTACTGGTAACATAATATATCCACGCACAGCAATGTGTTGGCCTGAGTAGGACTTGAGCTTTAGCCCACTGGCTGGTTTTATAGGGAAATGAGTGAGATGCATCTGATAATACTTGTCTGATACCACCGACACTGCTGATCCTGTATCCAGCAGCATGGTGGTGTTCTTGTTCCCAAGCGCAACATCCACTGTGTATCCCTTCTCACTGGAGGTGATGGAGTACATTGAATATACTCCAAAAAGTTCAGCTTCATCATTCCTACTTGAGCATTCATCCTCAGTTTCCAAATACTGAGTTTGCTGACTGAATTTTTTATTCCAGCAAGCACGTGCAATGTGTCCTATTTTTGCACAAACATGACACTTTTCACTCTTAAATTTGCACTCACGTGCTGAATGCTTTCCACCACAATAATAACATGGTTGCTTCATTCCTGTGTTTTTTTTAGGTCCCTTCCAGTTCTTTGGCTTGTTATTGCCCTCTTGCCTGTTCTGTCCTTTCCATCCTTTGTTGAAAAAATTTGGAGCATTTGTCAAGGCATTTACGTGGTGAGGGTCCTGGCGTCCTGAGAACTCCATCGTATTTTTCGAAGCGAGTTCCATGATGGAAAATCATTCTTCAGTGTTTGTGAAGCAGCTTAGTGTGAGGCACTGTTCTCCCGCTGCTTTCTCTCACTTTCTGTAAACGCTGAGGCGGAAAAACTTCCGCGTTTCTGGGTCTCTCTCCTCCCAGCTGTCAGCCCGCCTGGATAACGGAGGCGCCTTGATGCGACTGTTGTTCTAATTTTGCGCCATAGAAATAAACCGAGTTGAAATAGATGTTACCGCCTTTCCATCAACGTTACCTTTGGCTCAGGTATGAGTAGAAAGAGTGACGTCGTGTCTCTTTAATCAGTCTCTGCATCTCCAAAGCAACAACGGATACACCCCCAGATAGCAAGGAGACATTGAACAGATGTTGATTTTCCATCTGAACCATCAGAATCGTCAGGATTGAAATGTTAACACAAAACCAATGTTGAAACAACATTGAAATGCTGATGAAACCTGACACTGACATTGAAATAACATTGATTCACTGTTGTTCTGTCATCGTTGATTGTTGATCTATTTATAGTTGACAAGTTGACAACAATCACGTTGAAAAACCAATGATTTATGGTTGAGCGGGAAATTGAAGCTGCAACCACTTGGACTATTCCATAGCACCCCTCTCAGTGGTACATCCCTCCAGGTAACCATTGTCTTGTACAGTAGAGCGGGACATTCGATTTACTCTCAGCGGAATTGACCGGAGAAGGCATCAGTTCATGCATTGCACTGGCCTGCACCACGATTAGTATAAGGTAAGAATGAATGAATTTTCTTCTATTCGTTATTTCCACGGTCGCATTTGAATAACAGTAAAAAAAAAAAACTGGTTAATGTACAGTTTCGGACAAAATGTGGGAGCCCGAAATCGTGTCTACTTTCATCATACAATCCGGCAACAAGTAAATTGCACTGCGAACAAAGTCTATCAACAAAGAAAACATTTTCGTTTCATACTTTTCCGTTATATTCCCTTACAAAGCTAGCTTTAACGCTTCGAGGGTTCCTTTGTTCTTGCCGTCGCCTCGGCGCTTGACCCAGACTTTCACTCTGTAGTTGCTTTTTAGCATAGTACTACAAAAAAACTGTAAATCTGTGATATATGATTGATAAACGTAACGGTAACTGTATAAATGTGTTCAATGACTTTGTTACTTTTAATGATTGGAGAGCACCCGCTTCGATTCGCACTCAATAGTTGGGTTGCGGTCACGTGGTTCTGATGACGTGCGGAGGCAGCGCGATTTTTGAGTGGAGGGCGGAAGTAAACATGGAGGACACTGTGGAGAGTCAGGAGAGCAGCTATTGTGCAACTTTAGACCCCGTTTCTCGGGAGAGATATAAACAGATAGTTAAAAAATATATCGGACGTGATCCGTATTCTTTGAAAATGTCCGAATACACCACAGAAGTAAAGGATTTGCCTACTATCGAGGCTGTGGATATCACCAACTACTTGGTCCTCCAGACTTCTTACTACACTAGGCAGCAAATGAAAGCTTTCAAGAGTCTGGAGGCGTACAATTTTTTTTGTCAGCGGGTGGGTCCACAACCTTGGAACAAAACGTCTCCGTGATGGATACAGTTTGGTGTTTGCAAGGGTGAGTGTTTGTTCTTATATTGCTTTATCTTAAACACGCTAACAGTTAGCGGTAGCGGCTTTAACGTCAACAAACATGCCACATCCTTAGGACTTCGTTAGAGTGACAGTTGTTTGTTTCAAGGTAAACCATTCAACACATCGATGCTGTTCTGCCTTAAGCTTCATTCTTTTCTCTCGTTTGAGAACTGATTCCGATCTGGGTTTTCGTTCGTAGCCGAGATTGACCGTCGGAGCCCAGTCCTCCGACTCTTCGTCATCCAAAGCACTTGGGCAGCCTATAGTCCCAATCAAGTCAATATTAGACTACTAACTTAAAAGCACTAAGTAAACGAGAATTTAACGACAACCTAATGCTAATAAGTTCGTTTGCAAACATAACATTACCTCTGACGAAGTGGTCGCTGCAGACACGGGCATTGGCAGACTCTGCTCCTCCCGACTGTAAACGTAAATTTAAAATCCATTTTTTCCTACGTTTTTCGGTTAGAATTTTCCATTTGTAGTGGCAATTCCTTTACTTTTGAATGATCAAACGTCCCACAACTTAAAGTCCACAAGCCACTGCTGCATTGAGGTAATATTTCGTACGCAGGCAAAAGAAGTCCATTGTCCAAACCTTTTAGTTGAGAGTTTTGGTTTATTTATCCATTTGGCAAGCAATAACAAGATCCTTCCTACTGCTTCTCCTGCTCTGGTAAAAAACCATAGGCCCACCCCAATGCATGCTGGTCCTATACCAGTCTCTTTATTTATAGAAACAAAATGGCCCTACAGCTCTTACTGACTAATTTAACAAAATAACAACAAACAAAACAAATCATTTAAAACAAAATATTAACCGACAAATAAACCCCAAAATATAAGTAAACTAACAACAAACTTTAACTAACTAGTGACAAAGATTTACTGTCCTTAAAAAAATAAACCAAAATTAAACTCTCACGTTTTTCTTGTTCATTTTGATGATTAATTAAAACGTTTTATAATTTAATCTTTGAAATAAAATCTTTATTTTTATCAAATGATTTATTCAAATAATAATGCAGTGTACATTATGGAGGGACGGGGGAGGCAGAAAATCAGAATATTCATTCAAAAAAATATAGTGGTAAAACACTGGGAACAATTTCTGCACAAGATTTTAAATTATGTTTAAAGGTCACAGACTTTACCGCGGAGGAGGCGCTTCGGTGGTTCTGGAGATCCTGAAACAAATCGACAGCAGCGCAGAGGTAAGAATCTGCGATTAGATTCATATTTTAAACCCGACACAAACCGCTGCGCTAGCTCGGTGTCAGGGTTTGAAGACTGAGTGTTAGATTATTGTATCGTACGGAGCGAAACCTAACGGCTGATCGCCTAATAATGAGCAACTACTGGAAGGACCGCTGACGTATCCGCACATCTGTATAACAGATAAAGTTTAAAACGGAAGCAAAAATGTTTAAAAAACAAAATAAACAAAAAACTTCACGCTCGTCTTTGCTCTTCTTTCAGTTTCACTTTCTTCTTCAGAGCCTCTCGATTTTACCCCCCAGTCCCCGTTTATAACAGCTAACAGAGTCACTGATCCTTACACCGTCCGAGAACATTTTATTCCCAAATCGCAGTTTTAAAACGCAGTTTGGCGAATTTGTGCGAGTTGCCTACAACATATTTCCACGACGGTGTTTCAGCTTATATTTGTCCCCAGTGTGATTCCACAGTGTTCCAGATGTTGCTTCCGCTGATTGATCATTTTCACTGCCTCTGACTGCAGATGTCGTGCGGTTTGACAGGATTAAAGACCTCGGATGAAGAAAAACGTTGTGGAATAAGGTGCAGGTTTATGAGAGAGAGAAAACTAAATAATAAAAATGAAATTAAAAAGCGTAGGTCTCCGCGGCTAAGAGGTTCAGCTCCACAGCTCCAGTTTCACATTACAAATCAAAGTCTTGACTTCTTGTGTAATAACAATCATATATAATGTGCTGATGGAGCTGCTTCATTCTTCTGTATAAATGTGGAGCTGAAGCCATTATACGTGACGGCTGTGAGGGTCACTGCATTTAACCTCCAATAGTTCTTTAATGCCTGTAACATTACACCCATGTATGGTATTTTAATATTACTGCTCTTAGCACCATCACACATTCATCACACATCAAACTCTGTGTCTTCCTCATTTCCGCAGAGAACGCTACAGGTGGACAGTCCTCAAAACGTGGTTCCAGTGACGGTGAGTTCCGTATTGTTTATCAAAATGACGTAGTATAAGCTTAAATTTTAGTCTAAATTATTGAGCCGTGTGCTTTGACTATAGAACTTCAAGAGTGGAAACTCGTCTTTATTGTCCCAAAATACAAAAACAGAAAAAAGCCGTAAAAAACTAAAGAAATGCAGAGAACAACATTCTCAGTATTTAAGAAAATGGATAACGTGCAGAGTTGTTGTTTTCTGCAGATTTGCAGTTTTTAATTTTAAAAGCTGGAAACTAATGAAAGCTGAAACGATTTTAATCAAAGGAAGCCTTTGAATAAATATCATGGTTTCTGTCTGAAGGGGGAACATTTTCTCAGCTATTCTCACAGTTGTAATCAGCACATTGGTTACTAGGGCAGCGTGCTGTTTTTATTAGCAATGTTTTATTAGCAATAGATCGAATAAAATAAAGAAAAGAAAAGATAACTTAATCCTGAAATGAGCTTATCTATGTATGTTCAGTGGAGCCAAATATTAATAACCTAAAGAAGAGCCATGATTTAGTTGGTTTTAATGTTTTCTGGTGCATCAGCCCATCGTTTATTGTTTCCAACCAACTGGAAACAAATAAGGTGCACAGTTTTAAATCTGAGCAGCCCTTCATCCTGTGGACAGAAGGAAGTTGTTTATATTCTATCAGTGTAAAACATCATCATCAGTATTAATCAATAGTTTTTCCCCTCTGCTTGTTCCAGCTGCAGCATCTGGTGGATGTACAATGGCAGACGGTAGGTGCAGCATGAAGTCCTCTCCCTGTAACTGATCCTGACTCAAACTATAACTTAGCCTGAGGTCAAGAGTAATGAAAAAAAAAGATGTGTGCTCTGTGAGGCACAGAAATGAAAATAAGTCTTTGAGATTTTGGTGACGTGCTTTGTGGTGTTCCTGCAGTCTAAAAAGAAGTATCATTTTAGCCAGCTCCTGATTTTAAAGAGTCTGCACTCAGCTGTTTGGTCTCCAAAATCAATGAAATGCAGCCAGATGCTGCTCCTTTTCCATTTTTGCTTGTTTCTTCACTTTTCTGTGGTGCTCTGAGTACCTGGTCCATACCACTACACTCGCTGTTCGCCCCCTTCCTTTATTCACATAGCTGTCTGATCCTTATCTGTCCCTGCATGCCATTGGTCACACGGTGTGCCCATCAAAGCTGCTGGTTGCATGGATTCTCAGCAGGGCTGAGTGGTTGAGGCTGAAGAGTCGGCTTTTGTCATTTGCTACAAAGAATGAGCTCTTTGTGTCGGCTCGTTTGTGAATGACACATCACTAAACCCTAAGTTCGGCTGTGGTGCTGCAGCATGAGGACAGAAATCACTCAAAAATAAATCATAATAATTTCTCTTGTGAGCACAGGTGGCTTCTGTGTAAAGGTTATGATCAGCTGACCGACGCTGCTACTATTTGTGGATTTAGCCAACTGAACTCAGCAGGCTTATAAGCAGATGTTCCATGAGCTGTGATGGCTGATTTCCAATTCAATCAGTTCAATTCAATTTTATTTATATGGCACTGAATCAACGATTGCCTCAGTGTTCTTTAGTGTGAAGAATGAAGCTGCTGTTAAGGTGGAATTCAGTATCATTACCTTAAATTTAATTTGGTGTTTGCTGCCCTTGATGTAACCTTGACCATGAGCACCACAGTCTGTTCTGCACAATCCAAAAACAACAACTAAAGCAACCATTCCCAAAGTCAGGAGTGCTGCTGCTAAAAACCCAGGACAGGTCTGGGCTGAGACAAAAATCGGTGGCGGCTCATCATGATGGGTCTGTCTGTCTAAAAAACCTGGACCCCCCATGGCTGACAACCAAGATCACGTGAAGTACCCTCTGAAAGTCGGCTAAAAGATGTGAATGAAGCATCCAGCAGCGAGTGAAACCAGCTCATTAGATTCTCTGTAATAAAAGAGGAAACTGCAACATTAACTTGACTCTTGGAAATTCATCCATCCATCCATCTTTATCCGAGGCCGGGTCGCGGGGGCAGCAGCCTAAGCAAAGAGGCCCAGACCTCCCTCTCCCCAGCCACCCCCTCCAGCTTATCCGGGGGAACACCAAGGCGTTCCCAGGCCAGCCGAGAGATATAATCTCTCCAGCGTGTCCTTGGTCTGCCCCGGGGCCTCCTCCCGGTGGGACATGCCTGGAACACCTCACCCAGGAGGCGCCCAGGGGGCATCCTTGTCAGATGCCCGAACCACCTCAGCTGGCTCCTTTCGATGTGGAGCAGCAGCTGCTCTACTCTGAGCCCCTCCCGGATGGCCGAACTTCTCACCCTATCTCTAAGGGAGAGGCCAGCCACCCTTCGGAGGAAGCTCATTTCTGCCGCTTGTATCCGCGATCTCGTTCTTTCGGTCACTACCCACAGCTCGTGGCCATAGGTGAGGGTAGGGACGTAGATCGACCGGTAAATTGAGAGCTTCGCTTTTACGCTCAGCTCCCTCTTCACCACGACGGACCGGTGCAGCGTCCGCATTACTGCAGCTGCAGCCCCAATCCGTCTGTCGATCTCCGGCTCCCTTCTCCCATCAGTCGCGAACAAGACCCCGAGATACTTGAACTCCTCCACTTGGGGCAGGAACTCATCCCCGACCCGGAGTGGGCACTCCACCCTTTTCCGGCTGAGAACCATGGCCTCAGATTTGGAGGTGCTGATCCTCATTCCCGCTGCTTCACACTCGGCTGCGAACCGTTCCAGTGCGAGCTGGAGGCCCCCCACCCGATGAAGCCAACAGAACCACATCATCCGCAAAAATCAGAGATGAGATTCTGAGGCCACCAAAGCCTTCATGTGATTACAAACTGATTACAATGTAAGCACATCACGTAAAACAAACATCTTAAAAATATTGGTTTTATTTTAGAAGGGAAAACAAAGTTATGAGTCCATGGACCGGGTCATGATCTCACTTGGAAATTCAGGAAACACAATGTTTCAATGTCTGGCTGAAAAAAGTGAAAGACATCATTTATGTTCTATTTTTAACATTTAATTAATTTTAATTATGAAATAAGTGTGATTTTTTTTAAAAGCATTTTGTTATGAAAGCTGAGAATAAAGTGAATAAAATTTTCACATGATAAACAACCGTAAACTTTTATTGTCGTTTCTTTCCTTTTTTCTCCAGGAAGGCATTTTGTGGATAAACACAGCGTCCAGCTGATCCAGGGAGTGAGCAACATCGCACCCATTTTGGATGAGCTCCTAGACAAAGAAGTTATCGACCAAGAACAATATGACAAAATTAGAGCTCTGCCTACCACTCAGGACAAGATGAGGGAGCTCTACAGTGGTCCCCTGAAAGCTGGTGCAGCCTGCAAAGACATCTTCCATCAAATCCTTTTGGCAAATGAGAAATTTCTCGTTAATGAGCTCCGAGCTGCAGGATCCTCAGCGGGAGCAGCTGCTGTCAGCTTTCTGTCGGCTGGTAGGTTCATCAATATTACCTGTTCTGTCTTCTCACTAAGTTTTATATAATGTGAACAGTCAATCACACCTTTTCTCCCGCCACAATTTTACTTTTCGTTAGCTTACATACTTTGTTCTGTCTTCAAGTTTTCATTCTAAAGGAGGAACTCTCAGTCTCTCAGCTCTCGGTGGCAGCGAGTCACTAAACTCAATCCTGCTTATATTTCTTTCTTTAGACAGATGTCAAAATGCATAAATCGAGTCAGTTCTACTTTTACCACCAGTTTTTAGCACCAGTTAACGAATGTTTTTAGATGTTAAAGAATTCAACAGAACTTGTGGTAAAATACCAAATATAGAACTGTACCACATAGTGCCATTTTCTGTATGAAGCTGCTGGCTCTGTGGACATGAGGACGATCAGTTTGAGATATTCTCAGATATCTATTGTTTGCAGCACTGAACTGGTGTCCCTGACTTGACTGAAGACAGGCGGGATAGAGTTTTATCCTTAATGGGGACGATGTTCAGGAAACTGGAAGTGTCAGCAGGTGTTCTAAGGAGCTCTGAAAGAAAAGCGTCTGGACGTCTTTCAGTTTCCAGATTTTAAGCCCTATGGGAGTGTCCCCAAGAGGGTCGGGGACCCCCTATTGATCCTCTGCCTAATCACATGAGCAGTACTAGAAAAATTACCATTCCTGGTGCAACTCTGTAAGCCTTAGTCTTCTGCAAGAACAACACATTTCACAGCTGTCTGTGGCTGTTTTATCATGTCATCAATACTTGCATGCAATGTGGCAGCTGTTGGAGAGATGTGATATAAAACTCTACAGAAAGATCCACAGTAAACACTGGAGTGGAGTTTGAATCTGAGGCTGAAGAAGATGAGGAGCAAGACGGTGCACTGAAGTGCTCACACTGTGTACACTTCTCTGTCTCACTCACCTTCCTGTGAACTCATCAAAATCATGCAGAGCAACAAAATCTGCAACCTGGGGCAGTCCTTATTAAGGGTTACTTACTGTGGACCACATCTCAGACTGTTCATATTTAATATCACTGATGCTGCGATTCTTATATTTACATAACACAAAACTAAGAATCAGCTGGACAGGAAATGTTTGAAAGGCTGCCTGAATCATTAAGAAGGGTCTGATGTGATCAGCACCTGGATGTGAGCTGATTGTCAGCAAAGTTTCCTTCACTTTGTCTGGAGTCAGTCTTGGCTGTTGAATCATAGAGAGTGATGGATTCAGGATTTGCTGATTGGGCATTTTGTGACAGAGAAAAGTTGTTTCATTTATTATGTATCATGTATTTATTTTTGTTACATCCCCACGATGAAGGTCTAGGGGTGTGTGTGGGGGGCCTGGTAACAAATGGGTCCAGAACAGAATGAAAGGAGAACAGACAAAAATGTGTAGTAAATAAGGTAGTTTTTATTATAGAGAACCTTAACATAAAGAGCCGGCAACGCCGTTTTACCAATAACACCAGAAAAAGGTTGCAAAAACAAAGAACACAACAACCAAACAAAAAACTCCACACCACGAGGAGGCACTTCCAGGGGCCCACAAGCTCACCCTGTCACTAGCAGCAGCTAGCTTTACTGTGTTGAGGCCAACAAGCCCACACTACTCACATGAAGCAGCTACACTGCTTCCACAACTCCACACTCCAGGCAGGACAATCACACATCAAGATCACAAAGCGGAGAAAACCACACTCTCACATCCGGTTCATCCCCAGCTTATATGACCTCAGAGAGGTGATTGCTGACCGGGCCCAGGGTGTAAACGAGAACGAGGCCAATGAACAGCAGCTGTGTCCTGGGGATAGAGGAGCGAGAAAGGGTGGAGCAAGAGGAGGCGGAGAGAGAACACCACACCCACACAAAGCAGTTAGAGGCTGTATCCCAATTCAGGGTCTGCAGCCTTAAAGTACGCAGCCTCAACGATCCTCAAGGGCCGCGTACTCAAAGACCGCTAAGGCCGGAAGTGCGAGGCTTGTGAAATGGGACGGTCTAGCCTCCGTTGCGCTGCCCAGGTTGCCTAGCAACCATGATACTAACAGCTGGAAGCGTGTCATACAGCTTTGTTTGACAGAGATGAAGGAGAAAATCTTTTGTTCATTTGTTTGTTTCTTTCTACATGAGCTTTGATCATTCTCTGTAAGATGAAGCTCAGCTATTGGACGGCGTATATTTTAAAGTAAAGGCTTTAAAACCGAGTTAGTACAAACGTCACTAATGTCACATAACTTTGCCGACATGTGGCCAACAGGAATGTTTTAATGTTCTTCGTTATTAAACATTTGCACATAAATAAGTGACATAATATTCAGTACTTAAAGTTTACTCTTCGGGCGCCCCTCATCCGCTGTTTTTTTTCGGCAAAATTATCCACACCCACCGCCGCGCTATGCATTCTGGGATATGTTGGGCCACGAAGTCTACACCGCCACGTCCTTAAAATTCATCGAAATGAAGGACGCATTTGAGGGCCGCATTTCGAGCAGCCTTCGAATTGGGACAGCCTTCGTCGCATCGCTGTGACGTAATCGGCCTTAAAATGCGGCCTTTAAGGCTGCAGTCCCTGAATTGGGATACAGCCTAAGTTTCAAACTTGGTCATCAGTCTGTGGAGGTGACCATGGAGGTTTTAACAGACATGAACAGACCTGATCTGATGCTGAGGCTGTCAGAGAGCAGCTCAGGTGAGACCAAACAAAGTTTAATAAACAGATTTTCATAATTTACAATAAACTTGTTTAAACAACTTCTAATCAACAAACATTAAAATAAACAGGAAACACAACAGACGTCCAAAAGTAACTTTGCATAAATCATCAGAGCTGAATCCAACCTTTCTCTCTGTCTCTGTCTTGTTCTGACATCACTGGTGAGAATATTTGGATTCATCAGCTTTTGATCATCTTAGACGTCACTCAGCTGCACGTCCTGCTGAACATGTTGTTCTGATGTTGAAGCAGCACTGCACAGCATAAAGTGATCAAACAGCAAACGTGGACAGTTAGAGGATGATTTTATATGTCAGCATAACATCATTCATTTGTGTGTGGAAGGATTTTAAATATAATATTACACCTTACAGTAAAAATTAATTTAAAGAATTAAATCAGAGAAACTCACAACAAGAAGTGCATAATATAAACTTTATTATCATTTATAAATGAAAGAATTTGTTTCCTCTGATTTATTTTGGACAGACGTTGATAAATGAACACATTCAGGTTGTACAAACACAGTAAAATTAAACAGATTTGTTTTCATATTTCAATGTTTAAAGTAAAAATATTCAGCTTATTGAATCAGTGACTTTCTTTAGTAAATGTTGTTTTAAAGCTCTTTGAACTTCTTTCCTTTGAAAATATTTTTCTTTGTTTTTTGCATTTTGAGCTCATTAATATCAGTCTTGTGTTGTAAATGGATCTTTATGTTAGCTTTGATTGAAACTCCACTATGGAGACAGACGACCTGTATGAGGTAAATGATTCAAAGTCTTTTCAGTGATTTCTCTGTGATTGTGTAACTATGGCCTCCTCCTGCCTTCAGTCAGCACAGCTGAAAGTGAAATATTAAAGCTTTTTATTGTCAGGACTCAGTGTTATACTCAGGATGAGCACACATAAAGGACACACACAGTGTCTGTATCATGTAGTTACAGTTTGTATTCAATGTGTTGCAGCTGCAGGATCATCAGCTGAAGGATTTGATGTGGAGGAAACAGAGAAAGGTCAGTGTCCAGAAAACACATGAATCAATAAATACACTCATTGATATGAAGATGAAGAAGATGAAGAAGAAGAAGAATTACTGAATGAAACAGAACTGGATCATTTCCTCACACGTTGATAGTTTCCCATCAAATATGACTTCATGTTAACAAGTTTAATGTTGTTATTAATCCAACTTACAAGGATCATCAGAATGAAATCAAAGCATCAGTTATTTCAAAGTGTCTGATTATTAACACTGATGTTAAATCAGTCATGAATGAAGCTTTTAATCTTTCTTTTCTGTCAGAGAAACACTCTGAGGATGAACGTTGGCCTGCACTGATCCACAAAGTGAGTCATGTCACATCTGTCTGACTTCAGATCATCCAGCTTTCATTTCATAAACACAGGATAGAAATCTTCAATAGAAACAAATGATTTGATTTTGATTGGAAAAGTCAAAGTTTGATAAGTTGAGCGTGTGCAGTGAGGGAGGTCTGCAGCAGGTCAGAAAAGTCCTGAACTTGTTAACAGAAGCAGAATAATTGTTAATCAGCTGTTTGTGATCATTGTGACAAAGATGACCAATGACATCATCACCTTATGTGATGGATGATGTCATCTAAACACATCTACATTTGTAAAGTGTTGATGAGAAAACAAACAAACCTGAAAGTGAGAAATGTCACATTTATCTCATGAACATTTTCTTTGAATTTTCCAGGTAGAAACGATGGAGTCTGTTATTGAGCTGCTGCTGGAAGCTCTGGATGGTCTCAATGAGCCGGAGCTGCATGACTTCAACTGGACCCTGCGACAAATTCATCGCAAATATTACTCAGACTTCTCATGGATGTGGTACATGAGGACAAACCTGCAGCACACAGTGTTTATGATGGTGCTGATTTACGGCCAACAGTCAGTGGAGAAGACCATGGAGGTCTTAAAGGAGATGAAGAGGACTGATCTGGCTCAGAGGCTGTCAGACTGCAGCTCACTGCCTCGAAGTAAGACAACAAAATCAAAACTCATTAAAGTCATAAAACTGTTTTCATGTCTCATAAACGTCTGACTAAAGTCTTCTTTGACTTTATAAATAATATTTGTAATAAAGACAAAAAACACATCTTTAAAACATATTTTATGGCTGTTCTGGAAAAATCTACTTCAATAAATACATAAAAATGAGACCAGATTAAATCCAAATACTTTGTGAGGAGGAGTAAAAATGACTCCTTCATACTGTTTATTATTGCTGAGGAGGTTTCAGTGTAATTCTGCATATTGTCCATTTTTCCAAAGTCATATTTCCTGAATAATTGTCAGTTAGTTGTTAAATGTGTTTGTCATGAGTGACTTTGAGCACTTTTCTCCTCAGAGAAACACTCTGTGGATGAACGACGCTCTGCACTGATCCACAAAGTGAGTCATGTCACATCTCTGATTCAGTACAAGACAGCAGGCTGAAAGTCAGAGGACTAAAGTATCATCAGTTCTCATGTTGAGTCATTTTCTCATGATTTCTGCTGGATGTTTGTGACAAACTGAAGCTTCATTCAGTTTGACTTCTTCAGCAGTAATTTTCTGCAACACTAATGTCAGGATGTCTTTACCACTGAGGATGAGCTGAGGAAGTGTCAGCATGTACATTTGTCCTGACTCTTCAACAGGACAGAGAAATCTGAAAACATCAAACACTTTCAGCTTAAACAGGAAACTTTATTCTACTTACAAATATTAATAAAGAATGAAAGATGATGTGAAATCAGGGAAAGATTCTTGATGGATATATTTCAGTTTTTATCTGCACAGTGAGAGAAGAACTGCAGCCTGTAAAGAAAAAGTATTCAAACCCATAAAAGTGGATCACAGTTTTAGATTTTCTTCATTTTTTTCATAAACGTACCACAACTAGTAAATAGATGCTTGTGTTTGGCTAAATAAATATGTGACCCCGTGATTGTGTTTATTGTTCCAGATGGCAACAATGGCAGCTGTTAAACATCTGCTTTTAGAAACTTTGAATGATTTGAGTGATGAGGAGCTCAAGAAATTTAAGAGGATCCTGCAGACGATCCTTCCTTGGAGGAATCTGTCATTCTTCTCATATACAGACAGGTTGAGTCTCTCATTAACCAGAGCAGATATAATGAATCTGATGGTGGATGAACTTGGTCATCAGTCTGTGGAGGTGACCAGAGAAGTTTTCATGCACATGAACAGAACTGATCTGGTGCAGAAGTTACCAGAGAGCAGCTCAGCATCCAGAGGTAAGACCAACATGCATGAGTGTAAACTCTGTGTCATCAACAGGTTTTTGTGTTGCTGGTGTCATGGTGGTGCAGTGGTTAGCACTGTGTCCTCACAGCATGAAGGTTGTGTGTTTGAGCCTCCTGGTTGGCTGGAACCTTTCTGTGTGGAGTTTGCATGTTCTCCCTGTGCCTGCATGCTTTTCCTCAGAGTGCTCTGGTTTCCAGTCCAAACACATGCTTGTTGGCTTTATTGCTGGTTCTAAATTAAATGTGGGTGTGAAAGGTTGTCTGTCTGTTTAAAACCTGAGGTGGACAGGTGTACCCTCTCTCATTATCACAGCTGGGAACCCCCAGTTACTTTGGTTGGACAGGATGGAGGGTTTCTTTGTTGGGTTCTTATGTCATTTTATTTAGTTTCACATGATTTTTTCTTTTAAATCATCTGTGTCGTCTGAAGGCTGATTCTACTTGGATGTGTGATGATGTTTGAATCCTCAGAGTTGATGGTAAATGTCTTTCCTCCTCAGAGAAACACTCTGTGGATGAACATGGAGCTGCACTGTTGAAGAGAGTGAGTGTGACTTTAACTCAGCTTTTACAAAAAATAGTTTTTAGTATTGATAGAAATGAAATAATGTTTTCTTATGAAACTTGAAGTTTTGCAGTTCATAAAGAGAGTGAAGTAAATATCAAAATCACCAGCTGTCTCTTCAGTGATTATTCTAAAAAATATAAATATTCATGAAGACATCTTTTTTTTATTAATATTTGATATTTCTACTACAGTTTCTCTGGAAATTAAATAAAAATAAATCTTTAAATTGTCCAACAGAGATATTATACAGTAACTTAATACATTGTTTTGGTTTTACAGGAAAAAGAACAGGAAGCTGTCAGACAGATTCTCTTGGAAACACTGAATGAATTCAGTCAAAAGGATCTAAAGAAATTCAAGCAGTTGCTGCCGTTCACGTGCTTTAAGATGAGCCTGCCACAAATGGAGAGGTACCGGTATCCAAACAGGACAGAAGACCTTGTGAATCTGATGGTGGATAAACTTGGTCATCAGTCTGTGGAGGTGACCATGGAGGTTTTAACAGACATGAACAGACCTGATCTGATGCTGAGGCTGTCAGAGAGCAGCTCAGGTGAGACCAAAGTTTAATAAACAGATTTTCATAATTTACAATAAACTTGTTTAAACAACTTCTAATCAACAAACATTAAAATAAACAGGAAACACAACAGACGTCCAAAAGTAACTTTGCATAAATCATCAGAGCTGAATCCAACCTTTCTCTCTGTCTCTGTCTTGTTCTGACATCACTGGTGAGAATATTTGAATTCATCAGCTTTTGATCATCTTAGACGTCACTCAGCTGCACGTCCTGCTGAACATGTTGTTCTGATGTTGAAGCAGCACTGCACAGCATAAAGTGATCAAACAGCAAACATGTGGACAGTTAGAGGATGATTTTATATGTCAGCATAACATCATTCATTTGAATTCTTTGTGTCTCAACAAGGACGAAAAACTGAAAGAAGTTCAGAGCTTGAAGGTTGTCAGAGCCTGACGGTAATCCCTTCCATTCATCCATTTATTGCTAAAGTTTCTTTCTTTATAAACATGTGTACTTATTGACTAAAGAGACTGTCCTCTGCAGCAGGACTGCAGTGATTGGACTAATCTTGAACCTGAGGTGAACAGTACAGATGCAGACGAGGCTCCAACTTACAGGTAAATCAACTTCCTGAATGCTGCAGCACAGCAAACTGGAACTACAGGAAACAGTTCAGCTTTGGATTTATTCCCAGAGGAAATTCTTCATTTTGCATCCGATTCACACGACTACTCTCTGTGTTTCCATTCACTCTGTTGTTCCTTCATGAGTGTGTATTTAATTCCTGTTTCAGCCTTCAGTCTGCAGCAGGACACTTTGAATGCAGAGTGTCGGGCTTGCGCTGGGTCTGTAAGGGAAAGACCAGCTTTCAGTACCAGTTTAGATCTTGGGAGGGACACATGGAGAGGATGGAGAGCAGACAATACATGCCTGCAGGTCCTCTGATGGACGTCACAGTCACTGCTGGGAAGTTAAATGAAGTTCACCTGCCACACTGGATCTGCATCGGTAAGAGGACATGAAGGAAGACTTTCAGATGTTTGACATTTCTGACAGTGAGCGCACAAACTGTTATAAACTGTTTTCTTTTTTTTTTTTCTTTTTTTTTTAGTAGACCAGAGTTTAGTGGAATATTCTTTGGTGTAGTTATTTAATTGTTTTAATTTGGTGGCACTGAGTCTCTGCACTGAGTTTCAGTTTGCTAGCATAATGAAAGTTAAAAAGTTTGAACATTTGTTAAGAAATTAAAAACTTTCCTTGTTATTTTTAACAGCTGCAGGATCCTCAGTGGGAGCAGCTGCTGTCAGCTCTCAGTCGGCTGGTAGGTTCATCAATATTAACTGAGTTTTATATAATGAAACAGAAAACTGATCAATACTAACTGTGCTTATGACTAAGATGTTGCTTTAAATTTTAGAGATGATTAAATTGAAACTGAAGCTTTGTCCTGTATGGCATGACCCTGACCTTTGACCTTGAAGTATTGCATACTAAGATGGTGTATTTGATCATCTTCACCCATGTGATTGGAGCAGAATTGGCTGAAATCTTTGGCTTCTATAAGCCTTCAAAACTTTATGGCATCATTGTGAACTGAAAAAATAAACAGTGTGTTGCACATCTCCTTCCATGCTGCTCACATGTCGTATTACTGGATATGGATTTTTGTTTTTTTACTTGATTATGGTTTGACCTTAACCTTCATTGTTAGCGTCCAAGGTCAAAGTTACCAGTGATGGTCAAGGTTACATATAACCTTGACCAAGGTTCTTTGTCAAGGTTATAAGAACCTTGGTCAAGGAAATAACTTCAGACATGGTGTGTTTTAACATTAGTAAAGGAAAACTGAAGGAGGGACAAAGAACAAACTAGCACAGACAGACAGGATGATCTGGAGCTGATGCTGTTAGGTATCAGCTTGTGATAAGAAACAAAAATGGCACCATTTATTACAGAAAGGTTTTAGAAAAGAGCTCCATAGAACAGAAGTATGGTTTACTTGGAGAGGAAAGGATGCTGGTTTGATTCCAGTCAGAGGCACAAATCCCCCTTTGTGTTATGTCAGGAAGTGTAAAACTGCCAAATCAAACATCTGCAGTGACCCCGTATGGCAGGGCGCAGTTGAACGTAGCTTATTCCAGATTTCAAAACACATTTTTCAACATTATTCTGAAATTGCATTGAAATGGTCTGAAACCAAATCTCAGACATGACGGCTACACCTGTTTAATCAGATGACACAGCTCATTATTAAACTCTGATGCATCAAACAATGACATCAAGCGTCCATATTCCAATTTTTCTTACATTAAACGTGTCATCCAGTTTCTGGCCACGTTGCAGGTTAGAGAATTACATATATTACATATATATAATAAGTATTTATGTTGTGTTAGAGCTGAGATGACCCCTTATACAGGAGATACTGGACTGGTTTAAAGGTTTGGGGTCTGTTTTACTGTAGAGTATTACCCTAGTAGTAATCACCAGAAATCAGTTTAAGCTGCTGGTGGGGAGACTCGCCTCCCTGTAACTGCCTTTGTCTGTATCTCTTTCTTGGCTCTTGACGGAGGCAGTCGCACTTTCTCTTTTTATCATTCACCATCCTCTGGTGAATAATAATCGAACAGGACCGCCTACCATGTGTTTCTCTTCAGGTTTAAATCGTTTGGATGTTTGGAGGCTGGCAGTGATGAAATAATAACTCGACTAAAATGCGTTAAAGCAAAAGTAACGAGCCGGTTTAGAAAATGTAAGAAGTAGAAAGTACAGATATTTGTTTATAAAGGCAGGGAGTAAAAAGTAGTGAGAAAAAGTAAGACTCGGGTAAAATACATTTGTATTTGTACTTCGTTACTTCTCACCTTTGTGCCCGAGGCCTTGAAACTGCCAAGCAGATGCACTCTCATGCAGCTCCTCATTTCCTGATAATAAAAGAGAAGACTGCAACATTAACTAGATACAATAATCTTTAAATGTCTGGATGAAAAAAAAGGAAAGATGTAATTTATGTTCTTTTTAAATAGTCGACCAAAAGGAACGAATGTGTTTTTAACATTTAATGAATTTTAATTATGAAATAAATGCGAATTTTTTAAAGAATTTTGTTATGAAAGCTGAGAATAAAGTGAATAAAATTTTCACATGATAAACAACCGTAAACTTTTGCCGTTTCTTTCCTTTTTTCTCCAGGAAAGCATTTTGTGGACAAACACAGAGTCCAGCTGATCCAGAGAGTGAGCAACATCGCACCCATTTTGGATGAGCTCCTAGACAATGAAGTTATCAACCAAGAAACTTATACCAGAATTAGAGCTCTGTCTACCACTCAGGAGAAGATGAGGGAGCTCTACAGTGGTCCCCTGAAAGCTAGTGCAGCCTGCAAAGACATCTATGAGATCTTCTATGACATCCTTTTGGCAAATGAGAAATTTCTCGTTAAAGAGCTCAGTGAAAAGGATTAAATGTGTTGGGGGAAAAAAAAACAGTTTTTAGACCAAATATAGATCTACCTGTTAGCGCCATTTATAGTCATTACATGTTTTATTTTGAAAGGCCTAAAAAGGATATGGTGCTTTGTTGTGAAAGGTTGTAAAAAATAAAGCAAGCGAATGGCGGAGCGACATGATGGTTTTACCGTCGTTGTTGCACAAACCGACGCGTAAAACAGCCTCTGTCCATCCAGACTCTTATTTTAGATATAAGAGAAATAGAGAACTCCAAGAAGAAACAAAGATAGCCACTACATTAAGTAAAACCATCATGCTCCCGAGCAAGACGACTGCATCGCTATGAGATCGTGCAAAGTTTGATACAGCAAGTCAGTTAAGTGCACAGAGCTGTATGCATGAAGAATCTAAGAAAAGAAGAAATAAACTTTCATGGATAAAGTTTTGGACTATGATATGCTGCTAAGCTACAAGTCGTGTTAAAACTGAACAATTGCGATTCTCAACTTCTTACAAATAAGTCAGTGACAGTGCTTTTGGTCTTAAGAAGATGACACTAACTACGAAAGCCTCAGCTTTGTGTCATAGACCATTTTGTTTCATGAACACTTTTTGAATAAGAAGTTGTGTAAAAGGAGCAGAGATGGCAGATAAAGACCCGCAAGATTGCAGGCCCAGGGCACAGAGCTGCAGTAGCGGGACTGGCCATAAGAGGGCGCAGAAGTACACCGAAAGAGGTTTGGAAGAACAGCTCGGCAGGCACATAAACGCAAGAAGGTCCAAGCTGTCACAATTAACTTCAAAAATGAATAAAATTAGCGGACTGATGAAAGAGAATGAAAGCCTTGACATTGTTGATGAACGTTTAAGCAACTTTTCAAAGCTGCATGAAGAATTCTTACAGGCAAATGATGATGTACTGTCGCTGTTGCCAGAAGATGAAAGGAATGTGGACCAGATGCTCTGGTTCAATCCAAAAAAGGAGCAGTTCAGTGCATTTATGACCGAAGTTGAGAAATGGATCATCGTAACAAGACATCAGCATCAAGACGACGTGAGCCCAGATGACAGCGTGTCAGTGACTGCTAGACCAACTGCAAAGAAATCAGGTACCAGCGTTGGAAGAAGCTCAGTCAGTAGCCGCTCATCAAGATCGTCCAGAGCTTCTTCGGTATCATCTGTACGGCAGAAAGAAGAAGCAGAGCGCGCTGCTCTGCTCGCACGAGCCGCATCCTTGAAACAGAGACAAGCCTTGGACATTGAAGAATGTAAGTTAAAGGCAAGAAGAGAACAGCTTGAGATCGAGACAGCTATTGCTGCTTCTACAGCCAAAATAAAAGTGTTAGGACTGTGAATATGACAGCTGTAAAAATGATGTGGAACAGTGTGAATCGGCTGTTAAGCACTTCAGCTTCCAAGAGCCAAAGGTACAAGGTGAACATGATGGGCATTCAAAGGTAAACAGTCACAGTGTAAAACAAGAAGATGACTTGCACCAAACTGATGCCAGTGTTATTCCAATGAATCTATGTGAAGTCATGTTGAAACAAAATGATATCACTGAGATGTTAGTCAAACAACATAGACTGTCACATTTGCCTCAAAGAGACATTCCCATTTTTAGTGGTGATCCACTTGAGTTCATACCATTTACAAGAGCCTTTGACCATACAATTCATGATAAAACTGACAGTGACAGGTTATATTACCTTGAACAGTTCACCAGAGGTGAGCCCAGAGATTTGGTAAGAAGTTGTCAGCACATGGATCCTCAACAAGGCTACAGTGAGGCAAGGAAGTTGCTGTTTTGTCATTATGGTAATGAACTAAGAATTGCAACTGCCTACATGAACAGAGCATTCAATTGGCCACAAATCAAAACAGATGATGCAAAGGCTCTTCATAGCTATTCACTGTTTCTCACTGGTTGTAACAATGCAATGCAAGACATCAGTCAACTGCAAGAGATGGAGATTCCCACGAACCTCAGAGTTATAGTCTCCAAACTGCCATATAAAATGAGAGAAATGTGGAGAGTCTCTGCCTTTGACATTCAAGAAACAAGTGGAAGGAGAGCAAAGTTCTCAGATCTGGTTAGATTCATAAACAGACAAGCAAAAATAGTTGCAGATCCTTTGTATGGTGACATTAAGGATGCTGAAGACAAAGCAAAGTCATCTGCAAATCTGAGAATGACTAGGTCAAAGTCAAGTCAAAGTCAGCTTTATTGTCAATTCTGCCACATGTACAGGACATACAGAGAATAGAAACTACGTTACTCTCAATCCCTAGATAAAATAGCAAATGAACATTTAAATATAAGAGTGATTAAAAATGCAAGTAAAAATTTAAATAAATAAATACAATACAATTTTACATATAACAAGAAAGCTATACAATATAATGAGTAAATGACATTGAGTGCAAACCAGGCAGAGTAGTGCAAATGGGCAAATAGTGCAAATGGAGATTTGGTAATGTACGGTAAGAGATAGTGTAACAACAAAGTCTTATGAGGTAATGGCAGTCCAATGCTCCACAAAGTGACTGGTAACTGGTGCAGGCCAGTGTGTGTGTGTGTGTGAGACAGAGTTCAGTAGGACCGTGGAGGGGAGAGGGGGCAGAATCGGGAGGGAGTTAAGCTTCCTGACAGCCTGGTGGATGAAGCTGTCCTTCAGTCTGCTGGTCCTGGCCTGGAGACTCCGCAGTCTCCTCCCCGACGGCAGCAGCTTGAAGAAGCTTTGCATTGGGTGCGTGGGATCAGCCGCTATGCAAAGGGCTTTTTTTTAGTGAGACGGGTGCTGTAAATGTCCTGGAGGGAGGGGAGAGAGACACCAATGATCCTCTCTGCAGCTCTCACTATGCTGCTCTCACTATGCTGCTGGTCATCCAGGCAAAGGGGAAGCACATTTGCTACAAGTGTAACACAAGCTGCAAATGAAAGGTCACCTGAAATTAATAAAAGCGCTTCTTGTCACACTAGCAATGCCTTCCAGAAACCATGCATATACTGTGAAAAACTCCATACACTGGCAGAATGTCAAAAGGTCAGAAACCAGCCTTACAAAGAAAGACTGGAGTTCCTTAAAGCAAAGGGTCTGTGCTTTGCATGTCTGACACAAGGTCATCTGAGTAAGGACTGTAAGAAAAGATCATTGTGTGAGTACTGCTCTAAGAGACATCCAAGTATGCTTCATTGGACAAAGGAGGAGGACAGTAAGGCAGACGATTGCATCCAGAGAAATGTCTCAGACATTCCCACAACAAGTGATGAAACACACACTCCAGGCAGAATTTGCGGAGTCACAGGGGCCGGAAAAGGCATTCATGTGTTATCGATCGTTCCTGTGTGGGTTAAGTTGAAGAAAGGCAATAAGTTGATTGAGACTTATGCATTCATGGACAATGGGAGCCAAGCCACGTTTTGTTCAGAAAAACTGATGAGACAACTGGGTGTAGAAGGTAAGAAGACAAAATTCATGCTTTGCACAATGGGACAAGAAAAGATGATGACAAGTTACCATCTGTCAGGATTAGAAGTGTGTGGTTTAAATGAGAACACCTATATAGATCTTCCTGACATTTACACTCATGCAGACATTCCAGTGTCTAGAGAGAACATCCCTACACAGGATGACTTAAAAAGGTGGCCACATTTTCGGCAAATCAAGTTCCCACATTCAGATGCAGACATTGGACTTTTGATAGGATGTGATGTGCACAAGGCTATGGAACCATGGGAGATTATTCATAGTAAAGATAACGGTCCATATGCTGTTCGAACAGTCCTGGGTTGGGTTATCAATGGCCCTCTCAAGAGAGATTCTTGCTCTACTCCTTCTGACAGAGAGCTGAGTGTTTCAGTAAATCGCATCTCTATCACTAATGTTGAGAATCTTTTGATGCAACAGCTCAACTATGATTTTCCAGAGAAAGCTTCTGAGGAAAAGCGGGAAATGTCACGAGAAGACATTATGTTTATGGATTCTGTCAATGGCACAGCTGAAAGGATTAATGGTCATTATAGCATAGGTCTTCCTTTGAGAAACAATCAGCTCTCTGTCAGAAGGAGTAGAGCAGGAATCTCTCTTGAGAGGGCCATTTTTTTTTTTTTTTTTTTTTTTTTTGTTGATGAGTGAGCATAGGGGTGGGATTTAATAAGTTTTCTTCGTCCCACTCCTTTTTCAGGCAAGTTTTGTTTTTTGTTTTGTGTATTTTATGTTCAATATAGGTATTTGTTGTGCCTGAAAATGAATAAATAAATGAAAAATGAATGAAATGAAAACAAAGCTGTCAAAATGCCAAACAACCGCAGTGCAGTAATGCAGAGGGCAGAGAATCTGAAAAGAAAACTAATCAGATACACAGAGTTTCATAAGGAGTATCAGAGCTTCATGTCTGACTTGCTGAATAAAGGCTATGCAGTTCAGGTACAAAACATAAAGACTACCCCTGAAAATGAGAGAGTTTGGTACATACCACACCATGGGGTGTACCACCCTCAGAAAAGAAAACTCCGTGTAGTTTTTGACTGTGCAGCATCCTTTCAAGGGAAATCACTGAACGAAGAACTCTTGCAAGGGCCAAACCTAACGAACACACTGATTGGAGTACTAACAAGGTTTAGGTGGGATCACATTGCCTTGATGTCAGACATAGAAGCTATGTATCACCAGGTGCGAGTACCTCCAGAGGACAGTGATCTTTTGCGTTTTCTCTGGTGGCCAAACGGGAACTTGAATGAACCTCTGCAAGAATACAAAATGATGGTGCACTTGTTTGGGGCAACATCCTCCCCAAGCTGTGCAAACTATGCACTAAAAAAGGCAGCAGAAGATGCTAAAGAAAAAATGCCACTAGCAGCAGTTAATGCTGTTCTGAACAATTTTTATGTAGATGATTGTCTTCTGTCAGTTTCAGATGAAACAGAGGCATGTACTATGGTCAGGGACCTGTCTGCATTGTGTGAGAGTGGAGGATTTCACTTAACAAAGTGGATGAGCAACAGCAGAGCTGTCCTTGCTTCCATTCCTGAAAAGGAAAGAGCAAAGGAGATGAAAGATTTGGATTTGAGACATGATGCACTACCAGATGAAAGAGTCCTAGGAGTGAACTGGTGCACAGAGACAGATGTATTCAAGATCAGGATAACTGAAAAACCTGTGCCAACGACTAGGCGAGGCATCCTCTCATTTGTAAGTGCAATATATGACCCATTGGGCTTTTTGTCTCCTGTCATTCTGACAGCAAAAATCATCCTGCGAGAGCTATGTGGCAGGAAGATTTCATGGGATGAGGAAATCCCAGCTGAACTGGCTCAAAGGTCACAAGTTTGGCATTCAGAGCTTTCAAAACTTCATGGCTTCACCGTCAACAGGTGTTTGAAACCTGCTGGATTTGGAGTGGTCATATCTACACAATTGCACCGCTTCGCTGATGCCAGTGAGAGAGGTTACGGAGTCGTTACTTACCTCCTTATCACAAACCAGAAAAGAGAAACTCACTGCTCATTCATTATGGGCAAGTCCAGAGTGTCTCCTCTGAAGCAGATAACAATTCCACGTCTCGAGTTGACAGCAGCTGCAGTTGCTGTAAAAATGGACAAGCTCATGAGAAAGGAGCTGCAAATGCCACGAGAAGAATCTGTGTTTTGGTCTGACAGTAGCACTGTTTTAAAGTACATTTGCAGCGAGAACATCAGATTTAAGACATTTGTAGCAAACAGAGTGTCACTTATTAGAGACAACACAAAACCAAGTCAGTGGATGTATGTAAACTCTGAATTAAACCCTGCTGACCACGCTTCAAGAGGAATGAACACAGAGACATTCATGAAGTGTTCAAACTGGATTGCTGGGCCAGAGTTTTTGACAAAAGATAAGAAAAACTGGCCAATTCCACCGGACATTAAAGAAATACCAAAAAATGATGTCGAAGTCAAAGAGGTAATGAGTGTAGATGTTACAAAATTACCTGAAAATCCAGTGAACAAACTGATCTCTCACTATTCAGACTGGTACCGTCTAAAAAAGGCAGTTTCCTGGATACTTACGTTCAAGCAGCTGCTTGGCAGGTTAAGTGCGCATCGGAGGCTTCTCATGTCACAAGCAAGTGGCTGTGACAGCAGCAAAAGGAAATCTGAAAAGGTTGCAGGTCAAATGCAGCAGTTCAAAACATGTATTAAGGGATCTTCACTTACTACTGCAGATGTTGCAAAGGGAGAAACTGAGATTGTTAAGTTTTGTCAAAATCAAAGCTTCGCAGAAGAAATTGCAAGTCTTCAAAGGGGTGACAAGCTTAAAAGGAGCAGTCACATTGTGAAGCTGGATCCTTTTGTCCAGGATGGAGTTTTAAGGGTTGGCGGTAGGTTGCATGAGTCTGCACTACCAACCGATGTTAAGCATCAGGTGATTCTCCCTAAAGGTCATCATGTTTCTACTTTGATTCTGAGACACATTCACCAAGAAACAGGCCATGGAGGAAGGAATTACATATTATCCAGGCTGAGAGAAAGATTCTGGATTCCACAGGCAGATTCAGCAATAAGAAAGATCCTGTCAAAGTGTGTAACATGTAGAAGGACATCTGCGAAACCTGGTGAACAAAGAATGGCAAACTTGCCACAAGATCGCCTGATTCCTGACAAACCTCCATTCACGAATGTGGGCGTAGACTATTTTGGACCTTTTGAGGTCAAGCATGGGCGCAGCAGAGTTAAGCGATATGGTGTATTGTTTACATGTCTTGCTGTTAGAGCAATACACATAGAAGTTGCCCACTCACTTGAGACTGATTCTTGCATAAATGCATTCAGGAGGTTTATTGCAAGACGAGGTCAAGTTTCTGTCATGAGATCAGACAATGGCACTAACCTTGTGGGTGCAGAAAGGGAAATGCGTGAAGCAATCAAGGGATGGAATCATTCAAAAATCTCAGAAATGCTCGTGCAAAAGGGCATCACCTGGATATTTAACCCCCCAGCAGGGTCATATTTTGGAGGAATCTGGGAGAGACAAATTCGCTCAGTTAGAAAAATTCTTAACCAGATCCTAAAGCAGCAACCTCTGGATGATGAATGCTTGCGGACATTGCTATGTGAAGTTGAAGCAATTGTCAACGGCAGGCCAATACCGTAGCAGTGTTGAGTAAAATGACAATATTGTCATTAGCTCTGAATATAGCAAATGTAGTTATCACCGCGACTACTAGCACAGAATAGGAATAAAGACTGAGTAACTTTAACATAAAATATACCTCATATTGACAGAGATAATTATTTTTTTCAAGCAGTTAAAGCAGTTTTTGCATCTAGTATGATTAACTAAAGTATGTGCACATTATTTTTTAAGGCTTATTGCTGGAAACATGCTCTGATATAGTTTCTTTTTATGCAGAAATTCTGAGGAAGTAATATTTAGTGTTATTAAAAAAACCAAACAACAGCAACTTGACCATGCAAATTATCTTACTTATTTAGCCATGTGTTTCATTTTTTCAGCACACATATGACAACTTAGAATCTGTCAAAGTCCTTGTAACCACTTTTATAGATGAGAAAGAAATTTGTAAAAAAAAGAAAATTCTTATTGTCAGCAGTGCCACAGACATCATAGGTCAAAGCCAAGCTCAGCACATGGGCTGTGTGCTTGATAGTTGCTAAAGTATAACACTGATTTCATGGAATATATTGATGTTGACAGTGAGGTAGACGTGAGGCTATCGTCCTGTCAGCTGGAGGGCCACCGATGGAAACCTCTCTTGGGGGGACAAAATCAGGTACACTTTGCATTTCTCCAGTTTCCTAAGACATGAAATGTGTTTTAACAGTTATTAACTATTAGTCAGGATCAGATTTATTCACCAAGTAGCAACTAGAAGAAAATCAATTTATTTATTATTCAGAATTTATTTTATTCATTGAGTTATAATCACGGTAGTTAAGAAACCGCCTTCTTCTGCTGCAGCTTTTTGAGTAAACTCATGCTTTTATGCTCTGTGGAAATTTGCTGTCATGACTTTGAAGATTATTGCAGAGAGGTAAAGTCTCTGGTGTTGCCTTTACACAGTCTACCATTACCACAGAAGAACAAATTCAACCCCTGAAGTCACTCAGGAAAGCCCCACAGATTCTTAAGGAGTATGAAACCTGTCGGTGCCATCGAGGAGGCTCCTTGTGAAGACTTGCATTGGGGATTTGGTGGAGAGGTGTGGTTAGTAAGTATCGCACTTTACTGTACTTTGTTAAAATTTTGCAATGAATGTTTTCCTTTAAAAATGTTGAAGTGCACAGAAGTAAAAAAGTTTACCTTTGTTTTCCAGTTACCCTCTTAGTGCAGAGAAGCTAACTGTAGCGAAAAGCATCATCACCACTTTTCCATCCCTGAGTGGCAGGACAGGGGGAAGGATTTGTAAGTAAATTTAGCATTTTAGTAATTTAAATTCCACTACATACTGTAAATTGCACTTGTTCCCACTTACTGTGTATCGTTTAACCTTTATCTAATTATTTATTAGAGCTTTTTTTCTCAGTTAAAATTGCTCAGCTGTTACCCATATACCTCTGTCCTTTCTAACTAAGGAGCATTATTATACACATATATATACATATACACATACAGGCACACACAGATACAAACATCCATTCCCACCCTCATGCTCTCATATGCACTTACTCCACACTCAACCAACGTGGAGACAGACATAAAGAGACGTTGTACACACGATCACACTCCCCAAGCGTACTCTACAAACCGGGTCTAGGTGCCCCCGCCCCTGGAGGGGGGAACTGCACCCAGACCCAGGTGGTGTTTCCCTTTTCCCTGCGGTGGGGGGAGGCAGACCGCCCCGACTCCGCAGCAGCAGGAAGGCTCCACACTCCAGACCGCAGTCGGACGGCCAACTCCTCCTCCTAGCCCTCCCGCTCCAGCAGGTCGCAGAGAACGGGGGTGAGAGAAGACTCCAAACCTCCCTCCACCCGCTCATTGTAGTGTTGATGCATATGTGTTCTAAGGTGCAATTAAAACCCAGGAGGGCATGGAGCTACCTGCCAGAGAGCAGCAGGTAAGCGCATGGTCCCTCCTGCTAGCCCTCAATGTCTATGTGTATTTAAAATTGAGAGGTGGGCAACGATGCCAGGGGTGGGGTGTACACCCTGATGGTACTTTGGACTCCGTGTATCGTGCCCACCCCCAAGATCCTATATGTATGTGTAATGAGAGTGTGAGTAATGTGAATGTCTAAGTTGTGGGATAAAATTGAGGCAGAGGCAGCCAGAAGGGGACAGAGGGGGGGGTAGCCTCCTCTGCACCCTGGTGACATACCCCTACTCCAAGGCCCTGCATGTGTGGGTGGTTGTGGTGGAGCGGGAAGAGGGAGGCAGCTGGAGATGGGGAGGGAAGGAAGGGAGGGGCAGGTGACCCCTCCCTGGGGCCAGCTCCCCCGCTGACCCCAGTAGGCACCCCCATACTCCGCGACCCGCCAGGGAAAGGGGGCCCAGGCCCATCCAGACCGGGCCCAGTGCAGCAGCGCCGCCCGGCCCCACAGAGCCCGGGACAGTCCACCCAACCCCACCACAGAGAAAACTGCACCCACCCCACCATCCACTCATCTTCCAGACTACATAAGACAATAAACACCCAGGCTGAGATCTTCCTCCACCTCTCCTGTATCTCCCCCTCCTGCAGAGGCAGCTCCTGAGGAGAGGAAAGCTAATCATCTACTTCTTCTTAAAGGGCAGCCAGTACTGCCACCTGGATTGTTTCAAAGAGAGGACTTGTATGCAAAAAAAAAAGGTGGAGACAGGTGCAGTACCTGTCAGACATTTTTTGGAAGCGTTGGACCAAAGAGTATTTGCCGCTTCTACAAGAAAGACAGAAGTGGTTAGTGACTAGGAGAAATCTGAGACCAGGAGATGTTGTTCTCATAGTTGATGACAGTGCACCAAGAAGTTCCTGGTTAATGGGAAAGGTTGAGAGGACAGTTCCAGACTCACATGGACTTGTCAGACGTGTGTTTGTCAAAACCAAAACTAGCGTTTTGGAGAGGCCTATCGACAAGTTATGTTTGTTGCTTGAAATGGAGGCAACAGTTTGAATCTAAGCCTCATGTGTAACAGATATATGTTTAACACATATGACTTATGTTTCATATAATGTTTGGTTACGCCAGTTAGATTATGAGTGTTGATATTAAATGACGCTTTATTGTGTTAATATGTAATTGTTATGCCTTAGCAGTAACAATTAGAGGCCGGAATGTTAGCGCCATTTATAGTCATTACATGTTTTATTTTGAAAGGCCTAAAAAGGATATGGTGCTTTGTTGTGAAAGGTTGTAAAAAAATAAAGCAAGCGAATGGCGGAGCGACACGATGGTTTTACCGTCGTTGTTGCACAAACCGACGCGTAAAACAGCCTCTGTCCATCCAGACTCTTATTTTAGATATAAGAGAAATAGAGAACTCCAAGAAGAAACAAAGATAGCCACTACACTACCAATATCTACCAGAACATAACATGATTACATTACAAAGGTATAGATGCCTTTTCTTTGTGGGGGTTTTATTTTACACTTACATTTTTGTAAAAACTGTTCTATGTGTTGCATTTGCTCCTCAGTGGCTCCTTTAATTGATCCATTTTACAGGAAAAACTATGGATATTTGAAAGTTTTATATTAAAAAATGTAAATGTTATATATGTTAAAAATGAATCAGCGATGTCATCAGCCATGTTTTTATCCAAACACGTTTCATCCCAAAACGTAACATATATGTGACAAATCGTCGCTATGTTGCTCGTTCCCAGGCGTGAGAGCGGGTTGAAATTGATAAATGTAAGGTGATGGTTAATGCTAGGGTTAGGGCCGCGAAGAGAATAAAAAGGGGAGTGCTTCAATTAAGAATCCTGAGCGTTCATAAGGACGCAGAGGGGTACCTTTCGCATTACTATGAATCATCTGGGGCCGTGAAGCTGTGAATGAGTTTTATCCATAAATCATCCAAAGCCTCATTAATCTCTTTTTCAATGTCATCATCTTATTGTAACTTGAAACATAGTGACAAAGATTTACTGTCCTTAAAAAAAATAAACCAAAATTAAACTCATGTTTTTCTTGTTCATTTTGATGATTAATTAAAACGTTTTATAATTTAATCTTTGAAATAAAATCTTCATTTTTATCAAATGATTTATTCAAATAATAATGCAGTGTACATTATGGAGGGACGGGGGAGGCAGAAAATCAGAATATTCATTCAAAAATATGATGGTAAAACACAGAACAATTTCTGCACAAGATTTTAAATGATGTTTTGCATTTGTTGTCCACATATGCGGACATCCCATTGTAACCGAGGACAAGGGATGAGTAAACGGGGCAAAGAAATAAATCGATCATTTATTTATTACATGAGTTAGACATACTAATTCCCAGTCACTTCCAGACAGGACTTACAACACATCCTGCTGATATCCCAGCTGCACATGAGACTTACCACACAAACTGTGCGAAAATAACACTTTTTAGGTCCGCCACTCTTGGGCGCATGCGCACGCAGCGACCGGCAGTGAGAGAGAGCTTGGCATCCTAAGTTTTTAAGTTTTTATTATTTCTTTTCGGTTTTATTTGTTGGCATGTGTTTTGGTTGAAAGAAGTGACAGTTTCTTACAAAGTGACACACGCTCCACAACAGTGAGAACGTCATGGATTCTTTCTTCTTCATTTTTGTTGGATTTCTATTGTGCTGGCTTGTTTCCAATGAGGTGGGCGAGGCCCTGAGTCAGCTGAGGATTGTTTACTCCCGCGACGAACTGTTACAACTTAACTTACCGTATGATGGTAAGGACCTCACCTCATGTATACCGGATTTTATACATAAAGACTCTAACAGAACGAGTGAGAAGAGGAAGAGGAAAAGAGGGAGACGTGGAGGTGTTAAATTGCGTATGAGGAGACAACAGGTCAGTCGGTTTCCCCTGCCGTCTGTTATCCTTGGAAATGTTCAGTCTCTTAGGAACAAACTGGATGAACTCCAGGGAAACGTCAGGTTCCAGAAAGACTTCAAGCACAGCTGTGTAACAGGGAAATCTCAAGGAGGGGGGAGTATGCTTGTATGTGAACAAACGTTACTGTAGCGCTGTGACTGTTAGAGAATGTATTTGTACACCAGATGTTGAACTTTTATCTGTGTCACTACGCCCTTTTTATCTCCCTCGTGAGTTTCCACAACTTTTTATAACCGTAGTTTACATTCACCCGAAGGCTCACCCCGCCTCCACTTGCAGCATCATTTCAGACGTAGTGCAGAAGCTGCAGGCGCTTTCTCCTGATGCACCAAACTTTATAATGGGGGATTTTAACCAGGTCTCCCTTAAATCAACTTTGGGCAATCTGTATCAATATGTATCCTGTCCTACCAGACGGGATAAAATGTTGGACCTCTGTTACGGATCGGTGAAGAATGCTTATAAATCCCCCCCGCTTCCTCCTCTGGGATCTTCTGACCATAACTGTGTGCATCTTCTGCCCATCTATAAAACTGTCTTAAAACGAGAGAAGACAAAGACTAAGGATGTTGACATATGGTCAGAAGAATCTGTGCTTACCTTGCAGGAATGTTTTAAGTGTACAGATTGGGAAGTTTTTATTCAGTCTTGTGGAGATGATCTCGACGCTTTGGTGGATGTTACTAGCTCTTATGCAGTATTTTGTAAAGACATGATTACACCCCGTAAGCGTGTTAAGATTTACGCTAACAATAAGCCATGGGTCACTAAAAGTGTCAAATCCTGTTTAAGGAAAAAGAGACAGGCCTTTGAAGAGGGGGCTGTTACCGATTTTCAGACAGCCACCAAGGAACTGAAAATCGAGATTTTGAAAGCAAAACAGAGCTACAAAAACCTTCTTGAAAGCAAATTTGCTGCAAAAAATTTGGGGTCTGCCTGGACTTGTATGAAAACCATAGCAGGGTTTCAAAATCCCCAGAGCAGCAGTCAGGTCATTTTAGATGGTTTTAATTCAGACAGATTTTGCAAATGCTTTGAACATGTTTTATGCTCGTTTTAGTTCTTCTGATTTTAGCGAGGATATTTTGGAACTGAAACAGAAACTGAGAGATACTCAGCACTTTATTATTGAACTCAGCGATGTTAAAAAGGCCTTTCATACAGTCAGTGTGAACAAGAGCCAGGGTCCTGATAATATTAGTGCCGCCTAATTAAATCTTGTGCTGATGAACTCAGTCCTATATTTCAGGTTATTTTTAACAAATCCTTGCAAACACAACATGTGCCCTCTCTTTGCAAAGAAGCAGTCGTGGTTCCTGTCCCTAAATCTAGTCGTCCAAAAATTCTAAACGACTTCAGGCCTGTTGCCTCACTTCAGTTGTCATGAAAGTCTTTGAAAAAAATCATCAGAAATGTGATTATGAAAGAGACTGAAGGTCAGCTGGATCCAATGCAGTTTGCATACAGGCCCAACAGAGGAGTGGAGGACGCACTTTTGACTTTACTAAATCTAATTCTTAAACATGTAGAGAGTAAAGGGACTTTTGCAAGACTTCTTTTCATTGATTTTTCTTCGGCTTTTAATACAACACAGCCCCATATTTTAATTAAAAGACTTTTAGAACAGTTTGAAATCAGGAAAAACCTGGTGGGCTGGATTTTAGATTTTCTAACAGACAGGTCACAAAGAGTGAGAATAAATGGGGTTCTGTCTGACCCAGTGTTCTCCTCCACAGGTTCTCCTCAAGGGTGCGTCCTATCGCCCTTATTATTCACTCTCTATACAAATATGTGTCAGGGCAGACATGAAAACAGGGTCATTATTAAATATGCAGATGACTCTGTTATTGTCAGCCTACTGAAAGAGGGTGAAACTAACCACGGTCCAGTCATTGATGACTTTGTTCAGTGGTGTGAGGAGTCTCATCTCCAGCTGAACATATCTAAAACAAAAGACATGGTTGTTGATTTTAGGAAACAACAAAATGGGGACGGAGTCACTTTAATTAAAGGTCAGAAAATAGAGCAAGTACAATCATATAAATATCTTGGGACCATAATAAATGAAAAACTGAACTTTGATCAAAATTGCAAATCAGTTTGTAAAAAGGGTCACCAGCACCTTTATTGCCTTAGGAAACTTGTTCATTTCCACATTGACCAAAAAATTTTAACTTTGTTTTATCGTTCTTTTATTGAGTCTGTTTTATCCTTTTGTTTGGTGGCATGGTTTGGTCAGACCTCTGTCACAGAGAAAAACTCTCTAAATCAGATAGTGAGATGGTCCAGTCGTCTGATAGGTGAGCCACAGTCTTGTTTAGCCTCCCTGTACTCTAAGCAGGTACAGAGGATGGCTTTATCAATCCTTAAAAATGGTTCCCATCCTATAAGGGGTGAATTTCAGCTTCTTCCCTCAGGACGGAGGTTTCTATTTCCGAGATGCAGGACAAAGCGTTATAAAAATAGCTTTGTCCCCGTTGCTGTCACTGAATTAAATAAGAACTGTTTTTGATTCGAAATATTAAAATTACTATATATGTGCCACAGTGAGGTTTATATCTTTACTAGGTATGTGTGTTTTTAAAGGGATGTCAAATGCTGTCATTTTTCTGTAAAGCAAATTTACCTTGCCTTTAGGTATAAATAAAGTTACCTTACTGAAACCCGTCACACCCCGCTTAGCGACACTGCAATCGTGGCACACACTGCAAACAATTCGGGTCTCAGCGCAGCTGGGAATCAGTGCTCTGCATGGCCTGCGATTGGGAGATGAAGGGAAGTAGCACAAACAATTAAACAAAAAAAACAAAAACAAAAGGGAGGTTAGTCCGCCCTTACACAACTTACTCTCAATCAATAACCACCTTTACGGCTGGACGGACTAACCAAAACAAAATTACAAATCAATCAAAAGAACGAAAAAAGGACAGCAGAGACAGCACAGCTGAAAAACAAACATCAATTAAAATATTACCCAATAAAATATCAATTTTATAAAACCATTCAAAATCATGAAGCTAAAACAAACTCAATATACCTACAATATTGATCAGTTTCCCTGCGCGCAGTCGATCTAGGGCTTGATCAATTCTATTAAAATTCGTGGTCACACTAAAAAAGTCCAATGACACATTAAAAATAGGCACATGCAAAAGCAAACGATCCAAACAAAAATGGCAAAAGTCTCTTACCGACAGTATACCCACTCACACCTGAGTGAATTAATTGCCTCTGGTTTTTTCCACAGAGGAGCGCTGACTTCACCCCACACACCCACTACCTTTTCACAGTTCTTCAGCCAATCACCTGGCAGAGAGGAACAAACTGCCAGGTGACACTTGTTACAACCCTCCCCTTCAAAGGGCATCGGCGACCCGACGATGAGCTGAAAAGAGAGCACACTTAAAATTTTGCTCATTTTATAATGGATTGTGGCAATTTAAATGGGTTTGAGTGCTGTCCAGCAGTCTTCCTCATTGACCTACGAGACCCTTGCGCCAAGCTGGCAACATCTTCCTCCCCAGGTTCTAGAGTGCAACGATGACCCAAAAGATACTCCCTAAACTTTTCAGTGACGGCCCACTTGAGAGCTACAAGCTCAAGCTTCATGGAACTATAATTCCTCATATTCCGCTCTGTAGGCTTTAAGGTCCGACTGGCAAAAGCTATTGGCCGCAACTTACCCTCATACTCCTGGGAAAGCCCTAGCTGCTCTTTCATGCTGATTTCCATCAGAATTGGGTAATGTCGGGCAATATGTCCAATTTGCTCACACCTAAAACAAATGGGTTTATCATTTACCGTCCTTCTACGTCGAGAAGTGTGATTGCTAGAAGCAGCCACCTCCTGTGGGTTTAATGCCTTAATGACCAACTCTAATTGTGTCTGTTGGGCTTTAAAAAGGGACACCAACTCAGCATATTCTGATGTTCTAGAATCTACACTTTCACAAGAAGCATGCATATCTGCAGAGACTGAAACAGACTGATTATATCTAGACCTAAAAGGCTGATTCTCATACTATGCTATCCACCTGGTCGCTTCGGCTCTCGCCTCACGAATCGTCCACTGTGGGTTGGCATTAATCAAATCTCTCAGCCTGATCCTCAGTGTCAGATCTCTAACACCATCACAAAATTGATCACGCAGATCTTTTGAAGCTTTTCTTGCGGCTTCCTCATCCGTTTTAATAATCTGGTCCATTAACGCCATCAGAGAATGAGAAAAGTCAATTAAGGACTCTCCTTCTAATTGTTTACGATTGAACAATCTGCGTTGCAAAGAAATGTGGGAATCTAAGCAGCTGTACATTTCTTTCAGTGTAGCAAAAATTTCTCAACATTTTCTTTCTGTTCCTTTGGCAAAAACTTTATCTCAGTGCGTGCAGTACCCTCTAAATGGTTAAAAATAATTTGAGCTTGCTCTTTTTCTGTTCTGCCTCTCGTGCGCACAAAGTCTCTCATTTGCTCAATCCACTCATCTAGAGTCAGTGAGCCCATATTGTCCAACTTCCCTGTAAATGTTGGCAACTTTCTATCCTGTTGTACATATACCACAGGATTGGGTCTCACAGTCTCTGATTCACTTCCTGTAGCTCCTGTTGATGTAGAGTGCCTCTCTGTACCCACAGATGCCGTTTTCAAGTCTAAGTTCATTCTCCAACTCCTGTATACATTGGGCCATTGTTTGTTGCTCGCTTCCCTCCATGATGGCGATCGAGACCTGGCTGCTCCTTTGCTCCAATCTTACAAACCTGTCCCTGCTGTCCTTACAAAATAACAAAACAAAATGGCCACTCCCTTGAATCCTGTTCGTAACAACGCCAAAATGTAACCGAGGACAAGGGATGAGTAAACGGGGCAAAGAAATAAATTGATCATTTATTTATTACATGAGTTAGACATACTAATTCCCAGTCACTTCCAGACAGGACTTACAACACATCCTGCTGATATCCCAGCTGCACATGAGACTTACCACACAAACTGTGCGAAAATAACAACACTGAAACCCGTCACACCCCGCTTAGCGACACTGCAATCGTGGCACACACTGCAAACAATTCGGGTCTCAGCGCAGCTGGGAATCAGTGCTCTGCATGGCCTGCGATTGGGAGATGAAGGGAAGTAGCACAAACAATTAAACAAAAAAAAACAAAAGTGAGGTCACACTAAAAAAGTCCAATGACACATTAAAAATAGGCACATGCAAAAGCAAACGATCCAAACAAAAATGGCAAAAGTCTCTTACCGACAGTAGTGATGGCCCGCTTGAAGCTGACGCTCCGGAGCGTGTGTCGAAAAAAACAACACACTGGTTCAGAAGCACTGTGTCGAGGCTTGCTTCGTTTGGCAAAAGTCACGTGACCAGTGACGTCCGAAGCTTCATTACGCACGTAACTGCTTCGGTACCTGATTCAAACGGATATAAGGAAGTGAATCATCCACGGGATTCGTGGAGTGTGTTGATGGTGACAGAGAGCGAAGAGGTGATCATTCCACTGACAGATATGGAGCCAGCGAGGAAGAGAGGACGTTCTGGCGTGTGGGAATATTTTGAGTTGATTTTGCTCAATTCATTTTATCTGCCGAAGTGAAAAACTTGAAATGTCCAAAATCATGTTTTCATAATGTAAATATCATTACAGCATATGACTTTAGGAACACTTCCATGTGAATTAAAGCTAATGAAGACTACAAAAATGTATTTGACACTATACGTACATTACATTGCTACACAGTTTAGAAAATCATTTTGTTTATTGTTTTTAGGTGATAGTCTGCAGGACCCAGGAATACCTGCATATCTACCAGCTTGCAGTGTGGTTCCTGCACTCCACAGCCTCTTCTGTTCCATGCAAGTGGATTTTCTCCAGGGCAGGAGAAACTATTTCTAAGAAAAGAAACAGACTCAGCCAGCGCACAGTAACACTAATCCTCTTTTTAAATGTAAATAACAAAAGGGCTACCTGACATAGATCATGTTTTTACTTTGCAAGTTCTTGATTAGGGGTGGGTTTTGATTATCGCCTTTCTGATTACAATCCATGCTAAATTGAATAAAGTGATATTGATTCATTAAAATCCCGTGTCGATTTGTAAATTAACGTTATTATGGCTGAAACGCCAGCATCTCAGGTTAAACCTCACAACATGTCGTCAAACACCATGCAGCTAAAACAGTAACTGGGAGCAGGTTTACGGATTCTGCATACAAACGTGAACACAGAGCGCGGACCCGACGCGTCAGTCAGATTTTGGTGCGTCGTCGGGTCCGCGCTGTGTTTGCCTCTTTTTTTCCCCGCTGGCTTCTGCAGCTGCAGGTTTCATAACTCTCTGTTTACATCTCTAATTAAGTCTCACATGTGTCAGCTTTCTTTTAATAGATACGAAATTATGGATATATACTGTTAAATGATCAGAATTGTAATATTTCTGACTGAGGCAAAACTTTCCAGATTCCAATCAAATTGAATCGGATCCTGTATCGAATCAAAAATGATTCTACAAATCAGTGACGATGCAGCCCTACTCAGCTCCCTAAGCATTTTCCCTTTCCAGTTCACAATCAATCCCACCCCTAGGTCAAAAATATGTATAGGACAATTGGCCTAATCTAATATTTTGTATGAACCTGTCCAGCTGTCCAGTGATTAAACGACAAGTAGATGGAGGCAGGACTTCACAGCAGGGGCATACTCCATAATGTGCTGTGCATTATCATATGTATATTATATATATTGCTCACTTATTGTATTTACCAACATCAAGGAGTTATGAGCAAAGAAAGGCCACCATAGTGCATGTTTAAATAGGGAAAGTTTATTGATCAAAATGTATTACGCAGATACGCATTACATTTTTTTCAGCCCCCCAATCGAGAAAACAAAACCAATTACATGTTCAAAGCAACGGAACGGTGGCCCAATATCAGAGAGAACTCCACTGAGTGAGCAGTGATAATTGAGCAGTCCATTTTATTTTGCAGATTCAAGCTGCTCTTCAAAATTTTCACCACCAGATGTCACCGGAGAGGACTGTGTTGAAAAGCTTCGAGTAACGAACCGTTTTTCAATACAAGCTTCAGTGCTTCGGAAAGCTTCATTTGGCCATCACTAACCGACAGTATACCCACTCACACCCGAGTGAAATAATTGCCTCTGGGTTTTTTCCACAGAAGAGCGCTGACTTCACCCCACACACCCACTACCTTTTCACAGCTCTTCAGCCAATCACCTGGCAGAGAGCAACAAACTGCCAGGTGACACTTGTTACACACTTAAAGCCAAATTAACTCATAAAATGTGTCCGTCATAATAACGTTACAGGCTGTGCTAGGCTTTGGCCCACATCAGTCTAAAATTGTATGTAACCATGAATAACGTGTTTTGGAAACTAACTGCACAACAGGCAGCACTATTAGTTCTCTCAGTCTCAGAGCAGCATTTCTAATTTTGATTGAAACTGTCAGAGAAAACGGCAGCCTCGAACAGTATTAGTTTACAGAGGCTGTTAGAATTATATGTCTAACGTTAAAATGTTGGTGACACAATAATTACATCCTAATGGCACTGACGTGTTAATTTTTGAGACAAAATGTCATGAGGAAGTCATGCTTTTGCAAATATCCACCTTGTAGTGCAGTTTGCACACATTGTTTTAAAAATGCACTCAGCCTACAAACATTACTGATGAGTCAAGATCTGCACAAAGTCACAGAAACACTGAAGCAGCTCCACATTTTATTCTTATTGTCATGTATGTCCTATTTGTCAGGTGACAGCAGAACCAACACAAAGCTCAGAGAGCAATGGTGATACAAGATCACAGGTGAAATTGGGGGATGACTTGTTGGTTCATGACTGTATTTGAAGCACATGTGTGACTGCATGTATGTGGAATGTCTCACTGTTATTGATCAGGTGACAGAGGCAGCTCTGCCATGTTGTAGCTCAGACAGAGGTGGAGAGGTGAGCTCACAGGTGACTGACTGATGATTTGGTGCTGTAGATTAAATAGTATTTATTATCATGACAATTGCTTGGCTGCTGATGTAAATTGATTCATTAGTGTATTTGACAAAGAATCTGAATTGACACGTCTCACGTTTTATATGGCACGAATCAGTGTGTTATTTTATCAGGTGGCAATATGTCCTAGTGCAGTCAGAGGGGAAGAGCCAGGGCCAAACATGAGGCACATCAGGCACTTAATAATAATTTTAATCTGAGGATAGAACGCAGGTACTGAGGCTGAAAGAAGCTTCAGTGCTCTCAGAAGACTAAAAAGTTGGCTACGGTCAACAATGACTCAAATGAGATTAAACAATGCTGCTGTGTGTCCACCAGGAGAGACTGGACAGTATAGATGTAAAACCAATATGCCAGCAGTTTATCTCAGTTAACGAGAGGAGCAGGCCTGTGTTTGGCTGCTTCACACAGTGGACATTGAGTTGTGTGGGACACCAGTAGTCCATGTTGCTGTAACAGTAGTTCATGTTTAGAATAGAAAATCTCAGCTCACTGACTTGATCGGGGCAATAGTGCCTAAAATGTTGCATAATCTTGCTGAGAGATCTTTTACTTTGTGGTAATCTTAGATGAGTAGTTTTATGGACAAAAACCAGCAGGTCATTCAGTGTTCCCTTAGTGCTAATGTGTCAGAGATGTTGGTGTGCTTTAACTGAAGTAATGTTTTAAGTCCTTAAAGTCATATTCTTTTATTGTCATGACTGTATTTGAAGCTGTTTTTATTTTTGTATGATACCTGATTTATATGGAATATGGCTGAAGTAAACTAAAGCCTGAAATACTTAGTCAGTCATTTGTTTAATAGTAATTTAACATTATATCATTCACATATAAAACTATGAGTTGTGATTTTAAATAGTTTAAAAGCATGTAGAATAGCATATGTAGGCAAGTATACTTCTCCTTTTATCAAGAAGCAAAGACAAAAAGGGGAAAAAAAGAAACAGGGCAGGGTTCGGTGGTTGAATCATCCGTCCCCACCAATGCCAAAACCAAATCTACGCCCTTGCCTGGTGTAATGTTTTTCAGCTAAAAAGAAACATGGCCTGACTCCTACCTAACTATATAAAGAGCAACTGAAGGTTAAATGCAGCTAATATGTCCTGTTTTAAGCCAGGCACTTACACCTCCACTCCCCTGCGTCTCAGCCACCATCGCTCTGGCAGCAAGAGCGCCAGAGCCAGAGGAGGGGGGAGCTGGAACAAACCATTTTGGGAGGGGGGAGGGGTTATCTATACTTTTGTTGTTAAAATGTTATGTCTCAACCAAGTACTGTATGCTTTTTATATTTTTAGCAGTGTGTCACACAAACAGCAAATATTGTCAAAAAAAGTAAGAAATCTTTGGGGGTGCTTTGATTCATTCAGCACCCCTGAAAATGGGCTAAAATCGCCCTGCTCCAAACATTGTGGTGTCTCTACTGCTGCACTTGAACGTGTCCTCACCCACAGCATCTCATCATGATATAATAGTTGCAATAGGTTTGCAGTGGATAAGAAGGATTGCAAAAATTCAGTCATGGCAGTATAAAAGACAACTTTCATGCCTGAAAATGGGTCAGAGGTGAAAAGTTGTATTTTCGGGCTTTGAAAAGTATCATGTTGAAAATGAATCTTCCTTTAACAAACTGAACAATTTTCTGTTAATCAGAGGTGGAACAACCATTTGAATTGCACATGTCTGTCATGTGACCTCTGTTTTTGCCAGGTAGAAACGATGGAGTCTCTCATTCAGCTGCTTTCAGAGACACTGGGGAATCTGAGTGACAGCGAGCTCATGGACTTAAAGAAAGGCCTCAAGAGGAAATATAACTCAGCCGTCCCATGGAGGTTGCTGAAGGTGGCAGACCCGCAGGACACAGTGTTTTTAATGTTACAGGCTTATGGCCAACAGTCAGTAAAGAAAACCATGGAGGTTTTAAAGGAGATGAAGATGACGGATCTGACTCAGCAGCTGTCAGACAGCAGCTCAGAGCCAACAAGTAAGTAAATAGTTAAAAATACCAAAACTTGTTCTCAACATATTCCCTCATCCTCTCTGTGCAGAGCTCAGCTTTTATTCAGTAAGATGCAGAATGACAATCATAATGTAATCAATTAGACTGGATAGCTCTTTGGGTGGCTCGGGCCCATCGTCCTGTAGGCCCACCACCTGCAGGGGGCAGTGCAGTGGGTGGGTTTAACATGTACTGAGTGGTGGTCAAAGGCAGAGGCCCTTCTTATCCAATTCTCAGTTATATGTGTGTCCTCAAAAAAGTGATTCATTTGCCTGAATAATAATAATAATAGTGGTCTAAGAAGCTTGGAAAGAAAAGCATGTGAGTGGGTGTTAAGGCGTCTGGGAAGGATCTCAACACTGGATTATAGATGGCAGACAGTTGGTGTCGTAAACCACCGCCACTGTTCAAAGATGGTCGCTCACAGTGGACAGAAATGGCTTCTTTCACTCCTCTTTCAAACCATCTGTCCTGTCTGTCCGTGTGTACATTGGCATCCTCGAGGATGCCAATGTACACACGGCTTACGACACCAACTCTCTGCCATCTATAATCCAGTTCTGAGATCCTTCCCAGACGCCTTAACGCCCACTCACATCCTGGGGCGTCTGACCTCAGGAAATCACATGATAGGGTGGGGCCAGGTTTCACATTGAGCTCACCTGAAACCCTGGCTGATTGTGACCCACACCCGTTTTCACACCTTGGCTCATGTGATTAGGTAGAGGATCATCAGGGGGTCCTTCGTCCGTCTTTGGGGGGAAACTCCCACTGGGTTTAAATCTGGGACTCTCCACCATTTGATCCTAGAACTGAAGAATCAGAATCAGAATCAGAATACTTTATTGATCCCTGGGGGAAATTATTTTTTGTTACAGTGCTCCATTTTAAACCAACATTAAGACAAGACAGACAATACACTAACTAAGAATAGTACAATATATACATATATATACATACATACATACATACATACATACATAAGTCACTTATAAATAAATATTTGGAAAAGAAACATGTGTAGTTGTAGCAGCAAACAGTGTGTTAAGTGGATGCGTTGTACAGGGAGATGGCCACAGGCAGGAATGATTTCCTGTGTCGTTCAGTGGTGCTTTTCGGTAATCTCAGTCTCTCACTGAACGAGCTCCTGTGACTGACCAGCATGTCATGGAGTGGGTGGGAGGTGTTATCCAACATTGTCTTTATCTTGGACAGCATCCACCTCTCCGACACCACCTTGAGGGAGTCCAGCTCCATCCCCACAACATTGCTGGCCTTACGGATCAGTTTATTAAGTCTGTTGGCATCTGCGACCCTCAGCCTGCTCCCCCAGCATGCAACAGCATAGAGGATCGCACTGGCCACAACAGACTCATAGAAAATCCTCAGCATTTTCTGGCAGATGCTGAAGGACCTCAGTCGCCTCAAAAAATAGAGACGACTCTGGCCCTTCCTGTAAAGTGCTGTGGTGTTTTTAGCCCAGTCCAGTTTATTGTCAATGTGTACTCCAAGGTATTTATAGTCCTCCACAATGTCAACACTGACCCCCTGGATTGAAACAGGGGTCAAGTGTTTCCTGGTCTTCCTGAAGTCCACGATCAGTTCCTTGGCAGATGATTCTGCTCACACCACGTGACAAAGGAGTCGATCACAGCCCGGTACTCTGTCTCATCATCCCTGCTGATGCATCCAACCACCGCAGAGTCATCAGAAAACTTCTGAAGATGGCAGGTCTCTGTGCAGTGGCTGAAGTCTGTGGTGTAGAGGGTGAAGAGGAAGGGGGAGAGGACAGTCCCCTGTGGTGCCCCTGTGTGGCTGATCACCTTGTCAGACACACACTGTGGGAGACGTACATATTGTGGTCTTCCTGTCAGGTAATCAACAATCCAGGACACCAGAGAAGCATCCACCTGCATGGATGACTGAGAACCTTCACAAACAATAATAATAATAATAGTGAATACACAACAAGGTCTTCACACTGTGAATGCTCAGGCCCTCGTTACTAAATGTATCTGTGTTTTCAGAATCAGAATCAGAAGAATCTGAAGGGTTTTATTGCCAAATGTTGAGCAGGTTTACAACATTAGGAAATTGCTGCGGTGCTTCAGTGCAAACATACTGTCATAAATTACGCTTAAATAGACATGAAAATAAAAATAAGAATAAGAATTAAAAGTGCTATGTAGAAAGATATATACATGAGTGCAGGTGGTGATCAGTGCAAACATGGAATGATGCAGTGAACACACTGCACTGCACATGACAGTGCAGTGTCATGTGTTTGTGGTGCGAACAGTCATACGGTTATTGTTCATGTGTCCAACAGCAGAGGGGAAGAAACTGTTCTTATGGCGAGAGGTTCTGGTGCGAATGGACCGGAGCCTCCTGCCTGAGGGGAGCAGGTCAAACAGACTGTGTCCAGGGTGAGAAGGGTCAGCTGAGATCCGAGCTGCACGCCCCAGTGTCCTGGAGGTGTACAGGTCCTGCAGAGATGGGAGTCTGCAGCCAATCACCTTCTCAGCAGAGCGCACAACACGCTGCAGTCTCTGTTTGTCCCTGATAGTGGCTCCAGCGTACCACACGGTGATGGAGGAGGTGAGGATGGACTCGATGATTGCAGTGTAGAATTGCATCATCGTCCGTGTTGGCAGGTTGAATTTCTTCAGCTGCCTCAGGAAGTACATCCTCTGCTGGGCTTTCTTAATGACGGAGGTGATGGTGGGCTCCCACTTCAGGTCCTGGGTGATGGTGGTACCCAGGAAGCGGAATGAGTCCACAGAGGTGATGGGGGTGTCAGTCAGGATGATGGGGGGAGTGGGGCTGTGTGCTTCCTGAAGTCCACAATAATCTCCACTGTCTTCTGGGCATTCAGCACCAGGTTGTTGTGGCTGCACCAAGACACCAGACGTTCAACCTCCCTCCTGTAGGCAGACTCGTCCCCGTCCGAGATGAGTCCGATAACGGTGGTGTCATCTGCGAACTTGATTAGCTTGACAGACTGGTGGGTGGAGGTGCAGCAGTTGGTGTACAGGGAGAAGAGCAGAGGAGAAAGAACACAGCCCTGAGGGGAGCTGGTGCTGATGGTCCGGGAGTCCGAGACATTCTTTCCCAGCCTCACATGCTGCTTCCTGTCTGACAGGAAGTCAGTGATCCACTGGCAGATGGGATCAGGCACATTCATCTGGGAAAGCTTGCCTCGGAGATGGTCTGGAAGGATGGTGTTGAAGGCAGAGCTGAAGTCCACAAACAGGATCCTGGCGTAGGTTCCTGGGGAGTCCAGATGCTGCAGGATGAAGTGTAGGGCCATGTTGATGGCGTCGTCTACAGACCTGTTGGCTCTGTATGCAAACTGCAGGGGGTCCAGGAGGGGGGCCGTGAGGGTCTTGAGATAGGAGAGAACCAGGCGCTCAAATGACTTCATGACCACAGATGTCAGAGCCACGGGTCTGTAGTCATTTAGTCCAGTGATCCTAGGTTTCTTGGGGACAGGGTCAGTCGTTGTGTCCTTGGGCAAGACACTTCACCCGTTGCCTACTGGTGGTGGTCAGAGGGCCCGGTGGCGCCAGTGTCCGGCAGCCTCGCCTCTGTCAGTGCGCCCCAGGGTGGCTGTGGCTACAATGTAGCTTGCCATCACCAGTGTGTGAATGTGTGTGTGAATGGGTGGATGACTGGATATGTAAAGCGCTTTGGGGTCCTTAGGGACTAGTAAAGCGCTATATAAATACAGGCCATTTACCATTTACCATATGGTAGAGGACTTGAAGCAGGCAGGCACATGACATGCCTGCAGTGAGGAGTTGAAAATGCCAGAAAACACTGGGGCCAGCTCGTTTGCACAGTGTCTGAGTGTTTTAGGTGAAAATCATACATTATCATAGAAATGCCAAAAAATGTCTTAGTGTGGAAATGATATATTTTCTTTATAAATGTTGGCTTTTTTATCTTTAAGTTTTTAGAGAAAACGTGATTTCAATTAGTTTTAATATTTAAAACAGCAACAGAAACATTAATATTTAATTTTTCTTCATGAATGTTTGAATTTTCCAGGTTGCAACAATGGCAGCTGTTAAAGATCTGCTTCTAGAAACACGGGAGGATTTGAGTGATCAGGGTCTCAAGGAGTTCATGTGGTTCCTGCAGTTCACATGTTTTCAGAGGGGCCTTCCACAATTCCCACCGAGTACAAACAGAAAACATATAGTGAACGCGATGGTGCAAACATGTGGCCAACAGTCTGTGGAGGTAACCATTGATGTTTTCAGGGACATGCAGAGAACTGATCTGGTGCAGAGGCTGTCAGAGAGCAGCTCAGGACTCAAAGGTAAGAGAATAATTATCCCTAATAAAAAAAATTATCAAGAGTTGATTCAAAATCTTTGAACCAAGTCACAAAAACTGAACAATGGAAGTTTTTTTGTCTTCCTGAAAGAAGGCAGGAGAATTTTCTTCACTGAAGTGTTTAATAATAGATATTGTTAAATAAAACACAGACATTAATATTAAGATTACAAACAACTAAATTCTTTCCTTACACACTTAATTGTTTTCTGATCATTAACCCTGACGTTAAATAAGTTATGAATGGATTTAAGGTGGACGACAGACACTAGACAGACAATCATTGTGGAGCCTAAAGAGAGCAAATGAAGTAATAGATAGATGAGGTGTTGTTCACAGCCGGCACCTTTCTAACTTTGCCAGCATCGCCTTTAAAATCTGTACCTGATCCTGAGAGTTGTTGTTGTGGCGGCTGAAAAGCTGCAGCCGTGTGTGTTTGTAACAGCAACCGAGTGTAAGTATGAATAAAGATTGTGCTGAAAAGCATTAAACTGTGGACGAGTCTGCTGTGGGGATACTACACTTTCTTTTCTCATGGTAACCATGATATTGTAATATTTCTCCCAGAGAAACTTTGTGGATGAATGCTGGGCTGCGCTGAGCCAGAAAGTGAGTAATATCACCTATGACTGTATTTAAATGATGCAGCGTTCACTGAACATGTTCAGTTTAAAAAACTCCTACATGTAGAAAAGATAAACAGAAAGATTAAATTCATCAGGTTGGAATAAATGTTAATCAGGTGTGTAATTATCACTTACATCATTTGCTTGTAACTGTGTCTGGTGTAATCTAAACATTTATGAGACGTTGATGAGATAGAAAAAAAACCTGGAGAAAAGTCGCATTTACCTTTTTTTTCTCAGGTAGAAACGTTGGCGTCTGTTATTGAGCTGATTTTGGAAACCCTGGCTGGTCTGAGTTACTGGGAACTTGAGGTTTTCAAGGAAGTCCTGCGTAAAATTCATTACAAACATTAGTCAGACATCCAAAGAATCATCTACATGAGGACAGACCTGCAGGACACGGTGTTTTTCATGGTCCTGACTTACGGTGAGCGGTCAGTGGAGGAGACCATGGAGGGTTTAAACGAGATGAAGGGGGCTGATCTGGCTCAGAGGCCGTCAGACTGCAGCCCAGAACCCAAAAGTAAGACAACAAAGAGGAAATAAGTTAAATGAACTATGGTGGTTAAGATGTCTCATAAGTAAAGTTTTTGTCTTTCATAAAAATATTGTAGAGAAAAGACAGATTGTTGTCCAAATCAGAATTTATGAGTGTTCAAGGAACAAAAAAATGACAAAAAGTGACTCCTTCAGTCTGAGAGACTGAATAACACAAACAGTGTCTATCATAGTTGAGCTTTAAATGTAATGTTGAAGATTATACAACTGTCAGTTGGTAAGTAAGTCTCTTGGGAGTGACTTTGAGCACTTTTCTCCTCAGAGAAACACTCTGTGGACGAACGACGCTCTGCACTGATCCACAAAGTGAGTCATGTCACATCTCTGATTCAGTACAAGACAGCAGGCTGAAAGTCAGAGGACTAAAGTATCATCAGTTCTCATGTTGAGTCATTTTTCTCATGATTTCTGCTTTTTTGTGGTTATGAGAAATCATACTGAACTTTCTAAAAGACCTTATTTGGATAAAATGGATAAATAAATAAATGTCCTGCAAATTGAATGACTTTTCCAGGTGGCAATGGTGGCAGCTGTGAAACAACTGCTTTTGGAAGCTTCGAATGATTTGAGCTCGAGGAGTTCAAGAGATTCCTGAAGTCAATTTTTATTTGGATGAGTCTGTCATACAAATCACAGAGTCCATCATCAACCAGAGCAGATGTAATGAATCTGATGGTGGATGAACTTGGTCATCAGTCTGTGGAGGTGACCAGAGAAGTTTTCATGCACATGAACAGAACTGATCTGGTGCAGAAGTCACCAGAGAGCAGCTCAGCATCCAGAGGTAAGACCAACATGCATGAGTGTAAACTCTGTGTCATCAACAGGTTTTTGTGTTGGTGGTGTCATGGTGGTGCAGTGGTTAGCACTGTGTCCTCACAGCATGAAGGTTGTGTGTTTGAGCCTCCTGGTTGGCTGGAACCTTTCTGTGTGGAGTTTGCATGTTCTCCCTGTGCCTGCATGCTTTTCCTCAGAGTGCTCTGGTTTCCAGTCCAAACACATGCTTGTTGGCTTTATTGCTGGTTCTAAATTAAATGTGGGTGTGAAAGGTTGTCTGTCTGTTTAAAACCTGAGGTGGACAGGTGTACCCTCTCTCATTATCACAGCTGGGAACCCCCAGTTACTTTGGTTGGACAGGATGGAGGGTTTCTTTGTTGGGTTCTTATGTCATTTTATTTAGTTTCACATGATTTTCTCTTTTAAATCATCTGTGTCGTCTGAAGGCTGATTCTACTTGGATGTGTGATGATGTTTGAATCCTCAGAGTTGATGGTAAATGTCTTTCCTCCTCAGAGAAACACTCTGTGGATGAACATGGAGCTGCACTGTTGAAGAGAGTGAGTGTGACTCTAACTCAGCTTTCATTCAGTAGATTCAGGCTGTAAATCATCCTCATCTTGAACATTAAACACGATGAAACAGACGAAGCATCTTTGAAACTGGATGCTTCTCACAGTGTTAATGTGGAGTCTGCAGCAATAATGTTTCCACTGACGACAGAGTGAAGGACTCCGCCCTCAAACCAGCGTCCCTCCCTGTACCATTGTTAATTCAGTGGGTTGGTTTCGCCCCCTGTTGGCTCTCCAGGAGACTGCAGGTCTTCCTGATCGTTGACAGATGTTTAGTGAATAACAGAAACACACAGTGTTAAAGATTTATACCGTCTGTGGTAAATTACAGCTTAAGAGTGTTCAGTCAGACATAAGTAGCTCTAGTTAGCATGTGAATGTGATGCTTACTTTGGATTATGGAACTTTTTATTATTATTAACGGATTCAGTATTTATTAAACTCGGTGTATCCGTTGTTGCTTTGGAGATGCAGAGACTGATTAAAGAGACACGACGTCACTCTTTCTACTCATACCTGAGCCAAAGGTAACGTTGATGGAAAGGCGGTAACATCTATTTCAACTCGGTTTATTTCTATGGCGCAAAATTAGAACAACAGTCGCATCAAGGCGCCTCCGTTATTCAGGCGGGCTGACAGCTGGGAGGAGAGAGACGCAGAAAAGCGGAAGTTGTTCCGCCTCAGCGTTTACAGAAAGTGAGAGAAAGCAGCGGGAGAACAGTGCCTCACACTAAGCTGCTTCACAAACACTGAAGAATGATTTTCCATCAGCAGTGATTCCTGGTGTTCACATTTTACATGAAGTATTGAAGGTAAGCGCGGCATTAAGTTCTGCTTCCTCCTGGAAGTTCACGTTCGTAGTTCTGCTTCCTTGTTAGGGGAGTGCGAAGGCCCTCTATCTGCTCTGTTTCTTCTTCTTCTTCTTCTTCTTCTTCTTCTTCAGGCAAAACAAGTGCCTGTTTGAGGGCCTAAACATGCTCAAAAACTCAGCCACCTATTTGGGGTTCTATTGCATAACCTTCATATTTGGTCAGTGTCAACTACACACCCGGGCCATGTTAAACTGCGGAGCTTTTGAGTTTTCGGGACACGGTGAGGCCGTGGCGCCACGGCGAATTTCGATGATTCGCCATGAAAATCTTATTGCCTCTCACTCTGTCATACATTGTCCGACCTGGACCAAAGAGCACACATATGATAAGGCTTCAGCCCTGAAACATCTGCAACCTCAAATTTCTCCAGGAAAGACTTTTTTTTTTTTTTGCCTGTCCCGTTTGGATCTTTAGCCATCAGAATTGTTGCCTGAAGGCCAAGAAAGATGCTTTACTTTACCAGTTGGATCATCATGGCCTTGCCATATTTGTCCATTTGATTGACCTTCATTATAATTATGTATTTATTTTATTTTTGGTTGTTACAGGCGGGACAGACATGACTGGGGGATAGGACAGGGAGAAAGAAAGAGAGGGAGAGAAAGAGTTTTTTTTTTTTACCTGGATCACCTGTTGAGAAAGAAAAAAGAAAACAAGCAGAAGAAGACGAGAGCAATACAATAAACAACATCATGATGATCTATGTGAACATAACAGTAAATAGGGGAGACTGGGGATAGTTGTAACGTGGGTCAGTTGTAACACTTCCAATTTCTCCAATCAGGGCTAAGTTTCAAATGATGTGATTCATCCTGTGCATGCCCAATTCAGTTCTGCTATCACATGTGAAAAATCAGCACATTTTGTCAAACACAGACAATTTAACACGAAAAAAAGTAATTTGTATGCCAAAAAGTAAGTTTTTCTACTTTATTTCAATGTGTAATAGCATTATCTGCTTTGCAGTTAAACTCATCAAACTTAAATTATGTTATTTGTATGTCTATGGGGATATATTCTGTGTAGGTCTTTAGTGCTAATGTTTTAGCCGTTGGCTGTAATGTTAGCTAGTTCATGGCTATAGGAGTCTGGGTCAGTTGTAACAATAACGCAGATGTTAAAACTTACCACACTATTACTTTAACTTATATTAAACAAGTTGGGGCAACAACATCAGCAGAGAGAGGTTCACTGGTCGCATTTGTATATGTGGTTAATGCCATTGGCAACACAATTCCTCCACTGTTTGTGTTCCCACACATACATTATGCAGACCACTGTGTCAGAGATGGACCAGTAGGAAGTACTGGTAGTGGAAATAAATCAGGATGGGTGCAAGAAACAGATTTCCTCATCTTTCTGAAGCACTTTGCAAACCACACCAAGGTAAGCCATGAAAAAAAGTAATGGAATTGCGATGCTGGTGAACAACTACATTTTTTCAGCTTCATTGTTATGTTCAAAATTGGTGCAAGAGTTGTAGGTTATAATGCCCACTGAGCCAATGAGGCCAAACTCAAGGAAGACCAACCAAAGTTAATGAAATATTCAGTTGCAGAAAATTCTATAATTTGTCTTTTTTGGGGGGTTGGAATATGTTCAAAAGCTAGATTTCTGCATTCTGTCACACACACACACACACACACACACACACACACACACACACACACACACACACACACACACACAGCTACATAAATGGCTCTAAGTGCATTCATGTGTTGATTAAACAAAGATTACATGTTAATATTTTGTTAGTACCCTTATTTCATTGTGTTACATTTCACCCCAGGATATGTTACAACTAACCCAGACTATGGGGTTAATTGTAACATTTCACTCTTTGTGTTTGAGACCATACCATGCAATGGGTAACTGTGCTGCAGAGAAAATAGCTGCACTATTTAATAGCCGAGACATGTAAATACTTTGCATTACATTTTGAATCCACTACCTTAAAAGAGCTCCAATTTACAGACAGAAATGTGAAAAATGTTACAACTATCCCCGGTCTCCCCTACTAAATGTTAAACATTATTGTGCAGCACGTAAGATCGACAGCGCACAGTGTGCTTTGAGGTAGGAGCCAAAAAGGGTGTAGTTTGTGTGTGTGAGTCCCCGTGTGTACACCTGTCAGCATGGACACGCTTGTTTTTAAAAGGTTCCTTCATGTAAGTAAATAAAAGCCTTGTTGAGAATTAAAGTGTTTCTCACCTGTGAGAATCTAGAGGGCTTTTAATTTGAAAGAGTTTGTATAAACCAGGGGTGGGCAATTCATTTTCGCAAGGAGGCACATTTGAAAACGAGACTGCCTCCACCCCAGAGAGAAGGGTTACATCTCCTGGGTCTAGGTTCAGCTTGCCCCTCTGAGGGCGGGGGTACCTGGACCTGGGATATAGAGTATGTTTGGGGAGTGCGACTGTCTGTGCAGTGTCTATTTGTGTCTGTCTACACGTTGGGTGAGTGCCGAGTATTTGGTTGTGCATATGGGGTGGGAATGCAGGTTTGTGTCCGCATGCACCTGTTCATCTGCGTCTATAAGACCCAACCTCTCTGGGTACATCTCAGGCCCTCCAAAGTACGGAGGCCTATCTCCCCTCACCACACTCCTTGCCGGTGGCTGATGCCCTGTGTGTTGGGGGTTGGTGGTTTCTAGTTTATTGTGATGGTGCTGTTTTTATTATGTTGCTCTTTTTTTTTTTGTTTTCTTTCTCTTCTGTTTTTTTTTCTCCATACAGGTGATCCAGGCATTTTGTTTGTTTTTCTTTCTTTCTTCCCCCCTTCTCACCGTCTCTTCTCCCCTTTGGTTTTCTTTCTCTCCCTCTCTTTCTTTCATTCTTTCTCCCTGTCCTATCCCCCAGTCATGTCTGTCCCGTTTGTAGCAACCGAAAATAAAATAAATACATAATTATAATAAAGGTCAGTCAAATGGACCAACATGGCAAGGCCACGATGATCCACTTGGTAAAACAAATCCACTTGGCATCTTTCTTGGCCTTCAGACAACAATTCTGATGGCTAAAGATCCAAACGGGACACACAAAAAAAAAAGAAAAGAAAACGAGACTGTTGTGGAGGGCCTTTCCAACAAGCTGAACTCAAACTCACACACTCACGCTGCTGTGGGTTGCATGTTTTTATTACACAATTTTACTCAAGGTTCAAGCTGATGTTTGACGTTCACGTCCAATCACAGTTTTCATTTGGGTGATAGAAAAGTAACAAACGTCCATGTCAGTAATGTTGTCATTAGTGAAATACAAAGCAGTCCGTTTCCATCCATCAAATGAACAAACAGCAGACATGCTGTCCTTCATGTATAATATGATTTCTTCATTTTCCAGGTGGTAACTATGACGACTAAGAAGCTGCTCATTGAAACACTGAACCAGTTGAGTCCAGAGGACTTTGCTGAGTTCAAGTCACTCATTGAACTGGAGAAAGATCTATCATCCAAGCCAAGGGGACGACTGAAAACAGCAAACACACAGGATGTAGTGGAGCTGATGGAGGAGACGTACAGAGGAGAGAGTGTGGAGGAGACCAGAAAGGCTTTAATGAAGATGAACAGGACTGATCTGGTGCAGAGATTATCAGGTATCACCTCAGGAACCACAAATAAGAGAACAAAGAATTAAATATGTGAGAATACTGCACATAGTTCATCACATTCATATGAAACCAGGTGCTGACTGATAGAAAAATCTCTTGACTCTGTGTTGTGTAGTGAATGATGAACAAAGACGTTTATATTTTAGTGCTGCTTTTTATAACGTGGATTAGAGCAGAATATGTGCAGGTCAGGCAGGCTGGCTCATTACAGGAGGCTCAAACACAGCACACTACAAAATAATAGCAGCTTATAGCCGGTGTGCAGTGATATTATGTGACTGTTTCAGGACTTCACAATTACAACAAACCACTGAAACTCTTCTTATTAACAGTTAGACAGTTACAGAGGTCACATGCTCTGTATAGTGGTCGCACACGTGCTGATACCTAATGATCCCACACAGTGCAGTGATCCACTGCCTCTGAGAGAGGGCGCCATTGAGCCAATAAACATCACAAATCCATTGTGGTTATTATGGAATCACACACACCATAAACACTGTTACACAAGCTCAGTTACAGTATTTTGATCCGATCAGAACAAAAACATCCAACATCATTCAACATGGTTGGAAAGTCTTCAAGCAGCTCTACAGGTTATAATTATGTCACTATTAACCCTCATCATACTGACTGAAGTCTGTGGTAGATTTTTGTCATACCTCACAGATGTGTTTTTTCTATCATTTAAATTTTTAATGAATTTGTTAGTTTGTTGCTAATGTTTCACACAATTTTCTATTTCTGCTTTGATTGGTGCTTCTTTAAAAATACAAATGTTTGTAGGTGTCAGAGGACTCCAGTCAAACAATTCCACCTTTACAGTTTTAATAAATGGGACTTATTAACTGTATTGTGAATTTATTCAGTTGCAGCTGGTCCTAAATTAAAGTAACACACAGTATCTAGTATCTGTCAGTGTTTATAAAGAAGAAAGACTCAGATGCCATCACTGCCTTCATCGTCTGGATGGGGAACTTTCCAGACAAGAAGTTATCAGAATGTTGGAGACGTAGCTGCATCTACTGTACCTGAGAGAGCTGGAGTTCTCTGGTCACGCAACCCATATCAAGGAAGCATGTAACAGACACGCATGTGCAGCACGCTTTGGAGAGACAAAGCGCTTCATGGAGTCACGACCTCCAGCTCTCACTGGGGCAGTTTGAATCTGAATGTGCAACAAGTGGGTGAAAGTAGCACCTCCAAGTTTTAGGCCATGGTTCTCAGCTGGTAAAGGGTGGAGTGCTCACTCCAGGTCACGGACGAGTTCGCCCATTTGGAGGAGTTTAAGTATCTAAGGGTGTCGTTCACAGGGGAGGGGAGAGTGGAGCAGGAGACTGACAGATAGATTAGTGCTGTGTTTGCAGTGATGTGGATGCTCTGCTGATCTGCCCTGGTGAGGAGAGAGCGGGCCCTGATGTTTTAGATTTGTAGGTGGAGCTATGTTCCTGCCCATGCATATGGTCACAAGCTCTGAGGACTGAAAGAATGAGATTATGGATACAAACAGAAATGAGTTTCCTTTAAGTCTATCTGGGAATGTCCAAGTTATGTCCAAGTTACGGTTGGTTAGCATGGGAGAGGCAGCCTGGGACCCTCATTGGACAGAAACGCCCGGTCTGGAGTCGACTCCCGTCACGTTCAAAGACATGTAGTGTATATTTATATATGTGTGTGTGTGTGTGTGTGTGTGTGTGTGTGTGTACACACACATGAAAGTGATCAGCGATCAGAGTATCCTGTGTGTGCTCTCATTCACAAAGTTAGGCCTCTCTCTAAAATCATTATTAACGAGTTAACGAGGTTTAAGTGTCACTTTGATGTGAAATCTTTCATGTTCTAAATCCTCATAAAGCCTGATGATAAAACAGTTTCTAATCTGACTTTTTCTCTTTCTTTTCTCCTCAGACAAACAGTTTCCTCCACTGAGCCAGAGAGTGAGTAACGTCACATCAGTCGACTTCACACAGTTCAGCTTTGATTCAGTAGATGAAGACTGAAAATGATCTTCATCTTAAACACAAATCATACACATGAGATTCAAGCTGCAGCTTTGTCATGTACACATGAGTTTTATACATGATTGGTGTAGAAATATTAAACCTTATTTACATTTTAAAAGCAGATTAAATTCAAGAGTTTCTGTTTATCAGTAAAGATGCGAGCAGTTAAAGCTCCCCTCTGTTTGTAAAATCAGGAGACTCACTGCAGTTTTTGTAGCTCAGTCTTTGACAGAGTTACAGTCAGGCAGTAAAACAGAGTCACAAACCTGTTCATGAAAATTAAATCCTTCAAAAAGAGGAAAAAATGAGCCAAGAAATAAAAAACCAATCCAAGCAGGTACCCACCGAGCACCAGATGTTCATGGAGGTTATTTTCTGCTCTACATCTGGTCGACCGGTCATGACCTTAAAAAGACGCAGCTTTGAAGGTCAAAGGTCATCTTTTCAGGTTTTTAGAAGGAATTGGATTCAAACATGAATTTATTTTTAGCACACTAAAATGTTTCTGTTGATTAAAAATCAAGCAGACATTTGAATGGTGCATCGCTGTCATGTGACCTCTGTTTTTACCAGGTAGAAACGATGGAGTCTCTTATTGAGCTGCTTTTGGAGACACTGGCTGATCTGAGAGGCAGCGAGGTCAGAGACTTCATCCAGATCCTGGGAAGAAAACATGGCTCAATGATCCCCATGAGTCCGCCTGAGATGTCAGACCTGCAGGATGTGCAGGACGTGCAGGACGTGGTGTTTTTGATGGTGAGGACTTTTGGCCAACAGTCAGTGGAGAAGATCGTGGAGGTTTTAAAGGAGATGAAGAGGACTGATCTGGCTCAGAGGCTGACAGACAGCAGCTCAGAAGCTCAAAGTAAGATAAAGACAAAACATGTTAAAATGATAAAAGTGTTTCTGCTTCAGTTCATATTAGAAACAGTCAGATTTACAGAGCAAAGAGAGCATTGTTGACGAGCAGAAAATGATGTTCAGCAGGTTTAAATGTAACTTTTTTTTTTTTTGATCTCTGTGTATTTTTTTAAAGCTCGATTAGCTTTTATTAAACACTTATTTCTATTTCTGTTAATTTCTCTTTTTTCAGACAAACATCTGGATGAACATCTGTCTGCACTGATCCATAAAGTGAGTAACGTCTCATCTGTCTGACTCTGCAGAGTTCAGCTTTGATTCAATAAGATGCAGTTTGAAAATCATAATTTCATCATTTAGATTAAACAGTTGTCACAGAAATGTTTTTAGATTAAAAATCAAAGATTATTAAAAAGTGTGTTTACATAAATACATCTTAATAAATCAGATAATAAAAGAAAACAAAGTGTTTCAGAGAAAACATTGAAAACATTCAAAGTTTAAAACAGCTACAAAAACATAAATCTGTAATTTTCTCAGTGAGGAAACATTTTTTCTTTATGAATGTTTGCTTTGAATTTTCCAGGTTGCAACAATGGCAGCTGTTACAGATGTGCTTCTAGAAACACTGGAGGATTTGAGTGATCAGGATCTCATCAAATTCAGGTTGTTCCTGCAGTTCACTCGGTTTCAGAAGAGTCTTCCACAAATCGAACTGAGAACTGACAGAAGAGAAATAGTGAATGAGATGATTGATAAACTTGATCATCAGTCTGTGGAGGTGATCAGGGAGGTTTTAACAGACATGCAGAGAACTGATCTGGTGCAGAGGCTGTCAGAGAGCAGCTCAGGACTCAAAGGTAAGAGGAAATAATCTGTCAGAGTTTCTGTAATAACTTTAATACATTTTATTTATTCATTAAAGTTTATTTAACCAGGAAAAAATAAACTTGTGACATTAAAAATCTGTTTTACAAGAGTGTCCTGGCCAACAAGGACAGCTGTACAATAATCATAAGCTGCATAAATTAATACATCAGATATGTTGGGATTATTCTTAACTGTGTGTGGAAGGATTTTAAATATAATATTACACCTTACAGTAAAAATTAATTTAAAGAATTAAATCAGAGAAACTCACAACAAGAACTGCATAATATAAACTTTATTATCATTTATAAATGAAAGAATTTGTTTCCTCTGATTTATTTTGGACAGACGTTGATAAATGAACACATTCAGGTTGTACAAACACAGTAAAATTAAACAGATTTGTTTTCATATTTCAATGTTTAAAGTAAAAATATTCAGCTTATTGAATCAGTGACTTTCTTTAGTAAATGTTGTTTTAAAGCTCTTTGAACTTCTTTCCTTTGAAAATATTTTTCTTTGTTTTTTGCATTTTGAGCTCATTAATATCAGTCTTGTGTTGTAAATGGATCTTTATGTTAGCTTTGATTGAAACTCCACTATGGAGACAGACGACCTGTATGAGGTAAATGATTCAAAGTCTTTTCAGTGATTTCTCTGTGATTGTGTAACTATGGCCTCCTCCTGCCTTCAGTCAGCACAGCTGAAAGTGAAATATTAAAGCTTTTTATTGTCAGGACTCAGTGTTATACTCAGGATGAGCACACATAAAGGACACACACAGTGTCTGTGTCATGTAGTTACAGTTTGTATTCAATGTGTTGCAGCTGCAGGATCATCAGCTGAAGGATTTGATGTGGAGGAAACAGAGAAAGGTCAGTGTCCAGAAAACACATGAATCAATAAATACACTCATTGATATGAAGATGAAGAAGATGAAGAAGAAGAATTACTGAATGAAACAGAACTGGATCATTTCCTCACACGTTGATAGTTTCCCATCAAATATGACTTCATGTTAACAAGTTTAATGTTGTTATTAATCCAACTTACAAGGATCATCAGAATGAAATCAAAGCATCAGTTATTTCAAAGTGTCTGATTATTAACACTGATGTTAAATCAGTCATGAATGAAGCTTTTAATCTTTCTTTTCTGTCAGAGAAACACTCTGAGGATGAACGTTGGCCTGCACTGATCCACAAAGTGAGTCATGTCACATCTGTCTGACTTCAGATCATCCAGCTTTCATTTCATAAACACAGGATAGAAATCTTCAATAGAAACAAATGATTTGATTTTGATTGGAAAAGTCAAAGTTTGATAAGTTGAGCGTGTGCAGTGAGGGAGGTCTGCAGCAGGTCAGAAAAGTCCTGAACTTGTTAACAGAAGCAGAATAATTGTTAATCAGCTGTTTGTGATCATTGTGACAAAGATGACCAATGACATCATCACCTTATGTGATGGATGATGTCATCTAAACACATCTACATTTGTAAAGTGTTGATGAGAAAACAAACAAACCTGAAAGTGAGAAATGTCACATTTATCTCATGAACATTTTCTTTGAATTTTCCAGGTAGAAACGATGGAGTCTGTTATTGAGCTGCTGCTGGAAGCTCTGGATGGTCTCAATGAGCTGGAGCTCAGTGAGTTCAGTCAGACCCTGCGACAAATTCATCATGACAAATATGACTCAGTCCTCTCATTGATGTGGTACAAGTGGACAAACCTGCAGGACACAGTGTTTCTGATGGTGCTGACTTACGGCCAACAGTCAGTGGAGAAGACCATGGAGGTCTTAAAGGTGATAGAGAGGACTGATCTGGCTCAGAGGCTGTCAGACTGCAGCTCACTGCCTCGAAGTAAGACAACAAAATCAAAACTCATTAAAGTCATAAAACTGTTTTCATGTCTCATAAACGTCTGACTAAAGTCTTCTTTGACTTTATAAATAATATTTGTAATAAAGACAAAAAACACATCTTTAAAACATATTTTATGGCTGTTCTGGAAAAATCTACTTCAATAAATCCATAAAAATGAGACCAGATTAAATCCAAATACTTTGTGAGGAGGAGTAAAAATGACTCCTTCATACTGTTTATTATTGCTGAGGAGGTTTCAGTGTAATTCTGCATATTGTCCATTTTTCCAAAGTCATATTTCCTGAATAATTGTCAGTTAGTTGTTAAATGTGTTTGTCATGAGTGACTTTGAGCACTTTTCTCCTCAGAGAAACACTCTGTGGATGAACGACGCTCTGCACTGATCCACAAAGTGAGTCATGTCACATCTCTGATTCAGTACAAGACAGCAGGCTGAAAGTCAGAGGACTAAAGTATCATCAGTTCTCATGTTGAGTCATTTTCTCATGATTTCTGCTGGATGTTTGTGACAAACTGAAGCTTCATTCAGTTTGACTTCTTCAGCAGTAATTTTCTGCAACACTAATGTCAGGATGTCTTTACCACTGAGGATGAGCTGAGGAAGTGTCAGCATGTACATTTGTCCTGACTCTTCAACAGGACAGAGAAATCTGAAAACATCAAACACTTTCAGCTTAAACAGGAAACTTTATTCTACTTACAAATATTAATAAAGAATGAAAGATGATGTGAAATCAGGGAAAGATTCTTGATGGATATATTTCAGTTTTTATCTGCACAGTGAGAGAAGAACTGCAGCCTGTAAAGAAAAAGTATTCAAACCCATAAAAGTGGATCACAGTTTTAGATTTTCTTCATTTTTTTCATAAACGTACCGCAACTAGTAAATAGATGCTTGTGTTTGGCTAAATAAATATGTGACCCCGTGATTGTGTTTATTGTTCCAGATGGCAACAATGGCAGCTGTTAAACATCTGCTTTTAGAAACTTTGAATGATTTGAGTGATGAGGAGCTCAAGACATTTAAGAGGCTCCTGCAGACGATCATTCCTTGGAGGAATCTGTCATTCTTCTCAAACAGGTTCAGTCAGTCATCAACCAGAGCAGATGTAGTGAATCTGATGGTGGATGAACTTGGTCATCAGTCTGTGGAGGTGACCAGAGAAGTTTTCATGCACATGAACAGAACTGATCTGGTGCAGAAGTTACCAGAGAGCAGCTCAGCATCCAGAGGTAAGACCAACATGCATGAGTGTAAACTCTGTGTCATCAACAGGTTTTTGTGTTGGTGGTGTCATGGTGGTGCAGTGGTTAGCACTGTGTCCTCACAGCATGAAGGTTGTGTGTTTGAGCCTCCTGGTTGGCTGGAACCTTTCTGTGTGGAGTTTGCATGTTCTCCCTGTGCCTGCATGCTTTTCCTCAGAGTGCTCTGGTTTCCAGTCCAAACACATGCTTGTTGGCTTTATTGCTGGTTCTAAATTAAATGTGGGTGTGAAAGGTTGTCTGTCTGTTTAAAACCTGAGGTGGACAGGTGTACCCTCTCTCATTATCACAGCTGGGAACCCCCAGTTACTTTGGTTGGACAGGATGGAGGGTTTCTTTGTTGGGTTCTTATGTCATTTTATTTAGTTTCACATGATTTTCTCTTTTAAATCATCTGTGTCGTCTGAAGGCTGATTCTACTTGGATGTGTGATGATGTTTGAATCCTCAGAGTTGATGGTAAATGTCTTTCCTCCTCAGAGAAACACTCTGTGGATGAACATGGAGCTGCACTGTTGAAGAGAGTGAGTGTGACTTTAACTCAGCTTTTACAAAAAATAGTTTTTAGTATTGATAGAAATGAAATAATGTTTTCTTATGAAACTTGAAGTTTTGCAGTTCATAAAGAGAGTGAAGTAAATATCAAAATCACCAGCTGTCTCTTCAGTGATTATTCTAAAACATATAAATATTAATGAAGACATCTTTTTTTTTATTAATATTTGATATTTCTACTACAGTTTCTCTGGAAATTAAATAAAAATAAATCTTTAAATTGTCCAACAGAGATATTATACAGTAACTTAATACATTGTTTTGGTTTTACAGGTAAAAGAACAGGAAGCTGTCAGACAGATTCTCTTGGAAACACTGAATGAATTCAGTCAAAAGGATCTAAAGAAATTCAAGCAGTTGCTGCCGTTCACGTGCTTTAAGATGAGCCTGCCACAAATGGAGAGGTACTGGTATACAAACAGGACAGAAGACCTTGTGGATCTGATGGTGGATAAACTTGGTCATCAGTCTGTGGAGGCGACCATGGAGGTTTTAACAGACATGAACAGACCTGATCTGATGCTGAGGCTGTCAGAGAGCAGCTCAGGTGAGACCAAACAAAGTTTAATAAATAGATTTTCATAATTTACAATAAACTTGTTTAAACAACTTCTAATCAACAAACATTAAAATAAACAGGAAACACAACAGACGTCCAAAAGTAACTTTGCATAAATGATCAGAGCTGAATCCAACCTTTCTCTCTGTCTCTGTCTTGTTCTGACATCACTGGTGAGAATATTTGAATTCATCAGCTTTTGATCATCTTAGACGTCACTCAGCTGCACGTCCTGCTGAACATGTTGTTCTGATGTTGAAGCAGCACTGCACAGCATAAAGTGATCAAACAGCAAACATGTGGACAGTTAGAGGATGATTTTATATGTCAGCATAACATCATTCATTTGAATTCTTTGTGTCTCAACAAGGACGAAAAACTGAAAGAAGTTCAGAGCTTGAAGGTTGTCAGAGCCTGACGGTAATCCCTTCCATTCATCCATTTATTGCTAAAGTTTCTTTCTTTATAAACATGTGTACTTATTGACTAAAGAGACTGTCCTCTGCAGCAGGACTGCAGTGATTGGACTAAACTTGAACCTGAGGTGAACAGTACAGATGCAGACGAGGCTCCAACTTACAGGTAAATCAACTTCCTGAATGCTGCAGCACAGCAAACTGGAACTACAGGAAACAGTTCAGCTTTGGATTTATTCCCAGAGGAAATTCTTCATTTTGCATCCGATTCACACGACTACTCTCTGTGTTTCCATTCACTCTGTTGTTCCTTCATGAGTGTGTATTTAATTCCTGTTTCAGCCTTCAGTCTGCAGCAGGACTCTTTGAATGCAGAGTCTCGGGCTTGCGCTGGGTCTGTAAGGGAAAGACCAGCTTTCAGTACCAGTTTAGATCTTGGGAGGGACACATGGAGAGGATGGAGAGCAGACAATACATGCCTGCAGGTCCTCTGATGGACGTCACAGTCACTGCTGGGAAGTTAAATGAAGTTCACCTGCCACACTGGATCTGCATCGGTAAGAGGACATGAAGGAAGACTTTCAGATGTTTGACATTTCTGACAGTGAGCGCACAAACTGTTATAAACTGTTCTTCTCACCATGTTTGTGTTGTTGTGTTCTCCTGCAGATGACATCCCTGACATATTGGACACGTTTGCAGTCCTTCACATAGATGACTGTGGAGATGTTGTGGAAAAAGTGTCTGAGGTCACACCAACACATGTCAAGTTAACTGAGCCAAATTTCTCGATGATAGCGGCTCTGATACGTTTCATATTTCCTCCAAAAATCAGCTGTTACATGTTGATGTACTATAAACCCAACACATCGTTCCTCAAACTCCACGTCTACCTGATACGACAGGATCCTGCTCTGGAACAGGTAACTGAACATCTTAATGATGTGAAACAGGACAAGATTCCAAACATTAGGACCGACTGACAAAAGACAAAAGAGACACTGAAAGAAAAATGTGTTTTATATTGAACCCAATTGTAAAAATGTCTCTATTGCTACAATAAATCTCTTCTGTTTGATTATAAGAATATTTTTTAATCATAGTTTTTCTTTTAACATCAGCAGCACCTGTGAGAGTCACTTTGCTGATAAATCTCTTCACTGTAATCTGGAGATTATTTGGATCCAGACCAGAGTTTATAATATTACATCATACAGACTTCATATAACAAAACTCTGATTATTAAAAATTAGTCACTTGTTATTAACCCGAGAGTTCACAAAGCACCCATGAAGATGCAAAATATTGATCACCTTCACATGGTGATACTCTCCCTCTCAGAGTTTGACACAATATTTCACAACAATCTCTGACTTTATTCTCATTAATGTGACTTTTTCCTCCCTTTTTCTTTTCCAGCAGACCATAATACTCTCTCACAAAAATCTTATTGCTTGGTTATAAATGTCATTTCAAACACAGATGGTGTAAGTTGGTGTAAAGTTAACCCCTATTTTTGATTACTTTGCTTTTTTGTTTCCTTTTTTTTTTTCTTAAACAGGAAATTGCTGAGAAATATCGTGAGAAAAATGATGAGACAAAATCCCATTTGAACTTTAAAAAAATCATAAAGCATCCCCCAGACCCGTACCTGCAAACCAAGCGTCTTTTCAGCCTCAAAGCCGACAACACAAGTGCAAAAATTCAGCCGAAGGTAAAGTTTGTAAAGTTTGTGCTACATGTGGATCGAAACCTTGTTGACAGAAAACACATCAGGCCTTATTTTAGCCAGAATGACACGGCTGCTCTGAAACATACATGTGTCTTTGCATTGGCTGAGTCAGTGAGGTGAGGGCCATCACACCAGGGACTATCAGCTGTCTTTGTTAGCACAGCTGCACACACTTTAACACAGCAGTGTTTGATGCTGTATTTCAGTCTTCTTCAGGTGCTGATGATAGTTTTACCTGAAGAACATAAAATAATGGTAAAAGTCAACATTAGTGTTTCAGGAAAATCAAGTTCTGAAGAAAATCCTAAAACTCTTAAGTTCAAAAATTGAGTTGCAAAGTAATTATATTAGTGTGCTGCTATTTTTTTAAATGGCTCATTTAAATGCCATCACCTTTTTCCAAAATGACCTGATAGATAAGGAAAGTAAGAAGTTGTGTATTTAAAAAGAATAATAATAAAAAAACAAACAAATGTGATTAAACTGAGTAAAAAGGTCTGTAGGTCATTATGTTTTTATGCCAGTTCACATTTTTCTGGGTATTTTTGTTTTAGTTTTAGTTTATTATGAAACTCTTGATGTGAACAAGGTCAAAGGGCAAGTGCTCAGGTCATATTAGAGCATATTTAAAAAACTCAAAGTCTGAGCCTCAACATTGTTTTGACTGAAAATCACTTACATCTGTCTTACTGCATCTAAATAATATCACAAGTCCACAGATAAACTGTCTTTTTATCTTTAGTCTCTGTCACCTACACTTTGTCCATCAAATATATTTAAATAAGAAGATTTAAAAAGTAAAATGTAAAACTTGGAGGCTCCATTTCTGTACTAATAGCCAGATGTAAGAACCACAACTGTGTGTGTGTGTGTGTGTGTGTGTGTGTGTGTGTGTGTGTGTGTTTGTGCTCACAGAGGTATTTTAAAGTTCTTTTGTTTTGTTTTTCAAACACAGGAGTTAACCCTCAGATACAATAGGCTAAACTTCTATGAGGTGTACCTTAAGAATCCAGGCAGTGAACTCATACTTACACTGGTGCACACTCACCCAGCTGATGGTGAACCAGCTGATAAGCCACTATGGGAATGTGAAATTCACGCAGGTCAGTGGTTATGAAGCAATATTACCCACACTGTTACTAATATAAGAAATACTGTATGTCATAAAATGTCAAATGTAAGATGTTTTTTTTCCATCAAACTTAAAAGAGTCTGCAGCAGTTTGATTGACACGATGTTTCCAAAAGTATTCACTCGCTCATCCACATCCTTTCATTCATGTGTTAAAATCGCTTCCATGGCCTCAGGTGTATAAAATCAGCACTAAGACATGCAGACTCTTCTACAAACATGTGAAAGAATCACTCGTTCTCAGCAGTTCAGTGGTCCTGTGATAGGACGCCACCTGTGCAACAAGTGTCGAGTCGCACATTTTGAAGCCAGTATGATAACCTTATCCCACCAATGCTGTGGACGTCCAGCTTTTCAGATCCAGTTAAAATCCAATCACTCAAAAAGATCCTCTGGAAAAGAGTAGAATTCTTAGAACAGAGTTTATTAAACAGTGTCATATGAACAGCAGAAATCAGTACAATAAACCAGGATGACAGAAAAAGTGAACAAGCAAAGCGAAGCAACCCCGGAGTGTAGAGCCTCAAAGCACAAACAGCACAGACACACAACAGACAGACAGGGAAGAAGCAGCAGAGCGGGGCATATCGACCCTCCTCTTATATGGGATCAGTGACCCCTCCGCCTGCCGTTGGGTACTCTTTCATCCTTTGTTCTTTCTTTTCATCTTCCACGTATGATGCATAACTTTCTGACCCTGCCCCATAACTTTTACATCCATCATTGAATTGGCTCACTTTGTCAAATTGATGAGAAAACGGCAGTTAACAGTTAATCAATTTGACAATTTTGTCAGGTACGCATGCCAGACGTAAGCTGCTTTCTATGCCGAGTAAAGCTTTTTCTTGCCTTCTGGTGGCTGAGGTGAGAACCAGAATCCCAGCTTCACGCACAGGGGGCAGGTTTGTTTGCCGTATAGGCATCGAAAGGGCTGGACACAGCGTGAGGCGCTACAGATAAACGCAGAGAAAGTGTCCTATGCGCATACTTTAGCAGTGCCAAAGAAACCTTTGTTTGAACCAGTCACCGTTGGCCATAACACAGTCAAAGGTTACTTATTGATCCTAACTAGTACATTTTCAAACAGTATTGATCAGCATGTGTTTATACAATAAAGGGCACAAACTTCATTAATATAATTGAAGATAATCTTTGACCTAAATATGTGGGTCTTGTGATTTTGAACGAGTAGAAAAAATACTCCAGTATAAGTATATATTTAGTATATAGAAGTACAGCTGACTGTATGTATAATATTTTGTAGCAAGGGAATTTCACCACAGGACTAATGTTGTGGATTTTCTATGATATATATGACATATGTACCTGTACACACTGGACATATACTCACATATGTAATCATATATTAGTGGTATTATAACAAAGAACGACAGCCAATCAGCCACAAAGTGACGGGCCACGTAAAATCACAGAGGCCTCCAACTTTCTGCAGAGTCAGTCGCTACAAACTTCACGTGGCCTTCAGATTAGCTCAACAACAGTGCATAGAGCGTTTCAGAGAATGGGTTCCCATGGCAACCAGCTGCTTGAACACTCGGCTTTATTCAGATGAAACTTTCATATTTAACTCTAATGTCAAGTATCCATATTTTGATTTTCCTTGAATTCCAGATGACCATCCAGAGTCTGGTCAAGCTGAAGGTAAGATATCACACGAAAGGAGCATTTAGACGAACCTTTTACTCAGATTATAAATGAATGATTTTCTTCTTCTTTTTTTGTTTTTTAAGTAGACCAGAGTTTAGTGGAATATCCTTTGGTGTAGTTATTTAATTGTTTTAATTTGGTGGCACTGAGTCTCTAATGTTTCAGTTTGCTGGCATAATGAAAGTTAAAAAGTTTGAACATTTGTTAAGAAACTAAAAACTTTCCTTGTTATTTTTAACAGCTGCAGGATCCTCAGTGGGAGCAGCTGCTGTCAGCTCTCAGTCGGCTGGTAGGTTCATCAATATTACCTGAGTTTAATATAATGAAACGCATAGAAAACTGATCAATACTAACTGTACTTATGTTCCCCAATGACTAAGATGTTGCTTTAAATTTTAGAGATGATTAAATTGAAACTGAAGCTTTGTCCTGTATGGCATGACCCTGACCTTTGACCTTGAAGTATTGCATACTAAGATGGTGTATTTGATCATCTTCACCCATGTGATTGGACAGAATTGGCTGAAATCTTTGGCTTCTATAAGCCTTCAAAACTTTATGGCATCATTGTGAACTGAAAAAATAAAAAGTGTGTTGCACATCTCCTTCCATGCTGCTCACATGTCGTATTACTGGATATGGATTTTTGTTTTTTTACTTGATTATGGTTTGACCTTAACCTTTTGGTGTAAGTTTGATGCTTCTTTTCTCTGCTTGCATCTGAGTGTTATCCTCTTGTTTACTCTTAATATCCGACATTTTTATTGTCCTCTTGGATTATTTCAAACATTATAAAGATGCACAGCACACTGAGAATCCATAGCATAACGCGCAAACATGACATCAATTTACCTGCTGATTGCAGCGAACAAACATTTCCACAGAGGGCGTTGGCATGTTTCAATTAGCGATCCTATTATGCACAAATTTAGTACATCCAAACTCAGTTCATCAGTCTTTGTAGTGAAATAATGTCTTTAAACTCCAATAGCGTCACCGTTTTCCTTTACGGCTTAAACAATATTATCACTCACCAGCTTTGATGAACGAGTGACATGTTGATCCAGGCCTCAACATCAAATCTGTCGGGAGTACTCACAGACGATCCAGTAACTTTTATTCGAGTTTGACGGTGATCCTTGAAATCCATATATCCAACATATCCATTAATGAAAGATTATTCCTTTGTCCACGGGCAGGTTTTTTTACTTTTTATAGTGGCAATTCCTTTTGTTTGACAAACCAAACATCCCACAATTAAAAGTCCACAAGCCACTGCTGCACCGAGATACTATTCCGTACGCAGGCAAAAGAAGTCCACTGTCCAAACTTGAAAGTTGCGTTTTTATGGTTTATTTTATCCAGTTTGGCAATAACAAGATCCATTTTTTTTTGTTACTTCCTGCTGCTTCTCCTGCTCTGGTAAAAAAAAACATAGGCCCACCCCAGTGCATGCTGGTCCTATACCAGTCTCTTTATTTATAGAAACAAAATGGCCCTACAGCTCTTACTGCCTAATTTAACAAACATCAAACAAACAAAACACTGAAACAAATATTAACCTACAAATAAACTTGTAAATAAACCCCAAAATATAAATAAACTAACAACAAACTTTAACAAATTTCCAAATAATAAAAAATAAGAACAAATAGCTCCAACAAAAGCTTTGGGGTCTGTTTTACTGTAGAGTATTACCCCAGAAATCAGTTTAAGCTGCTGGTGGGGAGACTCGCCTCCCTGTAACTGCCTTTGTCTGCGTGCCTGCCCTTCTGTCTCTAGCAATATAACTAACTGACGAGCCCAACAAATGAAATGATCACTAGTGCAATCATTAAAAAGTAAAAATGTAGGAAAGCAGAGGAACTACAGTCTGTGTTTCCATTAGACATTTTTATTAGTTTGCTGTTATCATGTCAGATAATCAGACCAATTAATTTAATGAAGTAAATTTTCCTCATAACCTTTAGAGCAACCTTTTATTGATATTATAAATGAATGATTTTCTTTTTTTTTTTTAAGTAGACCAGAGTTTAGTGGAATATCCTTTGGTGTAGTTGTTTAATTGTTTTAATTTGGTGGCACTGAGTCTCTAATGTTTCAGTTTGCTAGCATAATGAAAGTTAAAAAGTTTGAACATTTGTTAAGAAACTAAAAACTTTCCTTGTTATTTATTAACAGCTGCAGGATCCTCAGTGGGAGCAGCTGCTGTCAGCTCTCAGTCGGCTGGTAGGTTCATCAATATTACCTGTTCTGTGGTTTTATATAATGTGACACATAGAACGCTGATGAATCCTAGTGAACAGTCAATCACACCTTTTCTCCCGCCACAATTTTACTTTTCGTTAGCTTACATACTTTGTTCTGTCTTCAAGTTTTCATTCTAAAGGAGGAGCTCTCAGTCTCTCAGCTCTCGGTGGCAGCGAGTCACTAAACTCAATCCTGCTTATATTTCTTTCTTTACAGAGATAAATATAATATTCATGTATTCAGCCCTCTGTGAATCACTTCCTTATCATGCTGGAGGGGTTTGTGAGTCCCAGGCTTTTTCCTGAACAGCTGATTTCCTCCAACAGAGTGATGATGGTTGTGTTGTCTTCTAACTTCATGAAGATTAACAATCTGAACAGCAGCCTGTTTGACAGGAAGTCCAGTATCCAGTTGCACGATGTGTTCCTGAAGACCAGAGTGACGAGTCTGCCAGTCAGCTTCACAAACAGCCTGCTGAGAGAGAGTTTGTTATATTTCAGATGTATGAAGAGAGAGTGCAGGGCAGTGAAGACGACATCATCTGTGGCTGTATTCAGCTAGACGACAGTTATTATTAAAGCTAACGCCTACTGGTAGATCAGCCCAGTAAATACTGTGTTTCTGTATTTTTACTGGTTCATCTGTTTCACTTTCAGATGAATCCCAAAGAAGTGGTAAAGTACAAGGTTAGATGTTTCACATGATTTGTGTATAAAAAGAACTGCACTTTGTGTTTGGCTGTGGTGGGTTCCCTTTGGTTGCTGACCTCATATTTGAAGTACTGCAAAATGCCAGGGAATGAATGAATAAGCTCTTATTCAACAATGGCACCAACCAGCTTTTCCAAATCTACTGATGCTGTTGACTGGACTGTCAAAATGCATAAATCGAGTCAGTTCTACTTTTACCACCAGATTTTTAGCACCAGTTAACGAATGTTTTTAGATGTTAAAGAATTCAACAGAACTTGTGGTAAAATACCAAATATAGAACTGTACCACATAGTGCCATTTTCTGTATGAAGCTGCTGGCTCTGTGGACATGAGGACGATCAGTTTGAGATATTCTCAGATATCTATTGTTTGCAGCACTGAACTGGTGTCCCTGACTTGACTGAAGACAGGTGGGATAGAGTTTTATCCTTAATGGGGACGATGTTCAGGAAACTGGAAGTGTCAGCAGGTGTTCTAAGGAGCTCTGAAAGAAAAGCATCTGGACGTCTTTCAGTTTCTTGAAGACGTTTCAGAAGCTTCTTCAGTTCTAAGAGCGACTGGTGGAGCGTCCCAGATTTTAAGCCCTATGGGAGTGTCCCCAAGAGGGTCGTGGACCCCCTATTGATCCTCTGCCTAATCACATGAGCAGTACTAGAAAAGTTACCATTCCTGGTGCAACTCTGTAAGCCTTAGTCTTCTGCAAGAACAACACATTTCACAGCTGTCTGTGGCTGTTTTATCATGTCATCAATACTTGCATGCAATGTGGCAGCTGTTGGAGAGATGTGATATAAAACTCTACAGAAAGATCCACAGTAAACACTGGAGTGGAGTTTGAATCTGAGGCTGAAGAAGATGAGGAGCAAGACGGTGCACTGAAGTGCTCACACTGTGTACACTTCTCTGTCTCGCTCACCTTCCTGTGAACTCATCAAAATCATGCAGAGCAACAAAAACTGCAACCTGGGGCAGTCCTTATTAAGGGTTACTTACTGTGGACCACATCTCAGAGTGTTCATATTTAATATCGCTGGTGCTGGGATTCTTATATTTACATAACACAATAATATCAGCTGGACAGGAAATGTTTGAAAGGCTGCCTGAATCATTAAAGAAGGGTCTGATGTGATCAGCACCTGGATGTGAGCTGATTGTCAGCAAAGTTTCCTTCACTTTGTCTGGAGTCAGTCTTGGCTGTTGGATCATAGTGTCACGGTCCGCTGTGACGGACCGAGTGGAAAGTGCGTGGAGGACTCAGGTGCAGACACGAGTGATAAGGAAGTGGACTTAAACAAAAGCGAGCCTTTTATTGTGGCTGATGAATACAACAGAAGCAAACCAGAATAAGGGCAGCACAAGAGCAATAACTAAACAGAAACCTAAACTGGGAATAAACTAAGGTAAGGCTATGACTTGGAATATAATAGACCGGGCATGGAAACACGGAGGGTGGGAACACAGACGACGCGACACAGACTGTACGAAACACAGAGACTAAATACACATGAGGGATGATCAGGGGAAGTGGATGCACACGGGGAACACAGGTGACACTGATAATCATAACAAGACACGGCAGGAGTGAACGTAACACTGATGGGAGATGGGCAAAGTAAAGCAGGAAGTACACAGAGGTTCAAACAGGAGGAGAGAGAGCACGGGGAGAACGCAGACATAACGGGCTGGGGAAAACATAGAATAAAGCACAAAGAGAGACGAGGGCTCATAAATACACAGAGGGGCACACAGGGGGTAAGAGTCACGAAGGGAAAACACATAAGGAACAACGTAACAGATCAACCCAGGAAGCATGGCCTAAATAAAGAACAAAATACAAAAATACATGAAAACTAAGAATACTGGGCCCACATGGCCCAGGACCATGACACATAGAGAGTGATGGATTCAGGATTTGCTGATTGGGCATTTTGTGACAGAGAAAAGTTGTTTCATTTATTATGTATCATGTATTTATTTTATTACAAAACTTTACAAGTAAAGATAATCTCATTTTTATGTCCTTTCTCAGAGGAAAACACTGTGGACAAACATCTGTCTGCACAGATGCAGAAAGTAAGTAGAACCAAATGATTCTGTCCTCACACCACAGCTTCACTTAATTCATTACTTATACCTGTTATTAAAAATGATCATGTGTGATGGTTTTGTTTACTTATTAATCAGTTATCCTCTAAGAAGGTTATTATTAAATCACTTTGTTTGTTCCCAGGTGTTAACAGTCCAATCAGACAGAGAGCGGATTATGGAAATATTAGAACATGTGGAAAAGAAGGACCTTAAAAAGTTCAAGTGGCTTTTGGTGGAGCTCAAACCCATCCCAAAGAGCGAACTGGAGGATGCCAACATCTGTGACCTGGTGGATCTGATGTTCGGGGCCTACACCCAACATACTGTGGAGGTGACCAAGGAGGTTTTTAGGAAAATGAACAGGAATGATCTGGTGCAGAAGTTGTCAGACACGAGCTCGAGATCCAAAGGTGAGAAACTAAATGGTGTAATTTATTCCATTAATGTTTTACTGTCAAAACTTTATATATGCACTGTTCTTAAAAACACGCATTTATTTTAAAGTCAGTACATGACTGTAGTGTGAACTCAGAGTGATGAGACTTCAGTTTGAAACATGGAGGGTTTGTAATCTAGGAGCAGATTTGAGATTAAACTTTAAAATTCTACCACGAGTTTGAGTAAAATGATGAAAGGAAATCAGTGAATGATCAGTGTAACTGTTAAATGTACAGACTGAATGTCTGATGTTACAGTACTGCAAATACTTAATGATTTCAAAAGTAATATCTTTATATATATTCTTAATCAGTCACCATCTGGTGTGAGCGCACTTTACTTATAAAAATTGTTTTGTTTTTAAAGGAAGTACATACAGACGGGTAGTTTGTTAGAAGCTTCTTCCTGGTTCTCCTGGATTCTGTCCTCTTTATTCCGTCTCTTCCTGTGTTCTCAGACTGACATCAACGTGATGCTGAGATCAGGTCTGTGGGTCTGACCATCTGCTGCAGGACTCTTTATGTCTCTGACTCTCTGTTCGGGCTCGCTGTCCTGCTGCAGGATAGATGCGTCACTCTTAGTCCTGGCGATGGATCAGAATCTGTACTTTAACATTCGTGAGATTCTAAACCTCAAACTCCAGAGTTGCAGCTGTGAACCTGCACAGAGCCTCCATGATGTTTCCCTTTTACCTGCACACACCTGATCCAGACAGCGAGCAAAGCAACATCTGTGTGAATCTACACAGCATGGCTTTGATTTGGTGCTTGCTGCATGAACTGATCAACTCTGATAAATTATTATATTTTCACTGGTGACATGGGGCTAAAAATATGATCAGATTTATCCACATGTTTTCTTTATTAATGTGACAATGTTGGTATCTGTGGCTGTGTGGACGATGAGAGGAAATGTAAAAAGAAATGAATTTGTTTTAGTGGTTTTGTTTGTTTTTTGTTACTCATATGTAGAATGACTTCATCCTGAAGCACGGAGAGATGATTTTACAGTGAGTTCCTATATCTTCTGTCATAGCAGCACATTCAGTTTTTTCTATCAGTACAGTGTGTGACAGACTTTACAGGTAGCCTGTTGTGCTTTTCTTCGTTCATATTCTTCATACTTCATATAAATATTGTTGTTTGATGCTCATATTGAACATGATCTTTTTCATGATCTCTTCTTGTGGTCGTTGCTCCGTCTGGAGGAGAAAAGTTTCAGGACCAACTGGGTGAAGGTTTGACGTTACTGAGGATTACAACACGTCTGTTTGTCACATTTTAATCAATGAGAATTTTTTAATTGGATAAACATTTGAGAATTTGATACTGTCATGTATGTGTTTGTTTTTTTGCTTTTTTACTAATTATTTTCAAAATATTCTTTTATCTGATATAAAGAACTTTAAACCAATCACTGCCTTGTTTGTCAAAGCTGCTGTACAAATAGCTACAACAGTGATGTCTGTTTACTGTAAGACGATCATTTTAAAATGTTTTCTTAATTTTAAAAACTAGAATAATCGCCTCTGAAGAGCTGTTCAGTCTTTGTCTCCGGGGGAAATTTGGCTTCCAGCATCTTTCACAAAAAGAGAAACAACAACAAATAAAGACACATAAGATTCTATTATGAACGATGCAGATGGATCGGTGCTGTGACTGCAGCGATCCAGAGGCTATATTGTCTATCGTAGTGAAGAGAGAGCTGAGCTTTACGGGCGATCGTGGCTCAAGTGTTTGCAGTTCGTCTTGTAATCGGAAGGTTGCCGGTTCGAGCCCCGGCTCTGACTGTCTCGGTCATTTTGTCCTTTGGGCAAGACACTTCACCCGTTGCCTACTGGTGGTGGTCAGAGGGCCCAGTGGTGCCAGTGTCCGGCAGCCTCGCCTCTGCCAGGGCAGCTGTGGCTACAATGTAGCTGCCATCACAAACAGAACCCCGAACAGCCCTGACCCGCTACAATATGCATTGAAACAACAATGTTTAAGAAGCACTTATTTAATCATTAACAAAGTTAAACACAGTGAAGGTGTTAGGTCATTGTAGAGTAAAAGTATATATTCATCTACGATGAAAATGCTCACATGAAGTACATGAAAACAATGCAGTGAGTTACATTTCACCCCCAAAATGGAGAAGTATCATATTTCATTTTCCACGTATTCCTGGTCAAAAGTAGATTCCTACATTACCAAGAATGCGGCTCAACCAGACAGATGGATGAATGATTTCATGTACATGATATTGAATATGTCAAAAACAAGATTAGAAAGAAAAATCAGCTTATATAGCGTACAGGACAGAACTGGAAGACTCTAAAAGTTGTTTGAAATCAGTGAATGAAGGTGTCACGATGAGCTGTGTGGCTGGAAGTGGAATAACATTAGTTTGTTTTTAGCCTGATCTTAGTTTTTGAGAAAAATTAGATCCACATATGAGGACATTCGCTTTAAATTTTGATAGAACAGTGGCAGTATAACATCCTCGTATGTGGCTATCAGGCCCTTTTTTATCAGGCAAAATTTTGTATTTTGGCCTAGACGGCCCAAAATGGGATGTCCACATTTAACCTCCTAGGAGGGCAGGCCCTAGGAGGTTAAACCCTATTGGAGTATCCCCCACAAGAGGGGGATACTCCAATAGGGTTTAAATGTTGGACTCTCCAACATTTGACTCTAAAACTGAAAAAGCTTCTCGGATGAGAGTGAAATCTCTTCAAGCAACATCTGGACTTCTCTTCAAGTCCAGATGCTTTTCTTTCCAAGCTCCTTAGACTATAATGACTGAGAATCTTCACAGAAACAGGAGGGAGACACAGCTGGGGACAATGCAGGCATGACGAGGCACGGGGAAGCAACACAGAAAACCCTAATCCAAAGACTACAAATATAACAAGAAGATCACAAATCATAATAACCAGAACTAACAGTTCATAACATAAAGCACTGGCTCCGTGACCCAGAGACATGACAGATTGATTGTAAAATATATTTTTAAACCACTCTAGTTGGAATCCTCTTTGGCCGTATTAGAAACTATAGAGCTGAATGTCTGAATCACATGAGCAATACCTGCGAGGCTGCCGTACAGGATATTGTTATGCCGAACAAGAGCAGAGCTCCCTAATAGATCTCCGGCAACATCCTTTTCCAAAGGGGTGGAGAGGCTCTCTGTGACCAGCGCCTCAATGAGGGAGATGTTGGACTCGGTACCGTTGATAAAAATGTGGACCAGTGCAGTGGTGCAGAGAGGAGGTCTGCCTTTATCACAGACTCTCACTACCAGCCGATGTAGCCCACTGTGCTTGCCGGTCACTTCCTGTGCCAGTGTGATCTGCCCATTGTAGGGAGATATTTGAAACAGACCATGTGGATTTCCACCTACACTGAAATAGTCCAGCTCAGCATTGAGCCCAGTGTCAGAGTCCTCAGCCTTCACTGCCTCCACATACGTGCCTGCTGGGGTGAAATATGATAGGTATGTGTAGGAGGAGTTGTCTGGTTTGGTGACATATGGAGCGTTATCATTCTCATCTAAGACACTGATGACCACACTCACGTAGGAGGATCGAGGTGGGTCACCTCCATCCACGGCCTTTAGGCGGAACGTGTAGAAACGTTCCTTCTCGCGGTCAAAGGAGATTCTAGACAAGATGATTCCTGTGCCATTTTGGATGAAAAAAATGCCATTTTCCGGTTCCACAAACAGTCTTAGGTGGGAATTTTCATCCTTATCAGCATCTGAGACAGCAACTGCACCAACACGACTGGGTGGAGGCATGTTCTCTGCGGCAGTAAAGCTGTAGCCTTTGAGTATAAACACAGGGTCATTGTCATTTTGATCTTGAACATTTACAATTATTGTGGCAGTGCCGGTTTTACTAGGAACACCCATGTCTGCTGCTGCCACACAGAACACATAACGGTCCCTCTCTTCCCGATCCAGCACGGTTCTCACACGAACCTCCCTGGTGTTGGCATCAACTTCAAAGAGCCTTTTGACAAAACGATCAATGATGCTATAGACAAGCTGTCCATTTATGCCAGAATCTGGATCTGTTGCCACAAGATCCAGTAATTTTTGTCCTCTGTAGTTGTTTTCTGGAAAGTCCACCTCAATCGTTGCAGGGGAAAAGTTCGGTGCATTATCATTTACGTCTGTAACTTGGACATTGAGGGAGAGAGTGCTGGACAGAGCTGGGCTTCCAGAATCCGCCGCAACAATTTCAATACTGTAATTTTTAACGCTCTCATAATCCAGCAGGGTCGTTGTCTGCAGGAAGTATTTGCCCTTCTGATCACTCGCGGGCTGGAGCTGAAATGGAACATCACTATCAACTGCGCACGTTACCACAGCATTTTCCCCTTCATCCCAGTCTGACACCTGGACCAGTGCCACTGGTGTACCAACAGGCAGGTCCTCAGAAATCTTAGTCACACCATCCTGGTATTTTACTAAGCCTATACCTTGGATGTTAAGGGTCGGTGCATTGTCATTTTGATCTGTGACATTTATGGTCACCAGAACTTTGGAACTCTTCATCCTGGAACTGGGGTCACGATCTCTGGCCACCACAAACAACTTGAGGATGCTTTCTTCCTCTCGATCCACAAGGCCTTTCACATAGATGATGCCTGTCACACTGTCAATGCGCAGAAGCCTTTGAACAGTCTCTGATACTTGATGAAGGCTGTAGTCCATCTCTCCAATGGCAATGTCTGCATGACTGGCTCTGACCTACAAGGGAGAAAAACATGGGCACTTCATTCAGCCTCACATTGTCCAAGACAAGAACAAAAACCACAAAATTTGCAGGAACCCAGTTTGGAGTTGCATGGCTAGAAGAGAAAAATAACCTACTTAATATTTCTGGAGGTACAAGCAGTCAGCAAAATATTTCACTGGATGTTAGAAGGCCTTTCTGTCTACACAGCTACTTTTATTCTTTTTAATTGCATTCAGTCCGTGCAATTCAAAGAGTGAGTGTTGACTGACAGCATTTGTGCAACGATCATCTGGGATTTACAGTAATGTTTTTTTTTTAATGTCATTTAACCTTTAAAACTGGGATGGAGCTCAGGAGAGTTTGCAAAGAAGTCCCTAAAAACACTCCAAAATTAGCACTAAATTACTTGTAATTGTTAAAATAATACAAGTACTAAAATAATAGGAAATAAAAGAATAATAAAATTATAATAAAAAAAATATCTGCCAGTGGGATACAATTATGTACGCCTTGTTTTTTCTTTTAAGCAAAACAACCAAACTTAAGTTATTTGGGTCATGGACATACTGTAGAAATCATTTGACATCATTTATTGATGAATTATTAGCACCAATGTTTTTAAATGAAGTTATTTGTGGACGTGGCACTGCTGCAAGGAACATTTGACACTTGGTAGCTGGATTCAGAGAACATATGGTGCATATGTGATTCAGTCCCTTGATCAAACAGATTGTTTTATTAGTTTATATAAAATGATAATTCTAAATGATCCTGTGTTTGGACTGACCTGCAGCACAGACTGTCCCAGCGGGCTGTTTTCTAAGAGTTCGGCCTCGTAGTGACTTCTGTCAAACTCTGGAGCATTGTCCTGCTGGTGACTCACAGTGACTGACCTGCTCGACCTCAGCAGCTTCCCACGATCTACTCTGATGTTCAGGTGAGTGGGTGAAGAGCTGCAAGACACCAGGATGGTGGCTAGAAACAGCAGAACTTTGCACCTAAGCACCGTCATGTCTCTGCCAGACAGCACTGAAAGAGACAGGAAACAGGTTAAGACTCGTGTTCTGTATTCAGTTCACACAGTGCCAATTAAGACTGTTGCTGTTGCTGGGACAGCATTCTCAAACTCGCAGCCCGGGAGCCACTTGCGGCCCACCCTCACCTCTACTTGTGGCCCGTATATTGACGTTAAGAAATATAATGCAATTTACTTTTTGTTAGTGCATTACGTTTGTTGTTATGTGCACTGTTGAAATAAGTTCTTTTAAAAGTAAAGAATGATTTTATAAAAAGGCAATATGAGCAGAGGAAATAGTTTTGACTAGCAATTAGAAACTAATGTGTACACTTATGTCTGCATTTTTATTTTGTTAAATAAGAACAAAATCAGAGCAGAAGTGCTGCCAGATGCCTGGCCAGAAAGAGAGGAGTAATGTGTTGTTTGTAGTTCAATGAAAGGCTTCAGTTAGTTAAGAGCGAGAAAGAAATGTTCACATTTGCATTTTTGTCTTTTTATACAATAATTTTAATTTTTAAAAAAGAATCAAAACACTACGTTTTCATAAATATTTGTGGGTATTTTCTTGTTCTTTGTTTTTGTACTTTGAAAGTCCAAACTTTAGTTGGTCCTGATTTGTGCTACACAAGCACATGTAATGTACAAACAGGTCTTTCAGTGCCCCCTACTGCCAAATATTCGTAAAAGCAGAGTGAGACAAAGGCTCGCACGAACTTGTTTGGTGTCTACAAACCGTTAACAGAGAGGCAGTATATGAGGCTGAGGCACAAAGAACACTTCTGGCAGAGGGTTTTGGAAAAAGGGAGTCACAAAAGAGACCATTTCGTTATTTATATGTTACGAGATCCGTTGACTACGGAGTGGTGCGAACATTCACGCCGAGAATCGTAGTTTTTCTTTTCCGCACAAAGATGCAACAACTTCCACACTCACACATCAGGGCAAACAGACAGTAACAGTCCAACAAGTGAAGTTCACCATGAAACAATCAGATGTCCCTAAACGTCAAAACCTTAAAATTATATATTAGGCTATTATTATTATTATTATTATTATTATTATTATTATAAACGGACTATGCGAATATCATCTGTTCACAGCCATTTAGTGACAAAATGAGTTCATTAAAAGAAAAACTGCAGGCGCATTCAATTCCTTCACTGCAGTATCTGTGTGTTGCTTATTCTGGTTTAGAATTTGGCGCCGTTGTTAGCGGTTTTCAATATTTAGCAGGCTGTGTATTTCTATCATACACTGCAACATGGGCTGTGAAATGCTCTTTTTTTCTGGGAATCTCTAAAGTGCTGCAAGAACCACCGACAGGCCTACTGCATCTATGAGAAGCACCGTTGACTTTCTGCTCTGCTGAATGTTGCAATTAAACTCACCCGTTTCTGATCAGTCCCTTTAAACTCGGAGCTTTGAGATCATGGACAAGTTTACAAGCTCGCTCAGAGCTGAAGCCAAAGAAGTCTGGGGTCCACTGCTCTGAAGGAGGGGCAACCTGGGCTTTTTTTTATGCCTCCTTTCTTTTGCTGGCGTCAGCAAGGAGTATTAGGGCCATATTAAGAAAAAATGCATTGAAATGTGGAATTATCCTTGTTGTTTCACGACAAACTGCCACTCCGTCGTACCCTGTACAAAATGCCTTATTTAGACGAGTTAGTGAAACTAATTCACAAGACGTTTTATGCACAAGGATGTAACCATCGATAACCTTGCACCTGTCCATTATTAGACATTTGATTTTGTGTAAATCCACTCTTCTGAGTTTGTGTGTGTTTGCGTCTGATCTTTTCAACGTTTGAATATGTTTGTGTGCTAAACAGGAATAATTTCCTTCCTTGTAGTAAAACGAATTCTGATGTATGCTTTCACTCAGTCAGCGGTTGTCTTGAAACAACAACGGTAATCTCCACTATTTCAACTTAATCTTGAAATTTTCGACATTAAATGATCACTGATAAATATATTTTTAATGTGGTCCTAATACTCCCTCGTAAATATGATTACATGTGGTTGTGAGACAAAAAAAAGTGCTCTTTTGCAAAATTAAGTTGAAAGTATCATTGTACTGAGGTCTGGAAAGTGCAGTTCAATCAAAAAATAATCAAGCAGATTGAGCCTCTTTAATAGACTGATTCACTCTTTGTAGTGTCCAAATACTAAAAAATCATTTGGAACAAAGGAAATAACTTGGCTCATTTTGTGAGCCACATTTCTAATGTAGACGTGTACAGAGTGTAAGCATTAAAAGACCATAAATGATACAGCAACATTCATGTAAAACAAATGTAAAGGTTGGAGGAAGTGGAAAGAAAGGCTCTTGGCTCTTTCAAAGGAAGAGTACCCAGCCACTGGTACAGATATGTGGACGACACCTGCGTCAAAATCAAGACACAGGAAGTGGAATCCTTCACTGCGCACATTAACGCTGTGGATAAGAACATCAGGTTCACCAGGGAAGACACAAAGGACAACTGTTTGCCTTTCCTGGACTGCGCTGTGCACATTGAAGGGAACGGCAAACTCAACATCGAAGTTTACCGGAAGCCCACACACACGGACCAGTACCTCCTCTTTGACTCCCATCACCCTCTGAAACACAAGCTTGGAGTAATTAGGACCCTACACCACCGGGCAGAACATGTTCCCTCTAAGCCTGAAGGGAAAAAGAAGGAACACACACATGTAAAGGAAGCACTCAAAACGTGCGGCTATCCTAATTGGGCGTTCTTAAAGTCAGCAAAGAGGCACAGAAAAGAAGACCAGACACCAGCGAGGGAAGAAGGACAGACGCAACAACATTGTCATCCCCTATGTAGCCGGTGTATCAGAGAAACTCAGGAGAGTTTTCTCCAAGCATGACATCCCAGTGTATTTCAGACCCAGCAACACGCTCAGACAGAAACTGGTTCACCCGAAAGACAAAACGCCAAAACACAGACTTAACAATGTGGTGTATGCTGTACAGTGCAGCGAGGAATGCTCAGACCTCTACATCAGAGAGACCAAACAGCCACTTCACAAGCGCATGGCACAACATAGAAGAGCCACCTCCACAGGACAAGACTCAGCGGTCCATCTGCATCTTAAGGATAAAGGACACACTTTCGAGGATGCCAATGTTCACATTTTGGACAGAGAGGACAGATGGTTTGAAAGAGGAGTGAAAGAAGCCATCTATGTCCACTGTGAGCGACCATCTTTGAACAGAGGCGGGGTTTACGACACCAACTCTCTGCCATCTATAACCCAGTTTTGAGATCCCTCCCAGACGCCTTAACGCCCACTCACATCCTGGGCCATCTGACCTCAGGAATTCGCATGATAAGGTGGGGCCAGGTTTCACAATGAACTCACCCGAAACTCTGGCTGATTGGGACCCACACCCAGTTTCACACCTTGGCTCAGGCGATTAGAAGATCATCAGGGGTCCTTTTGTCCCTCTGTGGGAGGAAACTCCCACTAGGTTTATATCTGGGACTCTCCACCATTTGACCCCAGAACTGAAGAAGCTTCTCGGATGAGAGGTGAAACGTCTTCAAGCAACTTAAAGAAGTCCAGACGCTTTTCTTTGCAAGCTCCTTTGACTATCTGGGATAATAAATTTCATATTGCATGCATATATGTCTACCAATTAAATCTGGCCTGAGGTCTGCCATGTTTTAAATTCAGTTATTTCTCTCAGAAATTTGAGATCAAAATTACGACTGTGTTACCTTTATACTGTCACTAGTTAGTGCAAAAAGCTCAATGGGACATAGAAACCTTTAAATTAAATTCCATCACCTGATATATATTCTCAAATAATATCAAAGCTTTGAAAGCTGTTTACGGTCAGAATTTTTTGAAAACTGTAATTGTAAATAAATTCAAACAATTGAGCTTCTCTCTCTGTGTTAAACATAAATATAAACAACGGCTTGGACAAGGCATAGAAGCCAAACAGGTTCTCCAAAACCTGTGTTTGAAGTCTGGGTCTGCTGCTCTAAAAAATTAATATACATAAAGCAAAATGTGTCAAATTAACCAACATGTTAGCTGTAGGGACTGCTGCTGCAGCACCGTCAACAGCAGTACCAGCATAGTAACAAGACCTCACACTCACAGTAGGCGGCTGTTGATAGCACCATCCATGGAGAAGTGCAACTGATAAGAAACCAACAACAACTTCACTAGCCTAATTAAAAAAATGGTTTCAATATCAGTGATCAAAACAAAATTAAATATATACATACTATATATATGTGCATAATATTATATCTTATTTCATTTGTTTGTTTCACTCAGAAAAGCAAAGAACATGTAATCAGTTATGGGGCAACGCATTTCAAAGATGCACAGGTCTCAGTAAAAGAGATATGTGAACAAATGAAGACTGAAGCCGTCGTACTCGACCAGAACAGGGTGCAAACCAGAAAAGAGGCTGATATTGATGGAAATGCGCTGCCTACCGAGATGGAGAGCCTTCCCGAATTCCCCAAAGCAATGATAACTTCATTGTATCCACAGAACGGAGTTCCAAGCTCGAGTGAATAAATAACTACTTGATATCTTCAGTGGCACAGGAGACGAGTGGACATCATATTTCTTGCAATGATGCAATAAATGACTTTGCCTCTAGAAAAACTAGAAAACAGGTTCAAAGAAGAGGGAGGAGAAAAGTAGAGTTATGTTTGATTCCTAAACCGTGTTTGATATCTTGTTTTGGGAAGCTCAGGTAGATATTATTGGCTCATCATTCAAACCCTTTTTACTGCAGACAGGCACAGTGCAATACTCATTACACTAGAATTTAAAATCTGACATTTTACTTGATGCCAGAGGAGAGTCCTGAGGGTCGTTTTACATTTAAAAAATGCAAATTTAAAAATATGTACAGTTTGAATATAGATACAGTCACCTAACACTATATAACAAATTCAAATCAGCTGCAACAAAAGGCTAATACACACATTAATGAATCAGTAATTAAGGCCAGTGACATCATGTAAATGATCCTGATTTCATTTTAGGTACTTTAGGTGAAGTCTGATGCTCAAAGCTTTGCAGATTAATTACAAAGTAAGTTGATTGAGGAGGATCGTGACTTTATTTGTTTAGCCAGTTTCAAAGGTCAATTTATTAAATTCTTTTAATTCTTCGAGTTTAATTCTGGTTTATTTTTAAGGACAATAAATGTTTGCATTATGTTTTACTTTATAGAAGATAATGAAATCTGAAAATAAATTTATGACAGTTTGAGTCATGGATAAAAACATGGCTGATGACATCGTCAGTTCATCTTTAAGTGATACAATTTACATTTTTAATATAAAAAAATTTAAATATCCAAAGTGTTTCATGTAAAATGGATCAATTAAAGGAGAGTCACTGAGGAGCAAAGGCACCACATAGCAGAACAATTTTCCACAAAGAAAAGACATCTCCACCTTTTTAATGTAAACATGTTATGTTCAGGTAGATCGTGTACGTTTGGTCTAAAAATGTGTTTTTTTCCCAACACATTTACTTCTTTGAAAGGTCTTCAACGAGAAATTTCTCATTTGCCAAAAGGCTTTCATAGAAGATGTCTTTGCAGGCTGCACTGGCTTTCAGGGGACCACTGTAGAGCTCCCTCATCCTGCCCTGAGAGGTAGGCAGAGCTCTAATTTTGTCATATTGTTCTTGGTCGATAACTTCCTTGTATTGGAGCTCATCCAAAATGGGTGCGATGTTGCTCACTCTCTGGATCAGCTGGACTCTGTGTTTGTCCACAGAGTGGTTTTCTGAGGAAAGATTGCAGAGATTCATCACATATGTTGATAATCAAAGACTAAATCCATGCATAGCTTACATCCTCTGTTACTTATTTCCAAACAGAACTCACTGATGTGTTAAACATTAAAGACTGATTCATTGTTGTGTTTCTTTTTACATAATCAAATCTAACTCGGTATCTTTCTGCTTTTTTCCCTCTTCACCCTCAAACCAGTCAAACAGATGTCTGCCTCTGCCTGAGTCTGTTTCTTTCTTCCCCTCTCTGACACAGTCTGATTATTGGATGCCAATATTCAGCACTAATGTTGTCATACCAAAGGGAACCCTCCACAGCCAAATACAAAGTGCAGTTCTTTTTATACACAAATCATGTGAAACATCTAACCTTGTACTTTACCACTTCTTTGGTTTTCATCTGAAAGTGAAAAAATGAACCAGTGAAAATAGAGAAACACTATTTACTGGGCTGATCTACCAGTAGGCGTTAGCTTTAATAATAACTGTCAAGTGTTCTCTGACTGTGAGGTGCCCACACTTGAAAAAGACCAGACTTTGAATTTCACTCAACTTTATTTTGACCAGGTAGATAGGTAGCAGCAGGTAAAAAACCTTTCAACACAAAAATAAAGAACATTTCATTAACCATTCAGATAAATTACATGCATTACACAGAAGACAGATGAAATAACAAAATACACTTCAGTAAAGCCATTTACCATGTGGTTAACTGTTAATTTAACTGTGGTTCTTAAATATACAAAATGTGTCTTCTTTGCATTTAACACTTTTATAAACAATTGTATTTTAAAGTATACATTTTAGAGTTTACAAACATTTTAATAGAGACTTTAAGGATTTTCTTAACAAAGAATTATTTTCTTTAAATCAAAATCAAACATTTATTCACTAGTTTTACAATCCACCCAAGGATTTGGGGGTAACTATTTTTAATATTAAGTAACATAAATATGTGGGAACACTAACTGCACAAACAATTTATTCAAACTTAAACATTCTTTTTTGTCAATATAATTTCTTTAAACTTAAATGCAGCAACTGTTTCCCTAAGCATAAAACATTTGCACAACTGAGCTTCCATAGTTCCAAATATATGTGCAGCAAATGTGAGCTCAAGAGCTTACCGATAGCCCATCTTGTTCAAAGTCTTCCTCACAGTGGAAAAGTGGATCGTACTTTGTTTGCTGTCCTCTCAGTATGTCGCACATGGGTCAAATGACTGCTGCATGCATTTTAAGGTCTACTAGGCATGCCCACCCTTGATTGCGCTAATGTGGCTCACCTGGCAGGGCGGCGCACACCAGGCCGCGCTTAGTTGTTGATTGCACCCAAGGTCTAAACAGCGGCCATGCGCAAGCAGCAGCACCGAACAGGTAGAGGGCAGGAGGAGGAAGAGAAGAATAACAGCCTACTAGGTCAGCGCGACACCTCCCACTCGATCTTTGCTCAGCACTGTCGTTAGCTGAATACAGCCACAGATGATGTCGTCTTCACTGCCCTGCACTCTCTCTTCATACATGTGAAATATAACAAACTCTCTCTCAGCAGGCTGTTTGTGAAGCCGACTGGCAGACTCGTCAGAATCAGAATCAGAATGGGTTTTATTGCCAAATGTTGAGCAGGTTTACAACATTAGGAAATTGCTGCGGTGCTTCAGTGCAAACATACTGTCGTAAAAATATAAGAATAAGAATTAAAAGTGCTAAGTAGATAGATATATACATGATATATACATGAGTGCAGGTGGTGATCAGTGCCAAACATGGAATGATGCAGTGAACACAGCGTAGGGTCATGTGTTAGTGGCGGGGACAGTCATACGGTTATTGTTCATGTGTCCAACAGCAGAGGGGAAGAAACTGTTCTTATGGCGAGAGGTTCTGGTGCGAATGGACCGGAGCCTCCTGCCTGAGGGGAGCAGGTCAAACAGACTGTGTCCAGGGTGAGAAGGGTCAGCTGAGATCCGAGCTGCACGCCCCAGTGTCCTGGAGGTGTACAGGTCCTGCAGAGATGGGAGTCTGCAGCCAATCACCTTCTCAGCAGGTCTCTGTTTGTCTCTGATAGTGGCTCCAGCGTACCACATGGTACCACACTCTGGTCTTCAGGAACACATTGTGCAACTGGATACTGGACTTCCTGTCAAACAGGCTGCTGTTCAGACTGGTAATCACGGCTCCTCCCCTCTAGGGCCACACTGGAGGCCCCCAGGGTCATGCACTCAGCACCCTCCTGTTCATGTTGAACAGCCATGACTGCTCTCACAGACATGGAGAGAATATCTTCATGAAGTTAGAGGACAACACCACCATCATCACTCTGTTGGAGGAAATCAGCCGTGCACAGCTGTGCAGTTTGGTGCAAAGACAACAACTCACTGCTCAGTGTCAACACATGTTGGAGCTAAT